>NC_037678.1:978360-1335267 GCF_003255815.1 Theropithecus gelada | reverse complement strand
ACCCCCCCCCCCTTGTTTTTTTTTTTTTTTTTTTTTTTGAGACAGAGTCTTCCTCTGTCTCCCAGGCTGGAGTGCAGAGGTGCAATCTTGGCTCACTGCAACCTCCACTTCCCGGGTTCAAGTGATTCTCCCACCTCAGCTTCCCAAGTAGCTGGGATTACAAGTGTGTGCACCATCACACCTGGCTAATTTTTGTACTTTTTAGTAGAGACGGGGTTTCACCATATATTGTCCAGGCTGGTCTTGAACTCCTGACCCCAGGTGATCTGCCCACCTCGGCCTCCCAAAGTGCTGGGATTATAGGCCTTGAGCCACCGCGCCCAGCCTCTGATCAACATTCCTGACAAACTATTACGGTAATAGGGACATTCTAAAACTATAGGAATTAAGGCAGTGAGGTATGAACTTAGAGACAAAGAGATCACCAAGAAGCCTCAAAAATAGATCCAGACATGTATGGAAACAACATTTGTGGTATTATAGAAATATTATGGCTGAGACAATTGACTGAAAGTTTTAAAAAAAGAAACAGGTAAATGCAGAACTGTTCATTAGACCCTGAGGAAGAAACGCTGTGTGTTTGCCACAGCACCCCCTGCTGGGACACAGGGAGACTGCTCTCCGGGCCCTCCAAGGGGGGCCACGTGACTGAGTTTTGGCTCCTGGAGTGTAGACGAAATGCTTCCCATTCCAACCCTAAGAACGCCTGTTCCGCCTCCAGCCCTCAGTTCCGGTGACTGCCCTTCGGAGGAACATATTTAAGATGGCAGCCTGGGGGCCCGGGAGCAGCCTGAATCCCTGAGTCACCGCCTGTCTGCAGAACTCCGAGGGCAGCTCCCAGCCCATGTCAGGATGTGAGACTCCTGGGAGGTAACATCTGTGTCCAGCCACTGAGATTCCTGCTGTCCCTTTACTTTCCCCCAACAACACAGATTATCCTGCCCTGATTAATCGTACCCCTGCCACGCCATCCACAGGAAGCACCTCCGGGTACGTTATGTCCTGGAGTGAAAAAGGAGGACTTTTAAGAATGTAGTAAAAAATACAGTTCTGCATCCAAATGCACAGGTTAGAGAAAGTTCTCATTTTTCAAAATTTCAAAATCGTTTGGCTACTCTAGATCCTTGACATCACCATAAATGTTTTATACCAGCTTTTCAATTTCTGTTTTGTGTTTTTTGTTTTTTTGTTTGTTTGTTTGCTTTTTTAAAGACAGAGTTTTGCTCTTGTCTCCCAGGCTGGAGTGCAGTGGTGCGATCTTGGTTCACTGCAACCTCCGCCTCCTGGGTTCAAGTGATTCTCCTGCCTCAGCCTCCTGAGTAGCTGGGATTACAGGCTCCTGCCACCACGCCCAGCTAATTTTTGTATTTTTAGTAGAGACAGGGTTTCACCATGTTGACCAGGCTGGTCTCGAACTCCTGACTTCAGGTGATCCGCCCGCCTCGGCCTCCCAAAGTGCTGGGACTACAGGCATGAACCACTCCCCCCACAGCCTCTATTTCATTTTTAAAAAGGCAGTCAGGATAAGTAAATTTGGAAAGAAGAGTTATTTTGCAAATATTTAGAATCCCAACCCATACATGTGCCATACATCTATTCCCGTATCTTTAGCTCTTATTTAATTTCACTCAGCAGAGGTTTTTAGCTTTCAGTGTAAAGAGCTGGGATAGCTTTCACACAATTCATTCCTAAGTACGTTTTTCCTGCTATTGCAAATGGATTTTTTAAATTTCACTTTCCAATTGTTCATTGTTCTTTTACACAAATACGACGATTTTTGCATGTTGACCTTGTTACTATGCTCATAATTTTTCTGTAGATTTCTTAGAATTTTCTGCATAAGCAATCATGTCACCTGCAAACAGAGAAAATGTTAGTTCTTCTCTTGCTATAAATGCATTTTACTTATTGTTCTTGCCTCAGTGCTCTCTCTAGAACCTCCAGTGCACTGCTAAATAAGTGTGAGTGAACATTCTTAACTTTTTTCTGATCTTAGGACAAAATATTTAATGTCACAATATTAAGTATTGTGTTACTTGTATAATATAGATATATATAGAGAGATATATACCCGGCCAGAACGTGCAGTTTTGTTACCTAGGTATACACGTGCTGTGGTGATTTGCTGCACCCGTCGACCTGTCATCTACGTTACGTAGTCTTTATTACGTCTTTGTAAACTGCCGGGTTCTGTTTGCTAATGTTTTGTAGAACATTCTTCCACACATATCCACGAAAAACATTTGTCATTTTCTCTTCTTGTTATGCCTTTCTTGGGTGTGGCGTCATGGTGTTGCTAACCTCATGAAAAGAACTGGCTGGCCATGTGCAGTGGCTCACACCTGTAATCCCAGCACTTTGGGAGGCCGAGGCGGGTGGATCACAAGGTCAGGAGATCAAGACCATCATGGCCAACATGGGAAACCCCGTCTCTACTAAAAATACAAAAATTAGCTGGGCCTGGTGACGGGCACCTGTAGTCCCAGCTACTTGGGAGGCTGAGGCAGGAGAATCGCTTGAACCCGGGAAGCAGAGCTTGCAGTGAGCCAAGATCGCGCCACTGCACTCCAGCCTGGGTGACAGAGCAAGATTCTGTCTCAAAAAAAAAAAAAAAAAAAAAAATAACAAAAATAAAAAATAAATAAAAGTACATCTGGAAAGTATTACTTCCTCTTCCATTTGGGGGAAGCGTTGTGTAGAACTGGTGCAATTTTTTCCTGACTCTTTTTTTTTTTCAGAATTCACAAGTAAAATCCAGTGTCTTTGTGGTTTCCCTTTGGAGAACGTTTACAATTTATTTCTTTAATAGATAATCAAGCTCTCCAGAACTTATGTTTATTCTTCAGTCATGTCTGACATTGTGAGACATTTATACATTTTATTAATACTGTCACAGAAATTTTTCTATTGTTGTTTTATTGTATTTTTTCTATTAGTTTTTTTACACCATCAACTTATAGCTCATATTTTATCATTGATTTTTTTCTACTCCTTTAAGTTGCTCTCCTTTTTATATCTGCTTATGTTGAAAAGTCAGATTACCAATTTTTAATTTTTCTTCTTTGCTAATATAAGCAATTAAAGCTGTAAGATTTCCTCCAAGCCCAATTTATCTGCATCCCCAAAATGTTATATATGCTCAAGAGATTAAAAGAAAAGATATCGGAATAATTAAAGAAACCATGGCCTTGAAGAGGACGTGCATGGAGAGGTTCCACAAAGGAAAGCAAACGGCAAAAATCGATCAATTGGACTCTTAGATGCAAGCGCCCTGATCCCATCTGGACCTCAGCTTGGCCTCTGCCCATGGCCACTCCCGGGGAGGAGACAGCAGATCCCCAGCTCCCTTCGGCTCCACCCTTCACCGGCCGCGACATCCACACTCCTGGGGAAATGGCTCCTTGGGAACCACTTGGGATTGGTAGGAAATTGCATGTTTAGAGCAAATGCTGTATATTAAAGTGACTTAGAAAGTTCTCAGGAGAACGCAGGCCTGAGAGGAGGGTGCACTGGGGCAGGTGTGCTGTCCATGGGGCTTGCTGTTTCTTTGTTCCTTGTTTGCCTTTGAGCCTGTGTGAAGTTCCCGGGAGAGCAGAGAGGCTGAGCTCCCCGCCTGCCCCTGCCTCCCACTGGCCCTGGGCTGGCCTCCTCCAGGTCCCATCCCCCGTCTGCAGCCTGCGCACTCTCTCTGGGCCCCTCTTCACGCAGCAACCCTGGAAAGGCAGGCACTGGGGAACTCAGCCTCCCGACGGCCCCAGGGGCGTGAAGCTGCCTCCATATGCCATTAATGTCCATGTCCCAGCCCGAAAGACACAGATGCGTCCTCCCATTTGTTCTCTAGGTCATGACTGTAATCACCATCGCTTTGCTAATTAATGCAAATTGCAAGCATTCCTATTGGAAACAAGCGTTCTGGCTTTTTTCAGTGGCCATCCATCTTCTGGGTTTGCCTCTGTGACCTCCCAGGGCTGCGAGCAATTCTCCTGGGGGCAGCGGCCGTCCATCCGCCCTCTCCCTGTCTGGGAAGGTCACCAGCACTGCCCCATCATGAGAAATGCCGGGGACCTGAGGCAGTGGCCGTCCATCCACCCTCTCCCTGTCTGGGAAGGTCACCAATACTGCTGCCTCATGAGAAATGCTGGGCAGTTGGGGCAGCGGTCGTCCATCCGCCCTCTCCCTGCAAGGGAGCTGAGGCAGTGGCCGTCCATCCACCCTCTCTCCCTGCCTGGCAAGGTCTCCAGTACTGTCCCATCATGAGAAATGCTGGGGAGCTTGAGAGGGTGAAGGCCGATGGGATGGACGTGGGTGGCCTCTCCACAGGTGTCCCGCACCTGGGGTGTCGGATCTAAACGGGGGCACCAGGCCTTCCTCAGTTTCTGTGGATTGGCAGCTGCACACAGGGGCTGACATCTCCGAGGGCTCAGGGCCAGTAGAGGGTGGTGGTTGGTCAGCCACGGTGCGGGAGGGCGGCAGACGAAGGCTGGACGGGAATGGTTCTGCGGCTCAGCATCGGGGAAGAGATGGCCCCTGCTCACCTGACCCCCCGCTAGCCTCCTGGCCATGGGTACGTCCTCAGTCCTCAGCACCGGCCAGGAGTGAGCGGACAGCACTGCTGGAGGGCTCGGGGCACAGCTGAATCTATGTTGTTCCCATCCTCAGGGGTCCTCAGATGAACCGTTCTCATCTGTGGCCATGCTCAGGGGTCCTCAGATGAACCATTCTCGTCTGTGGCCATGCTCAGGGGTCCTCAGATGAACCGTTCTCGTCTGTGGCCATGCTCAGGGGTCCTCAGATGAACCGTTCTCGTCTGTGGCCATGCTCAGGGGTCCTCAGATGAACCGTTCTCGTCTGTGGCCATGCTCAGGGGTCCTCAGATGAACCATTCTCGTCTGTGGCCATGCTCAGGGGTCCTCAGATGAACCATTCTCTTCTGTGACCATCCTCACGGGGCAGATGAGGAAGCTGAGATGCGGACCCCAGGACAGATGAAAAAGAATCCAGTTCTTAGCTTTGTGGCTGGTGCACTGGTGTCCTCCAGCACTTCAGGAAGCCAGAGAACAAATCACGATCCACCTCCCACCTGGATCTGTCCCGGCAAAACCCTGGTCTTCAGACAGGCTGAGGTGGGCAGAGCTTGCTGGAGGCAGCCTCAAGAGGAAGGAAACTGGGCATGTCCTCCCCAGCCCCGCTCTCTAAGGCAGTGTGGCCGCCGTGTAGCACAGCTGGCTGAAGCTGTCCTCGTCGCGGGAGCTTGGAGCCCCATGCCACAGCCTCCTCACACGTCCCGCGTGGGAGCTGCTCACGCCCTAATAACCTGCACCAATGACTGAGCGAGAACAAGGAGAAGTGACACCTGCGGGGTGTACTGTGCCAGTGTCAAGCTGGGATGGTCGTCGGCCTTCCGTGAAGTCCCATGGAGGTTCCCGTGAGGCGAGCCTGGCAGGTTTGGGACGGTCCCGGGGTGGAAGGGCTTCTGTGGTTGGGTTTTGTTGGCCTTTTCTCCACAGATTGTCCTCACCAAGCAAGTCTTACTTGTTGCCTAAGTTGGCTGCCAAGCCCCTGCTGATTTCTGTGTCCATAACCCGCCTTCCTCACCCCTGCCCGCACCCCTGCCACCAGGGAGACCGACCGCACCTTGAGCCCCCGCCTCACCTCGCAGCTGCTCACAGGACCTCAAGCAAGGAATCATCTGTGTAAACTATGACTCTTCACACACATTCACTTTTAAATTATCACTCAAAGTTATATCAAGCTTTGTAAAGAAAACAAAGGGTGTGCAAGTGGAGAGACTTGCAGGTGCCTACAGCCACACAGCCGTGCCCACCGCCGTGACCCCTGCCCATTGCTCCCAGGAGCCTGCAGGTGAAGCCACTCTCGGCCACTCTCTCCCACGGACTGGGTCATCCCAACAACACTGTGTCATCTTGACCTCACCCCAGTCCAGGTTTCATTCTCTGTCAAAGAAAGAAATGAGTCAGGTTTCACGAGGCCTAGGCCTGGAAATTTACTACTCTGCTTTAGAGAGAAAAGTTTATTTTACAAGCACAATAAAAATGCAAATTAAAGTATAAATGAATCAGAAAAAAGATCTCCATCTTTCCAAAGCATAACCCCAGTTACATTTCCCACGAACGCCTCCAAAGACCTCCCCTGAACGTGTTATTAGAGCCATGAAGTTCCAGACAATTGATGGGTTTTCCTTCCGCATGAAGCTAAACAACAGCATCTTATCGGTCAACGAAAAGACGTCTGTGCCTTTTGGCTACAATTAAGATCGAGGTTGGATTTGCACTCACTTTAATTACTAATAGATTAATCCAAGTCTAAAAGACCATCCATAATTACCATTTTGTTGATTGATTTGTTGCAAAGAAATGACCCTGATTATGTTCTTAGTAATCAGTTTATAGCTAATTGGCTTTCTTTCATTAAAATATAAAGAGCCATCCATAAAGAGTGGTCAAGGTGTGTGGGGATCGTAAATGGCACAGAAACGCGGTCACTTGTCAGACGTGGCTCTCTCGGATTTTTATGGAAATCTAATTATTCAGTGAATTAAGGGATCTGACCTCCACGGGAAGGCAGTGGGTGACTTCCAGACTCTGGTCACCCAAGGGGAAGGCCAAGGTTGTGGAAGATGCTGAGTGAAGACCGCACTGTTTGCAGCCACAGCGAGGAGGACGGATTTGTTGTTGACAAAAATGGCAGAGTCAGTAGACAGTAATTAAAGACTTGCCGCACAGCTCAAAAAAGCCAAAATATTCAGAGATTGCAATTAATTCCTTGGCAGTGACAGTGCCTAATTAGGTATAATCCCTCTTACTCTAGATAAAAACAAAACAAAACAATTCCCGGAGAAGCGGAAACCAGAATGGGAAATGGATACTCTAAGCAAAGGTCAGAGGCAGCTCTTGCTTTCCACATCTGTTTGGCTGTAAGAGTCTCCACTAAAAAACAACCTCTGTTATTATCACCTGTGTGCTTTTCAATTGCGACGTGAGCGGGACCCAGTCAGGAAGTCTGAGCACGTCTAAAGGAGGATGCTCGCTGGGGAGGAACCTGTGCTGCCCTCCCTCTCTTCCCCTCAGAGGAGAAGCCACCAGGACCCCGTCCAGTCATGACGCCAGAGCCCAGAGCTGCATGAGGATCCCAAATCCACCTGCTCGGGCACAGCTGCCAGCATCGGGGCCCGTGCCTCATGCCCAGGTGACAGTGGGCACCTTCACTACATCTCCCCCTTTGGCTCACTGTTTTCCTTTCCTGCCATTTTTAGTAAAGATGACCTACTCCCACACCTCGGTGTTTCTGCTTTCCAGCTCCTAGGGTGAGAGTAGCGACACGCTCTTCTCTGATGCGTGAGGAGCCAGTGGAGGAACTCAGACGGCCAACCCCACACCTGCAGCAGGTGCGGAGGTGGAAGGCAGGAAAGAGAGGACCCCAGCAGCTGTCCATCCCTCCTCGGAGAAACTGGCAGTTACACAAATCACTGAAGGAGGGAATGAATGAATGTGTAGGAAAAGCAACCCAGCCCAGCTTCCTTCCTCCCACCTTTCACTCTGGAAAAGCCCTCAGAGCCATGATCCTCTGTGGCCATGGTGGCCGTGGGCTGGCCTAGTGGAGCTGGGCTGTCCCAGACAAGCAGCATTTGCCAGGCAGACAGAGGCAGCAGACGCCCCCAGGCTCCTGGTCCGAGGCCACACAGGGCAGAAAGCATGTCCACACGGGTCCAGGACAGTGGGCATCCATGTGGGTCCTAGTGCCACTGAGGCTCTCTGTCCGCACAGAGCGGGAGGCTTTCAGGGAAGGCCCTCGGAGCCCGGCTCAAATCACCCCAGACAGCAGCCTCAGACAGGAGTCGGCCCCCATTTTTCTTCTTAGTATTTGACTTGTCTGGAGTTCAGAGCCGGCGACATACACTGAAGCCTCTCTAGCCTCCCAAACTGCAGAGGCCGAATCCAGCAGCATGGCTGCGTGTGTGCTGTCGATCAGGCAGTGACCTTGCGTTTACACCCAGGGATTCTTGGTTTCAGGGCTTGATGGAGAATAACAACATTTCCCGTGAAGACAAACGACTTAGACTCATAAAGTCCATGGATTTCAATGACACAAGGGGGTCCTGTCACGAGGTGTCCTTCCATGGGAGGGGAGAAGAAGGAGGAGCTGGCCTGAGCCTGAGGGCACCAGAAACCCCCTCTGAGACATTGACAGCCCAGTGGAGGAGGAGGAGGCTGGCGGTGCAGGAGGATGGCGGCTCCCTCTTGAGCCTCCCTGAGGCTGCCCACAATGGGCCTCCCTCGCCCTTCATCTTCTGTGATTCCATTTTTGTTTCTATCATAAGAACATTCATGCAGGTTTTAAAAGGTAAACACCACTAAATGCAATTCTTTCTTGCTGAAACCACTGTCATGTGGGGATGTCTGATTCGCAGCTGGGCCTCACACCGGGCCACGCAGGAATCTAATTGGAATTGCCGTAAATTTACATATTCATTTAGGAGAAGTGACAGTTTTCATAATGTATCCTTACCCCAAAACACATGAGAGGTTTCGTTTTGTAGATATTTAGTAAATGTCCTGTACTTCTCTTCACGTGTGCTCTGTCTTTCTAGAGAAATACTGTCCTATCTTTGTGCCTGTGTGTGTGCAAGAGAGTATATTTCTAGTTCTATTTCTAGCACTGATTGCTAGAAGGGAGAAAACTGTTTTTTTTAAGACGAAGTTTCGCACTGTTGCCCACGCTGGAGTGCAATGGCACAATCTCGGCTCACTGCAACCTCCACCTCCTGGGTTCAAGTGATTCTCCTGTCTTAGCCTCCCGAGTAGCTGGGGTTACAGGCACATGCCACCATACCCAGCCAATTTTGTACTTTTAGTAGAGGTGGAGTTTCACCATGTTGGCCAGGCTGGTCTCGAACTCCCAACCTCAGGTGATCGGCCCACCTCGGTCTCCCAGAGTGCTGGGATTACAAGCGTGAGCCACCGTGTGGGGCCTATGTTTCCTTTATATCCAGTCACGTTGCTGAATTTTCCCCTCTGAGCTCCCTCGGTTCCAGGGCACGTCCACCTGCCCACAAGCATCCGCAACCACCACTGCTGGAGACTAGATGGGGACCATGAGGGGTCCTCAGAGCATCTCCTGGGAGGCGGGCCCCTCCCCTCCCCTTGCACGCCATTGGCCAAAGGAAGTCACATGGCCTGGCCTGTCTTTCCTGAAACACAGGACGCATGGAAGAACCAGAAATATGAGTGAGCACCAGCAATTTCCAGAATGTTATTTAAACAATTTGTTTTAAATGTAACTGACTTATGATCAAAAAGTGGGGTGGATCCTTCAGGATTATGGGATTTGTTCAGGTCTATGTGTGTGTTTGTGTGTATGCTCACATGTGTGAAGGATTTTTGCTAATTTTTTATGTCCGTATAAAAATGCACATTCTCTGCTTCAGGCATGTAAGTCTCTCTATCTAACTTCAACACATTTGTGGGTTTTATCACACAATTCTCATATGCATGTTTGTCTCTACATCTTTAAAATTCTAAGATAGGCCGGGCGCGGTGCCTCACACCTGTAATTCCAACACTTTGGGAGGCCAAGGCGGGGAGATCACCTGAGGTCAGGAGTTCGAGATCAGCATGGTCAACATGATGAAACCCCGTCTTTACTAAAAACACAAAAATGAGCCAGGTGTGGTGGCGCATGCCTGTAATCTCAGCTACTCCGGAGGCTGAGGCAGGAGAACTTCTTGAACCTGGGAGGCAGAGGTTGCGGTGACCTCTGCAGTCACCGCAGAGATTGCACCACTGCACTCCAGCCTGGGTGACAGAGCAAGACTCCATCTCAAAAAATAAAAAATAAAATTGTAAGATAGATGCATTGAAATGGCACACTGGATTTTTCTCAGGACCTTCTTCTCGTGCTTACCACCATTCTTGCTTCATGCATTTAGCTGCCAGGTTTTTCACCACATTCACCAGGTTGATGTTTTATTGATATACAATCAGCCACTCTATTCAATGTAATTATTTTAACCTTAAATTCTACATTGTCTAACAATAATTTTTACTTCTTACTCGTTGGATTTGTATTTCTCTGGCTGTATCCTTGCAGATCCTTTTATTATTTCTCCAAGTCAATTACTAATGATGTATGTCTGACATATTCACAAAATGGTGCATGCAAGGTACAGCTCAGTGAACTTTCACTCAGCGGGACGCGCGTGTCACCAGATTAATAAAGAGAACATTACCGCGTCCAGAAGTCCTTCCTGTCCTCTGCCCATGCCCAGAGATAACTACAATCTTAGCTTTTATCAGCACATTCGTTTTTGCACATTATATAAATAGAATCGTACAGTGCTTTGTATTTTCTAGTTAGTTCCTTTCGCACATTTTCTTTGCGAGGTTCATCCACACTGTTGAGAGGAATTACAGAGGGTTCATGTGGGTTACGGGATAACATTTCATCCTGAATATTTACCCGTTTCCAAGTTATCCATCTTTTCTACCATAGACGGGTATTACAGCCGTTTCCCTCTTCCCTCATGAGGAGGAGCAGGGCCGTGGCGTCCCTGTGAGCATCTTTCAGGGGTGTGCAGGCCTTTCTGTGGGCTGTGCTCCCCGTGATTTGGCGGAATCGGAGAGCACGTGTGTCAATGTCACTGGGTAACTGCCACAGGTTTTCCGCCGCGCTTGTACCATTTCCTTCTCCTACCAGCACCACCTACAGGCTCTTTCCTCCGGCGTCCTGCCCGGCGCTGGACGTTGTCTCTGTAAGGCTTGTCTCTCCTTCCGTGTTGTCTCCATCCGGTGGCACCTGCCAGGGACAAAGTCTTTGCTGAATCGTTCCTCCTTGTGCCATTTATAACCAACGGTTGAAATGAAGGAAAACAGAATAATGAAAAGTACTTGCTCATCCAAAAGACTGCAAGACGAGGAGAGGAAAAGTAAGATAAATGATGTGGGGAAGCAGAAAATAAATAATACATTGACAATTAGAACACAAATATTTTAGAAATGAAATTAAATGTTCAGTTAACAATTGTGGGTTGAAAATAAATACATAAAACATGCTGCATAAAATTTTTACAATTTCGATATAGGAACACAGAAAAATTAAAGTACTATATAAAAATAGAAAAAATGCATATCATACAAACACTAACCAAAAGAAGGCTGGTATAGCCCAATTAATATCAGACAAAATAGGTTTTAAGGCAAGAAACATTCATAAGAAAAGAAACGTTGTATTAGTAACAAAATGTTATTAATAAAAACAAAAATATTAGTCTACCAGAATTACATAACAGAACTCCAACTGCCAGCATCTAACCAAAGATCATCAAAATTCATAAATAAAAAATGATGAAACTAAAAGGAGAATCAATGAATCAATCATCATCGTGAGAATACTTAACACGCTGCTCTCAGTAATTGAAACAAAAATAATTAATGATAGCCCAGGGGTGAGCCAACCGAGACCCATGGGTCAAACTGCCTTCTCTGTATTTTTGTAAATAAATTGGTATTGAAACCCAGCAATATCCATTCACTTGTGTGTTTTCTTCGGCTGATTTTGCACAGTAGCAATAACTGAGCTGAACAGCTGTAGCAGAGACTGCAGGACCTGGAAGGCTCAACATGTTTATTATTCAGCCGACCTTGATAAAGACCTAAAAACACAAAGGACAAACGGCCCCTACTGATCCCCAGTGATGACAGACACGGCGCTACGCCCAACCGCAGAGGCGTGGGTTTTGTCATTGTTGTCGTTGTTGAGACAGGGTTTTGCTCTGACACCCAGGCTGGAGTACATGGCGCCATCTTGGCTCACTGTAACCTCCAACTCCCCGGTTCAAGCAATTCTCCTGCCTCAGCCTCCTGAGTAGCTGGGATTACAGGCACGCACCACCACGCCCAGCTAATTTTTGTATTTGTTGTAGAGACAGGGTTTCACCATGTTGGCCAGGATGGTCTCGATCTCCTGACCTTGTGATCTGCTCACCGGGGTCTCCCAAAGTGTTGAGATTACAGGCGTGAGCCACCGCGCCCGGCCGAGTTCTGTTCTTTTCAAAGCATTGACTACATGTTGTACCATCAAAAAGTCTCTTCGAATTCCAGAGATTTATATCATTCTAAGAATGTTTTCTGACCACAGCAGAATTCATCTAGAAAGCAATACGTTAAAGATAACTATAAAACTTTAAAGTGTTTAGAAATTAAACACTACACTACTAAATAACACATAGGTCAGAGAAGCAATCATCAAGAAATTAGAAAATTATTTTAAACAAATGATAAAATTCTCCATGAAACACTTGTGGGTGCGGCCAGAACCACGATTAGAGGGAATTCAATCCTTCAGTACTATGTTACCACAGACTGAAAGCTACAAGGCAATTATCCAGCTTTGTATCTCAAATATTAGAAAATATTAGCAAATTATACTTAAACAATGGAGTGGGAAGGGAGTAAGAAAGACATGAGTAAGATCTCAATACTTTAGAAAACAATCACACAGCAGGGAAAACCGACCAAGGCAAACACTAGCTCCCTGAGAAGCCTCCTTCAAAGTATCACCCCCTAACAAGGCCGACAGGAATATAAAGACAACAGGCACAAGTGACCGAACCCAGAAATGAAGAGTGGGCAACTCCACACAGCCTAAAGACATAAAATCGGTTCTTAAAAAAGGAAATTATGAACTAGTTTATGCCAGTCCGTTTAACAACTGGATGATATAAGGGGTGGACAAAAAGTGCAGCCACACAAAGCCCACCAAAAAACAGAAAATCTGAAAGCTTTCCTCTCTGGAAAATAAATTTAATCTGAAATAATTTTTTTTAAAAACCTCTCCACAAAATTCTTCAGGCCTAGACTGCTCTATTAGCAAATTCATCTAAATTTGCTTCAGTATGGATAACAACATTCCACAGCCTCTTTCAGAAATAGGAAAAGGGGGAAAATATCCCAGAGTCACAGGGGGCTGGGCATCCAAGACACCAAAGCTTGGCAACTGACTTACAGGCAGGAGTGCCACACCCCATCTTCCTCGGGAGCATGTAGTGTTAAATCCTAAACCAAACACAAGTAAATTGAATTCAGCAACTTGCAAACAATAGGATACATCATGATCAAATGTATTTAATCCCACCAATGCAGTGGTAATTTAACATTAAAGGAAGTAATTAATGCACTTAACTCCTTGACAGCAAAGGAGAAAATTTATATGATCATTTGAATAGAAGATGCAAAAATCGCTTGGTAAAATTCAACATCTATTCATGTTAAAAGCTTTTAGCAAGCTAGGCATTGAAGGTAACTTACTACAAAGCCCTAGTAATCGAGGCAGTGTGGTGTTTCTGTAAGCAGAGCAGGCGCACTCAGTGACCAGCGTGAAGAGTTTTGCAAAATCATCCCACATGCACGTGGTGTCTGAACTCAGGACAAGGTGACATTGCGGGGCACAGGCAGATGAGATCTTCCTACTAAATTCTGTTTGATCCATTTGAGGAAAAGAAAGTAAATCCTTGCTGCTACATTATATTGCCCTAAATAATTAATTCTGAGTGAACCACAGACCTGAATGTGAAAGACAAAACAAAAAAGCTCGTAGAGGAACGTGTGGGAGACGCTCCTCCTGACCTTTCATTGGACAGAGAACTTTGACTTGGCCCCAAAAAGCACCCACCACAAGCAGAATGTAGACATCAGTAGACGTTCAGCTTAAGAACTTCTGTGCTTGAAAACAGCTCTGAGAGCGGACAGGCAAGCCCCAAGGAAAAGAAGATATCACAGGATTTCTCTCCACCTCGGACTTGCAGCCCACACACAGAAGGGATGTAAAAACCAGTGAGAGAAAGAAAGACGGGTCGACTGAAAACTGCGAAATCTGAAATAGGCACTTCACAGAAAGGATGTCTGATGTGCACCGAGCACAGAAGAGATCTTCAGCCCCATTAGTCTTCACAGTCATGGGAGTGAAACCTGCGTCGTGCTAACACCCATCCCCAGAGAGGCCAGCGTGCGAGAGCTGACGGTGCCCAGGGCTGCGGAGGAGTGGGAAGAGGAACTGGGGTCCTCACACCTCCTCGTGTGAATGTTGGTGGCTTCAGTCTCTTTGAAAAACTGTATTTCAGTATCTACCGCAGGTAAAAACACCCCGATTGTATGGCCCAGTGTGTGAGTCCATTTTCATATGAGTCTATTTTCATTTCTTCTGCTATGAAGAAATACTTAAGACTGGGTAATTTATAAAGAAAAAGAGGTTTGTAATCCCAGCACTTTTAAAAACGAAATAGAGGCCGGGGTGCAGTGGCTCATGCCTGTAGTCCCAGCACTTTGGGAGGCCGAGGTGGGTGGATCATGAGGTCAGGAGTTCAAGACCAGCCAGGCCAAGATGGTGAAACCTGTCTCTACTAAAAATACAAAAATTAGCTGGGCACAGTGGCGGGCACCTATAATCCCAGCTACTTGGGAGGCTGAGGCAGGAGAATTGCTTGAACCCAATAGGGAGAGGTTGCAGTGAGCCAAGGTCACACCACTGCACTCCAGCCTAGGTGACAGAGCAAGACTCTGTCTCAACAAAAAAGGAAGGAGGGAAGGAAGGAAGGAAGGAAGGAGGGAGGGAGGGAGGGAGGGAAGGAGGGAAGAAGGAAGGAGGAAGGAAGGAAGGAAGGAAGAGAGGAAGGGAGGGAGGGAGGAAGGAAGGAGGAAGGAAGGAAGGAAGGAAGAGAGGAAGGGAGGGAGGGAGGAAGGAAGGAGGAAGGAAGGAAGGAAGGAAGGGGGAGGGAGGAAGGAAGGAGGAAGGGAGGGAGGGAGGAAGGAAGGAGGAAGGAAGGAAGGAAGGAAGGAAGAGGGAGGGAGGAAGGAAGGAGGAAGGAAGGAAGGAAGGAAGGAAGAGGGAGGGAGGAAGGAAGGAGGAAGTAAGGAAGGAAGGAAGGAAGAGGGAGGGAGGAAGGAAGGAGGAAGGAAGGAAGGAAGGAAGGAAGAGGGAGGGAGGAAGGAAGGAGGAAGGAAGGAAGGAAGGAGGAGGGAGGGAGGAAGGAAGGAGGAAGGAAGGAAGGAAAGAAGGAGGAGGGAGGGAGGAAGGAAAGAGGAAGGAAGGAAGGAAGGAAGAGGGAGGGAGGAAGGAAGGAGGAAGGAAGGAAGGAAGAGGGAGGGAGGGAGAAAGGAAGGAAGGAGGAAGGAAGGAAGGAAGGAAGGAAGGTAGGTTGGTTTAATGGACTCACAGTCCCACATGGCTGGCGAGACCTCACAATCATGGCAGAAGGTGAAGGAGGAGCAAAGGCACGTCTTACATGGCAGCAGGCAAGAGGGCGTGTGCAGAGGAACTGCCCTTTAGAAAACCATCAGATCTCACGAGATTTATTCACTATCACGAGAACAGCACGGGAAAACCCCATTCCCATGATTCACTTACCTCCAATGGGTCCCTTCCATGACCGGTGGGGAAGGTGGGAGCTGCAATTCAAGGTAAGCTTTGGTTGGGGACACAGCCAAACCATGTCACCCAGCAAGTCCACTACTGAGTTTACACCCAATAGCTGCAACCTGCGTAACAGCTAAACCGAAAAATGTTCGCACTGAGATGTGCAGCAGTGGCAAGAAAGGTGAGTTGAATACAGCGTCTTCACAGCTGGGCATCATCCTAAGCTACAAACAGCTGCCGTGCCCAGCAGCAGGCACTCACCCTCCACACCCAGTATCAAAACACAGCAGCCAGTCCAAAGGCGCAAGCTGCAAAATTCCGTTTACTTCTGTTTCAAAAGCAGGCAAAGCTCAGGACTGGTGATGGCGGCCCAGATGCTCAATGGGGCTGAGTCTGGAGGTCCCCAAGGGGCTGAGAATGCCGGGTCTCTCTCTCCAGCTGGCGGCTGGCTCTCGGGCCTCTGCGTCCGGCTGGCAGCTGGCTCTCGGGCTGCCCTCAGCAGGCCCTTCCTCGCCTGTCTTCCCTGGCCCCACTGACTCCCCTGTTTTAACAAAAATTGGCACTACTAAAAAAAGCAACAATTTGCTTTCTATCCACCGATGGGAACAGGGTCATCTTTGCTTTCCCCCGACAGGAGGCCCCTGCGGGAAGTGACAGACACACGCTCACGCTCAGTTTCTCATCCTCTATGGAAAGGCGATGGCGAGTCTGGAAGGGGCGCTCTGCAGCTGAGGTCGGCGGATTCCTTACCCAGCTCCCCGTTGTAGGACCCCCCGGGTTACATCCATCTTCTCCCATCATCAGCAATGTGTTTGTCAACAATCCTTGCCTGTTTGAAGATTACGATTCAAGTGGAAAAACTGGCGTCTCATGTATCTGTCTGGGTCCTCCCAGGAGGATGATGGAAAGTCAACCCTGTGGGCCCCGAGTCAGGGGGAGCCCCCTCCACCCCCCGCCCGGGGCCCCGAGTCAGGGGGAGCCCCCTCCACCCCCCGCCCCGGGCCCCAAGTCAGGGGGAGCCCCCTCCACCCTCTGCCTGGGACCCCGAGTCAGAGGGAGCCCCCTCCACCCTCTGCCTGGGACCCCGAGTCAGGGGGAGCCCCCTCCACCCTCCGCCCGGGACCCCGAGTCAGGGGGAGCCCCTTCCACCCCCCACCCAGGGCTGGTTCGAGCATAGACACCACGGTGCTCTTCTGCCAGGTAACGCATCCTCCACTATCGGTGGGCGTAAGTCCTGAGTGTTTCCTGGTCTGCTGATGGCTCGTTTGTGAATATCCCTTTCTGAATTGCCAGACGGTTCCCTGTGCCCATTTTTAAGCATTTTTCATCACTTCCTTATGGATTTGTAAAAGCATTTTCTACATAGGGAATGTTCACTCTTTGTCACATAAATCCCAAGTATTACCCAGTTGGCAGCCTTTTAATTTTATTTTGGCATAGAGAAGTCATAAATATTTATTTGCGCAAGCATCGGAAATTTTCATATATGGCTTTTGCCATTGTTGTGAGCTTCTGGAATGCCCTTCCCACGCGGTTATTATGTAAGACTCTTAAGCATCATCGCACAAGAAAGTTGCCATTTACTTTCTTTATGAGAATTCCAGAAATAACGTTTTTGTGTGTTAAATGTAGAACATCACGTTACAGCTGTCTGACCAGCCGACTAGCTTTACGTGGCCCAGCCTCAGATCTCGGCTGTGCTTTTATGTGTGTCTGGGAGACACTGCATCTAGACAGGGTTAGTGGGGGTCCTGAGTTTTGGAGTCTGCTGTGTCTGCTTCTTGAGGCCATCAGTGAACTTGAGCTTGGTCTCTCCTCTCTTTCCGGAGACACTTGCATGATCCAGCCCATGCTACAAGTGCAGGCCGTCAGGACAATGCTCCCACAAAGCCCCCAGCCCAGCGAGGAGGCAGCACGCCGTTCCTGCGGGGCCCAGAGAGAAAGCCCCCTGCTGTGGTGGGCCGTGCTGGAGAGGCTGGAGGGCACGGACCGGGCAGGAGGCGCGGGGCACCTTCCGTCCTCCCTGGCTCAGCGGGGCTGTGTGTGGCCAGCCACCTTGGGCTCTTTCCTTGTCCGTAATACCATGCAGTCAAGAACAGGGTGAGCTGTGAATGAGTTCCCTTGACTGAGGTGCTGGTGGAAGGGAGAGGAGAGTGAGAGTGAAGTCTGAGAGCCCTGGGGGGGGGGGGTACTTGAGGGTTCAGGTCCCCCTGGGCCCTGAGGACACCCAACTTCACCTTTCCTGCCACTTTCCAGCACTGGGGCTGCCATGGCCTCCCCGATGAAATCAATTATCCCATTGCTACAGTCAGTTAAAAGTGAAATTAAATGAATTCTGAACATTAATAACAGGCTGTAATAAGACAAACTACCTCTTAATGATGCATAGAACCCTGATGAAAATAAATTTCCTTGTGGGGTGTGTGTGAGTGTGTGCGAGTCCGGTGGGGAACTCAAGGGGGAGTCTTATCTGCGGAATTAAAATGAATATTGATTACACAGCTGATAATTAATGATAGCAATTTTTGATTAAAAATGAGTTCATTTAGCAAACAAGTGGAGTGTGGTAACACATTACATCTAAAAATAGAATCCAGAAGAAAGGGCCCTTGTTACGCGGGCAGGATTACAATGAGCGCTTTGATCCTGAGGACGATGCCTCCGGATTCAAAATGAGCTTCTCACTCAGCAGCCCCTGGAACACACAGGCCTCCGGGAAATGACCGCCTGCATCTCCTCAGCGGGAAGGCAAGACGGTGCTGCTGAGGCCCAGGCTCCAGCCTTCCACAAGATCCAGGGGCTCAGGGAGAAGCGACTGGGCCTTCGGGTGCTTCTCTCCGAAATCCCATGGCTTACAGGGATTCAGCAAAAATGGGACAAAACGGGGCAGTAACCCTGGAAGTGCTGCTGCGCTGAGAAGGACTCCTCCACCCCGGGCAGGTTTGTTCTGTCTCCCTCTCTCTCTCTCACACACACACAAACATACACATATACAGACACATACATACACACGCATACACAGACACACATACACAGACACACACACACACAAACACACACATAGACACACACACACATACACATACACACACACAGACACACACACATAGACACACACACAGACACACATACACAGACACACACACACACAAACACACACATAGACACACACACACATACACATACACACACACAGACACATACACACATAGACACACACACAGACACACACACACATACACACACGTATATACACACACACACACACACACACACACGGAAATGTTTATGTGGCTGAATTCAGTAAAAGCATCTGCAAAGCGCTTCTGACTCAGAGCAGCCGAAACGCTGGGTGAGATGTGGAAGCCGTGGCTGCGGCTGCGCCGGTGATAAGGACAGAAACGCCGCCACGCATGGGGGCTGCCCTCAGGGGAGCGGGACGGGCAGGAGGGCACTGCAGGTGGCTCAGTCCCAGGCCTGAAACCAGTTGCCGTGGGCAGCATGTGGGGGCACAGCAGGGGCAGGGCCCTAAAAGCGGGAGAATTCGGACTCCAGACATCCATAAAGCCAGGACACCCCCAAAGGGCAACAATTTGGAGCATGAGCCGGAAAAGGGATTCTGGTCTTTCTTCCCATGACCTCACGGGAGAGGGTCCCCCTGCCTCGCTCTGGCAAAGCAGAGAGAACAGAAGAGAGCCCATCCGTCCACCTGCCTCCCAGCGCCTCCACCTCCACCGACTTGTGTAGCCCCCACCTGCCCCCACCGGAAAGGCCAGCGATTTCAGGGCCCGACACGCCGTCCACGGGCCGTTCCAGTGACAGACGCAGCGCTCGACCAGGGCTTCCCACACCTGCAGGCAGCACAGGGTTACATTAAACAGACATCACAGCCTCGCCAAGGAAAAGCCGCCTCACCTGTGAGTCAAGGGAAGCAGAGAAATGCAGGGTGGAGGCCTGGCGGGACTGGGAGGCTCCAGCTCGGAATTCACACAGCAGAGCTGAGTCCAGGGGAGAGCCAGGGGGAATGTGGTGGCGGAACAAGGACTCTCAGGATTAAAAAGGAGCATCGTGAAAGAACACAGATGGGTGGGATTTAAAACCAACTGCCAGTCAGACACAACTCAAGAAAATGGAAAGTGGTGTCGTCGAAATTTCCCGGTGAGGCAGGACAAAAAGACCAAAAATGTGAATGAAAAACGTTAAGAAACTCGAAGGATTGAGGAAGCCCAGTGTGTCCCTGAGAGTCGCAGGAGGAAAAGAGAAGGAGCGATGATGAGCAGGTGTTTGCTGGGGAATAGAGGGCTCACAGGATGGCGTCTGAGACAGGCATGGGCGCTGTGCCCCGAAAGCCTCCCTGACTCCCTAAACACACACATCTAAACACCTCCTGGTGAAAATGCAAATCACCAAGTCAACAGCTGCAGAGAAAGAGCGGCCCCTGCGCAGAGGGAGGCGACTCCACCCAACAGGCGGTTCCTCAGCAGCCCTGGAAGCTGGAAGACAGTCGGATAAGATCTTCAAAGCCCTGGGAGAAAATAACTGCGGAACTTGAAAACTTGAATGGTAAACTCACAAAAATACTTTTGATAAGGAGATAGAAAGATATTTTCAGAGGAACAAAACCCAGAGTTTGCAATCAGCAGGCAATCACTCATGAATTTCAAAGCAGTGTATTTCAGGAAGAAATAAGAGAATTCCAGAAGGAAAGTGTTTTAGCTACTAGCCCACATTTGCCTTCTCTTTCAGCTGAAAACACGGGCTGAGAGTCAGTGATTGCTTCTAAGCAGAACATCACCACGCTGTGGTCACTGCCCCCTCTGCCTGTCCCTGGACATCCCCAGAGCTCACACCCTCCTTGCACCCAAGAGTGATGAACATCGTCTCAGCAGAGAAGCTGCCATCCGCTGTCCATGGCTGGCCAGTCCCCAGCCACTCTGTTCTCTATATGTGTTCACCAACCCCAGAGTCAACGCGTGGTGTGTCCAGTGTCTGCATCTGGCCACCCGGGCATGAACGTCACCACTCCAGGAATTTTGCCCTGTCCACGGCCCTCCCCCATTGTTAAGGTCAGGCCGTGGTTCACTTGAGAGCTTGGTAAACCTTACTGAGTGAGGGTATTATTTCATTATGTCTTCCAAAGGATTCATGCCAAAATATTCATATACTAATTCTCAACATGAGAAAACTGAAACCCAGAAAGGATGTGGCCACTTACTCAGGACTGAAAAACTATGTATTTTTCAGGACCCTTGATTTGAACCCACCAGAGAGTAAGCCCCAGCAGCCAGCATGGAGCGGATGACCCTGGAGTGTAGCCAACTGGAGTCTCAGACCCACATGGGCAAAATAGAGAAGCGGAAACATGGGGCCACTGAGAAAGAGCAGCCAGGCAGGACCCACACTGGCCCCTACTGCCTGCCCTGTCCGAAGCACACTCACACTCACCCCTCCAGCCCTGCCCCAAACACGCTCACACCTTCCCCTCCATCCCCTTTCCCTTCAGCCCTGCCCAAAGCAGGCTCACATCCTCCCCTCCAGCCCTGCCCAAAGCAGGCTCACACCCTCCCCTCCAGCCCTGCCTTCTCATGATGCTCTGTTGTTCCCCAGTTGTTCCTTTGTCCAGGCTGTCTCTTGTGACCAAAGCCCTCCCTCTACGATTGTGCTCACATAGAGCCTCCCCAAAGCCTTCCATAAACACCTCAGGTCTAAAATAACAGCCACCACCACATGAAGAGCGAACGACCATGGGCTTGAATGTGGGCCAGGCATTGTGTCAAGTCCACAGCTCCAGAGTCTAATTTAATTTTCCCAGCAGCTCTGGGAAGAAGGTGCTATCATTTCCATGATCTTGCATGGAATCAAAAACGCAAAGAATGAGATAACTTGTGCACAAACCCACAGCTTGTATGTCACAGAGACTGAGTTCAAACCTAGATACCACCCATGACCCTCAGAACTGAATATTGAGATTGATGGGAGGATGGATGGAAGCAAGGAGAGATGAATGGATGAATGGATGGATGGATGGATGGATGGATGGATGGATGGATGGATGGATGGATAGGTGGGTGGATGTGTGGGTGGGTAAATGGATGGATGGATGTGTGGATGGATGGATGGATGGATGGGCAGGTAGATGGATGAGTTGGTGGATGGATGGTGGAAGGATGAAAGGATGGGTGAGTAAATAGAGATGTGGGTGGGTAGATAGATAGGTGCATGAGTGAATGGATGTGTGGATGGGTGGATGGATGATGGTGCATGGATAGTTGGATGAATGGATGGATGGGCGGGTGGTGGATGGAAGGATGGATCATGGATGAGTGGGTGGATGCATAGATGTGTGGATGGGTGGATAGATGATGGATGGGTGGTGGATAATGAATGAATAGATGTGTGGATGGGTGTATGGATGATGGATGGATGGATAGATGGATGGGTAGATGAGTGGGTCAATGGATGGTGGAAGGATGAATAGATGGATCATGGATGGGTGCATGGATGGATGTGTGGGTGGGGAGATGAACAGGTGCCTGTATGTATGTGAATGTGTGGATGGGTGGTGGATGGATGAATTGGATGTGTGGATGGGTGGATGGATGGGTGGATGAATGGATGTGGGTGGAAGAATGGATGGCTGAATTGTAGATTAATGGGTGGATGGATGTGTGGATGAAAGGATGGGTGAATAAATGGATATGTGGGTGGGTAGATGGATAGCTGCGTGGATGAATGGAGGTGTGGATGGGCAGATGGATGATGGGTGGGTGCCTGAATGTATGTATGATGTGGCTGTGTGGATGGGTGGTAGATGGATGGATATGTGAATGAGTGGATGGATGATGTATGGATGGATAGATGGGTGAATGGATGGATGTGTAGGTGGAAGGATGGATCATGGATGGGTGGGTCAATGGATGTATGGGTGGGTAGATGGGTGGGTGGATGGATGAATGGATGATGCTTTTGATTTTATTGGACTGGGATGATAAGAAGGTCCTAAAGTCCCCTGGAAGAGATGTTGCTGTCTGCAGGTCTCACAGGGCACCTTGATTGTGGCCACAGAGTGTGAAGGACGTGTGGCCCTGTGGGCATTGCCCATTGACACCCTCCATGCCCTTCCCAGTACTGTGCCTCCTCTCCCTTTATCTCGTTTTCCTGCTTCCTCTCTGCTTCCATCTCTGACACCTGGTGACTCCTGCGGCCTTTGCCCTTCCTCCCACAGATCCTCTTGTCTTGCTTCTCATTAAGCACTGCAGTGGACGCTCTGAAGAAGCTTTGGGGCTGTGCCAATTTGCTCTGTGACAATGTCACAGAGCTCAAAAGCTCCTCTTTAAGCCAGGTCTGTCAGTCAGCAGCTGCCTTGTGAGGAGGCAGAGCTCCTCTGTTGGTAAAGAAGGAGCAGGGAGGGAAGGGCGTCTGTGCAATTAACCTGGACACTGCCAGGACACGCACATGATCTGATCCCACCCGTGCTCGGTGTTGGCCCAGTCTCTTGTGGGCTCACCTTCCAGTGGACGTCTTTGCCCTTGCACGGCTGGAATGCAGCATGCTCACCAGGTGTGTTCATGTGTACAGATGTGCTTTTTAAACATCTCCCTTTCCATTGTTCACCAAGCAATTCAACTGCTCTCACTTGGAAGAAAAGGAAAGTGACGTCAAAAGGTGCATAATTAGTAACATATAAAAGAAATGGTAATGAGTGCACATAAGGTGAAAATGCAAATTGCACAGGTGCCTTTGCAGATGAAGGGCTTTGAGTCGACTTCAGGTCCTCTGGGCTTCCATTAGCATGCTGGCAGGAGCCAATTATTCAGCAGGTATTTAATAAATACTCAAGGTGAGTTTATGCATCTTGTACATGAGTTCCCATTGCCTGTGATGGAAGCAGCTCTCAGATGTCTGGGGAGATTTTCTACTAAAAAACTTGAGATTTAAAGTTTATGGATAATGGAGATCTATTTTTTGCATGTATCTCAGATACAGAGTTTGTATTACCAATTCTTCTCTCTCTCTGTTCCGAGTCTGGGACAGCTTATGTACCTTAGGGCTACGCAGGATCTCTCAGTCAAAACCCCCCCACACAAAAGAATCCTAAGGCTTGGAATGGGAAGAAGAAGCCCGGGAGGGAGGTGAGGATGACTCCCAGCCCCCTACTTAAGAGATGGTTCTGCAGGGATAGTCAACAGGGAGGAAGGCCTCCTGGCTGCTGTCACTGGAGAACAGGGGCAGCTGCCATGCAAGGCCAATGTGACTGACACCTCTACCCCTGGGTCACCTGATGAAGCCACAGATGGGAAGCCTTTTGGGGAAAGGCTATCAGGGCTACCCTGGGGGCCCCAAATCCCCACTGCCTGCACGAAGGGTAGGCATTAGCATGAGGGCACACTGTGGAGACAGCGTAGGGACCGCTCCTGTTCAACCTTCAAGTACATTTAGTGACAGAGACCAGGTCTGCTTCAGCAACCAGATAAGAACATTTGGAATTAGCGTCTTAACCGTTCCTGGTTTCCTGAGGGTACCACTTTTGTTATGTCCCCTCATCACATCAATTTATATATGAATCGTGAGCCATCGGTTGACTTTTCTGTACTTAACACCAAGCGCTAGGCTTTCTGGGGGACCCAGGACAGGGCACTCCCTGCAAACGCAGAGCTCATGAGGGAGGGGTCACGCACTGTGTTCCCCCCACCCCACATCCGGCATCCAGTCACTAAGAGCTTCCGGGAGGAGTGGCTAAAAGTGAGTGGTTACGGACGCATTGAGAGAGGCAAGATTCTCGTGAGAGGCACAAGAGGAGAGCAGCGTGGCTGCTGAACACCTACTGATTAAGCCCCACTGCCTGCGAGCCACTGTTCTAAATGGTGGGGACACCACGGGGGAGGAACAGTGGGAACTCTGTGTTCTCCTAGAATCTAGGTGGGGGAGACAGACGGCACATCAAGTACGTAAGAAAAACTCTCCTCACGTGAGACGGCCAGCGCTTCATGCAAAGCGTGAGGCAGGCGAGGGTGGGGAGTTGTGTGTGCGTGTGAATGTGTGCACACGTGTGAGCACATATACATGTCTCACACATTTGTCTGTGGCACCTGTGCATGTCTGTGTGTGTTCGCATGGGGTGGCTAGGGAGGGTTGCATCGAGGTGACCCTTGGCAGAGCCTTGCAGGAAGGGAGGGAGGGATTCGCGCAGACACCTGGGGAAGCTCTGCAGAGGGAGAACAGCCAGGCAGCCGAGCAGGGGTCTCGGGGAGCCAGGGGGCTGCACGGGAGGGGCTGGGAGGGGAGAGGAGACCCCACCAGCGGCATCCAGAGGAGCAGCTTGCAAAGGAGCCGATGCGAATGAGCAGGACCTAAAAAAGAAAGTTTGACATTCTGATGAGGAACATAAAATAAAAATCCACATCTGTCCCGAATGAGCAGACTTGAGGCCATCAGGATCCAACATCCAGCAAAGCTGCTGAGCCCAGTCCCTGCTTCAGGTTCTGGGGATGCAGCTGAGAGCCAGAGCGGCCAACGCCTCTGCCTTCTGGAAGTCGTGAGGTGCCTTCCAGACAGCAATGCTTCCTGATTCACTCACACACTCACTAAGACTCCAAATAAAATACTAGCAGGATGTTTGGAAATGCTGTAAAATAATTCTAAAGTTTAGCTGGAAAAATAAAGGTATGACCAAGGAAACCAGAGCTGGGAAGGGCTGCACCTCTCTGGTGTGATAATGTAATTTTTTTTTTTTTTTTTTTTTTTTTGAGAAGGAGTTTTGCTCTTGTTCCTCAGGCTGGAGTGCAATGGCACAATCTCCGTTCACCGCAGCCGCCGCCTCCCGGGTTCAAGCGATTCTCCTGCCTCAGCCTCCCAAGTAGCTGGGATTACAGACACCTGCCACCACGCCCAGCTAATTTTGTATTTTAGTAGAGAGAGGGTTTCACCATGTTGGTCAGGCTGGTCTCGAACTCCTGACCTTAGGTGATCCGCCCACCTTGGCCTCCCAAAGTGCTGGGATTACAGGCGTGAGCCACCACACCCGGCCAATAATGTAATTTAAACTGGATGATGAAGGTGCTTCTAGACGTCTGCAGGCACAGATGGGCAGACAAACCCAGCAGGTTTTCACAATCCAAACAGGTCCCAAACATGGGTAGGATTTAGCACAGGGCAAAGGATTTAGCTCCAGAGCTGAGGTGCCTCCTCGGTAACCACTGCAGGGCCCTGGGCAGCCACGAGAAAAATGTTGGAGTTTTTATCACTTTAAATATAAAGTCACACACAATTCCAGATGGATCCAGGGCTGAAAATGAAACCATGAAGAAAATACAAAAGAAGAAGAAGAAAATACCAAAAAAGAAAGCTTTCAAGGCATTATACACAACCTGTGAGCTATAAAAGAAACAACTTGAGAAGCTTCAGGCAATTTAAAAATATCATAAAGATTTAAAGGCAAAGGCGCAAAATGGAAATGCACTGTCACATGTATCGCAGAAAAGGTTAATAATGTCATTAATACACAAACATCTCTTACAAGCTGTGAAAAGGTAAACAATCCAAGAGAAGAGCAAAGCAGCCCGGGACACGAGCAGAGGCAGCCCACAGACATCAGGGATTCGTGGGGGAGGAACACAGGGGAGGGGTCCTCGGCTCACCTGGGGATCAGCAACGCCCTCATCGGCAGAGGGGGAGCCTGGTTCAGACAGGACTAGGAAAGACAGGACTTAGGACTGAGCAGGCCCCAGAGTTGGGCAGATGTGGGAGACCAGACGTCCCCGTACACTGCTGTGGGGAGACCAGACGTCCCCGTACACTGCTGTGGAACTTAGGAAGACACCAACCATCCATAGACAATTAACAACTTCTTTGCAACTTAAAATGCAGATACCTTGGACACATACGTCCATGTCTGGGGGTTATCTCAAAATAAACATATTTGCATAAGGACACAAACATTTGTAAAAAAGAATGTTCTTTGTGACATCTCAGAAACGAGGAAAAAATTGGAAAGCGTTAATTGCCTACCACCAAAGGACATGTTAATAAATCATGGTCTCTGCACCCAGCAGTGCCATATGCCAAATCCACATGGGTGGTCATGGTAAGGGATTCAAATATTTTCAAATAAATTATCTATTATTAGATGCGAAAAATCAATGTCTAAAATATTAAACCCATTTGGGTAAAAATGTGTCTTTTGCACGCATGTGACTATAAATATGTATCTATTTTATATAATAGGGAATGGGTATAAAAACCACTAACAGAGACAGCACCATACTCTACTAAAAGCCATCCGTGAGAGGGGGCACCTTGGCTAAGAAGCCCCAGAGGGCATGGCTGAGGGCACAGGAAACAGAACCCTGAGCTTCTCTTCTGAGTCCAGGATCCCCTGCCCCTCGTGCTGTCCTGACCGGACGGCTTCCCGGGTGGGAACAGAGATGGGCAGAGAGGCTGGCGGGCTCCTGTTAACCCCGCAGGACAGGCACAGCCCCGGAGCTTGGGAATCACCCATGGCTGTGCATCCCTCAACAAAGGAAAACAGTCTCCCGACCACTGGCCACATCTGCTTGGCCGTTGGTAATCGTCAAGGCCTGGCCCAGGATGGGAGCCGGAGGACACATGGCAGAAGCGATTGGGTGCAGAGAGTCAGCGCTGTGAGTGCAAGCAATGTGTGTCTCTGTGGCGTGTGTCAGCAGGGTGTGTACGTGTCAGTGTTGTTTGCATGAGCCCGCTCGTGTGTGTCCATGTTGTGTGTGTCTCAGGTCTTGCTGTGTGTGTCCACACTGTGTGTGGGTCAGTGTTGTATGTGTGTGTCCTGTCATGTGGGTGTGACATGTGTTAGTGTTGTGTCTGTGTTGTGTGTGTCTCAGTGCTGTGTATCTCCACATTGTGTGTGTGAGTCGGTGTTGCTTCCGTGTCCCTGTTGTGTGAGTGTGATGTTTGTGTGAGTGTGGTGTGCGTTAGTGTTGTGTCTGTATTGTGTGTGTGTCAGCATTGTGTCCATATTGTGTCTCCGTGTTTTCTATGTCTCAGTGTTGTCTGTGTGAGTCTTGTGTGTATTTGGTGTCTCCATGCTTTGTGCCTCAGTGTTGAGTATGTGACCCCCAGCCTCTGCAGGGGTGTCCATCCCATCCTTACAAATGGACGGACCCACCCCGGCACTGACATCACCCTGCAGCTGAGGGATGCAACCACACGGGACGCAGGGGCACGGAATGACCCTGGCCAGGAGACCTGGTCAGCCCTACACACCCTGACCCCGGGCTGACTGTCCGCGATGGGAGAGCACTTGAACGCTCCTTCCACCCTAGCTTCGTGTGCGCACCTGCCAGCTCTTCAGGACAGGTAACGCCGTGTTTCTGGATGGCATGAAGCTCTCACCTTTCCGTGGAACAGCCCATATGCAGGGACTATTTGGAGCCAAGTCAGAGTCCAGGATTCACAGTCAGACGTCAGTTCCCTGAGATGACAACTGCGGGGTGGATTTTAGAATCACAGGGAGTTCGGGAACGGGACGCAGAGGTCAAGGAGCAGCTGGCCAAGGGTCATTTCTCTCCACCATCGCTGACCAATCGGACTTGGGTGGGAGCCTCGTGAGGAGCAGGTGCCGTGTCTCCTGGCCCTGCACCATGAGTTACGCCGTGTGCAGGGGGTTATGTTGTCTTTTTGAAAAGGCTCCTCCAGCCTCTGGGTCTGATGCATTGGACTGAGGGCTGTGGATGGATGACTTCATTGCCATGTCGGTGTCTTCGTCTTGGAGAGCTTCTCTGCCCTCACTGCCGACGTGCACCGGCCTTCCTCACTGGCCATCCGGTGAAGCCTTGCCCGGCAGTGAGACCGATTGTGTATCACACACTGCAGCGTGGGGATCCGCACTTTTCATTTTTCCTCCCTCAACATCATGCATCCCGCAAACTAGCATTTGCAGATGTTAATACCTGTAATAAATTCCCTCCCTCCCTCTATACTCCTTGCCAGGACACAGACTGTGTGACATCTCCTTGTCTGCCTATGGAAAGATGGAAGGACAGACGGAAGAGATTTGGGAGAGAAAGGAAGCAAAGGGAAGAAGGGACAGAGAGAGGGAGGGGAGAGCAGAGCCCTATTCTCAATTCTCAGGAGGTGCCGGCTTCTCAATGTGTCCGCCAATGTCTGTATGTGATTTCTGTTCACTTCACAGGAAATGATGCTTCGGGTGACTTCTGATTGAATCAGGGTATCATAAGATGCCTCTACTGAAGAGAAAAAATATATAATCAATTTTCATTAAAATGTGCACTAGATGGTTCTTGAGAACCTATTGTGTGCCTGGCAGTGTGTAAGGCTCAGGGGATCCCCTGGGGACAGGGGGCACGAGTTTGGGCTCTGCAGGCTGACAGCAGAGTCGAGGTCTGCCCCACACTTGCAGGTAGCTTGGGACAGGCTTTTAGCCTCTCTAATCCTTGTCTGTAACATGGTAAGAGCAAGAATATTTGTGGAGCAGTTTTGCTGTGATGATGCTGTCAGCAATTGTAGCTGTATTTAGCTTTCACCTAATGGTAAAGTGGATTTTTCCCCCCAGTAATCACATTCCAACATAAGCCAGCATCTAAAAGAATCCTCAGCCCAGTCATCGGTTTTCTGAGCTCTGAGCTTTCTAAGATGCTCCATGGCATCTCCCTCCCCTGTATCCACCCCTGTGTGGGGGAATCTTGTCCCTGGCGACGTGGGAAGGCGGGCTCCTTCTCAGGCCTTGGAGGAAGGCACATCCCACTGCCAGAACGCGCTTCCGTGCACCTCCAGTCCGAAAATTTTCCACCCAAGTCACAGTGTTTCCCAAGAGAACTCAGAGGTTTTGGAAACAGGACGGAAGATGCACATTTTGGTTGCTGTAGATGAAATTTACTGGTATATGCAGATTTTATGGCTAAGTGCCTCTTTTTAAAAAGCTTCCATCCCACAATTCCTTCCCCATTGACGGGCCGTTCCAGATTATCTTATTGTAATTAGATTTAGACTTTCAGCCAACCTTCTGCATCACTTCAGCTATTTCAGAAAAATGAAGGAAGCTTTCCAAATGTTTTCCACAGCGTAACGCGGTGCCCGGGGAATGTCGCGGTGCTGGGCTCGGAGGCCCCTCCTGTTACTGTTCTATTTCCTTGCGCTCCCAGATAGGGACGCCCCCGCAGCGGCCCCAAGTCCAGGGACACCCTCGCCCTGCCTGGAGCAGGCTGACCCCTCGCCTCGATGCCCAGCCCACCCGGCTCATCCTCGCTTGTCTCTACAAGGGCAATCCTGTTTTTATTTCAACTCTTCTGAATTCTAACCGCACTGCCAAAACAAGGAGGGAGAGGGGAGAGAGGAAGAAAGAAAAAATAACCTCTCTCTAAGTAAATGAGGCTGCTGGGCTTTGGGAACCTGCCAAGCCCTTTCTATGAGGAGCTGTTATATCAGATTTCTCAGCAAGAAAGAAACAGGAAAATTAGTGTGCGGTTGAATTGGAGACTAAAATTAGCCATCTTGAAAAACAAATCTCCGATAAATACAACGAGGATTTATGGCTAAAATTACAGGCAGCACAGATGGCATCTGATGGCATTTTATCTCAAGGGGGAAAATACTCCTTTTACATTACAGCATCAGCATTATAGGTTCAGGGATGATTGTGTGGGGTCTTGCACCATTTTCAACACATAACGGCAAGTGGCTCGGCTTCATCAGCTCTTTGGGAGACGTTAGGGGCACAGGGCCAGCATGCTGAAAGGTCACTTTGGCCAATCCACTGCCTGTGGGCTGATTCTTAGTTCCCCTGGTATAAGCAGGGAAGGAATCTCTTCTGATTTCGAAGGCCCCTTGTGAAGGAAACCCCACACCGGTGACTCCCCACCCTGTGTTTAGAACGTTCGCCTCCAGGTCGGGGTTTAATTGGTTTGTTGGTGACTCCTCATCCCCGTCTCCCCCTCTGCATATTCCGAGTGTCCTCTTGGGCCTCCTCGGCTGAGATTTTAGGGTGGAAGAGGCAGTGACACGGAAGCACGGAAGCACAGCTGTCTGACAAACCGGGGGGACATTGGGCCCCAAAGCAGACCTTGCCCCAGTACAGATTTGGTTCCCTGCAATGACCCTCTGGAATAAAACAAAGGTGTAGGCTACGTGTCTCTGGGGTGGTGCCTCCAGGTGGGCAGTGCCGCAGGAGCCTGTGGTGGCAGCCGAGACCCAGAGGTGTTTGTCGGTGGCATGGCCAGAGCCATCACAGGGAAAGGCAGCCACACAGAAGGGGACCTGCCACATGGTCGTCATTGCCGGAGGCTTCCAGCCTGGAAATCCATCCTCCCAGGCGTGGGTTCCCTCGGCTATGGTGGCCGTGTACTATAAGGTAAGGCCCCAGTGAACCCGGATGTGCCTGGTCTGGGTGACCCCTGAGCCCATAGATGGAGCCCAGGTGGGACAGAGGCTGTGGCCTGGAGAGGTGCAGCCAGTGTATGGGGGGCTTCAGGGCCCCGGGTCCAAAGCAGCTCAGCTTTGAGGGGGCTCGGCCTTCAGTCACGCTCCATTCTCCACCACACTCCAGAGGCCCCCAAGAGAGTCCCCGACGCTTAATTGGCTGGACTTTTTTGTGTTATTTTTCTTCTAGCTCATTAATGCTGCAAATATAGATCATTGAAATAGAGGCTCGGAAGTATTATTTGCTTTGCTTTGTATCTTGAAATAATTTTAGATGTACGGAAGAACTGAAAAGATGCCACAGCAGCGTCCACGTGCCTGTCACCTGCTCCCCTTCTACTAACGCAGCTCACATCGATGTGCTTAGTAAGTTGTCTGTAGCTCCGGGAAATTAACGGTGATACCACACAACAGACTGAATGAAAGACTTGATTTGGACTTAGTTTTCCTTCAACGTCCTCCTTCTGTCCCAGGACATCACGCTGCGTGTGGTCACCAGGTCTCCTCACCGCATCCTCCAAACTCTGACAACGGGAGGTGATTATTTTAACAGAAAGATTGAAAAGCTGGCCGAGAATGAGAAAAAAAGACAGAGAAATTTTCCATGAAACAAAAGACTGAGAAATTGTCAAGATTGGATTCTGGTCACGGATTTTATAGAATCTTGTATTCTCTAATGCTTTCTCGTGGTGAGACCAACACGGTGGGTTTGGGGGAAGAGACCCCCGGAGGGGCGGTGGGCTCCGTCTCCCGTCACACAGCGGCTGCGTGTCACCACACGCGTGCCGGGCGCGCCAGCTCTGTCCCTGGCCAGGCTGCCGTCTGCCAGCTGTCTGCGGCACGGACGGTTTTGCTCCTTCCTGCTCTGTTGTTAGAAGTGAGTCACGAGTCCAACCCACACTCCAGGGTAGGAGAGTTAAGCCCCACCTCCGAAAAGGAGGGGCATGAGAGAGTTTGTGGACACAAGGTACAACCACCAGTCACGAGTGCAGGCTTTGGGTGACACACTCTGAGGCCATGCAAATGCCCTGTTTCTCCTCCAAGGCCTCTGCCCTTCGGGTCATTCCTGCAGCAATTAAGACTGTGGTGTTCTTGGGGTGGTTCTCTCCCTCCCTCTGTCCTTTTCCTCTTATTCTTCAAAATTGTTATTAGTTTTGTTTTTTTATTTTTTTTGAGACAGAGTTTGACTCTCCTTGCCCAGGCTGAAGGGCAATGGTGCCATCTCGGATCACTGCAACGTCCGCCTCCCAAGTTCGAATGATTCTCCTGCCTCAGTCTCCCAAGTAGCTGAGATTACAGGCGTCTGCCACCACGGCCAGCTAATGTTTTTTGTATTTGTAGTAGAGGCAGGGTTTCACCATGTTGGTCAAGCTGGTCTCGAACTCCTGACCTCAGGTGATCCACCCACCTCAGCCTCTCAAAGTGCTGGGATTACAGGTGCGAGCCACCACACCCGGCTATTACTCAAAATTCTTACACACGGAATGTTGGTGGACCCTTTGCTATGTGTTTACTTATAAAATCATGTGTTGACATCAGGGCAGGTGCATGTGCATCCTCTTTGTGGCATTTCCTGGTTTTGTGGTGCTGTAAGATGCCCTGGGCTCATCTTGTATTTCTCCTGCCTCATCCCTAGAGTCGCCCACTCACCCAAGTAACTTTGGTTCCCTGTATTAAGAAATGGTTAAAAAGCAAGGTCAGAGCTTCCCCATATCAGGGAACTGTTAGAAACCAAAGTGGGGACACAAGACATGCTCATTGCTTCCAGGGTGTCACTGCTTCTCAGCCATCTTAGGGACCGAGCTGGGGGTGCGTTTGTCATTCACATTCGCGTGTGTGTGTGTGTGTGTGTGTGTGTGTGTGTGTGTGTGTGTGCACGTGCGTACCTGCATGCATGTGTGTTATTTTTTTGAGGTCTCTGAATAAAATACAGCCCCAGAGACCATTCGATCTTGCCTTTGCTTAGGTGCAACTTTTCCTCTGACAGTGAGAAATCTGATCCCTGCCTTCTACTGTTTATTCACTGGTTTATTCCAGCCGGGTAAACATGTGAAGTGGCTACATAGTTGCTCGGCTGCACCCCTGAGAGCTAAACTTACCGCCTGGAGCCAGCACTGAGACCAGTTCCTTTTGTCTTGAGTCATAAACTTCTTTGCTGAAATTGCTCAGGTGAGCTCCACTCCCCACCCTGCCCCCAACAAGGTGTGTCGTGCCTCTTTAACGCAGTCAGATTGAGGTGTCTGTTTGCTTTTCCTCCCAGGACCCCGCATCGGCTGGTGGATCGTTCCCATTTTCATAAAGTTCACTTTATTCCAGGGGCTTTGACCGAAGCACAGAATCGTGTAGTCACCGCCAGTGTCCCCGAGGCCGCTCTGCCACCCTCCGACTTAACTTCTGTGTCCCCTTTTTGCCAATCCCATCCCTAACCCTAAACCCCAGTGATTATGGATCTGTTTTCGGTTCCACAGTTGTGCCTTATCCAGAAAGGTATGGAAATGGGATCCCACAATACGGAGCCTTGGGGCCTGGCTTTGTCAACCAGCAAAATGCCTCAGGGCCAGGCACGCTGGCTCACACCTGTAATCCCAGCACTTTGGAAGGCTGAGGCAGGCGGAACACAAGGTCAGGAGCTCAAGACCAGCCTGGCCAACATAGTGAAACCCCGTCTCTACTAAAAATACAAGAAAATTAGCCAGGCGTGGTGGTGGGCACCTGTAATCCCAGCTACTCGGGAGGCTGAGGCAGGAGAATCGCTTGAACCCAGGAGGTGGACGTTGCAGTGAGCCGAGATTGCACCACTGCACTCCAGCCTGGGAGAAAGAGCGAGATTCCGTCTCAAAAAAAAAAAAAAAAAAAAAAAAATGCCTCTGGGACCCCTCTGTCCACGTGATTCCTCCTCCGGCCGCATGAATCGTAGTCTGCGTCTCTTCCCAGTGGGTCAGGGTCCTCTCTACGAAGCTGACAGCTCGTCTCTCCTGCTCCTGCTAAAGAACATCTTGGTTGTCTGGTTTGGGGCAATTAGGGACAAAGCAGCTCTAAAACCCCACACACAGGTTTCTGGGTGAACATCGGTCTTCAGCTCACTTGGGTAAATGCCCACCGGGGGCGGCTGCCTGGACAGGGAGTGTCCGTTCACCTTTACGGGGAGATGGTCAACCCGTCTTCCCCAGGGTGGCCCCACGTCACACCCCTTCCAGCCACGAGCGAGGGGCCAGCTTCTCCTCATCCTCCTCAGCTTCTGACATTGTTGGGGGGCTTCCTTTGTTTTTCCTCCAACCCCATCTAGAACATCTAGAATTTAATTTTGATCTGGTCTGAAGGAACGATTTCTGCTTCTTTTTCAAGAGTTCACCAATTCTCCAAAACCCGTTCCCCAGCCAGCCTCCCCTTCACACCCCTCACCGAGGGACTCGGTGGTGCAGTGCGGGTGCCGTGCCCACTGGTCCGTGTCTCTGCTTCTGTGCTGCACCTCTGTGTCAACTGACATGAAATCAGTGGATTAAATTATTTCATTATGTAAGAAATCAAACTAAATCGTTGGTTTTCTTTTTTCTAACTGCCATGTGTACAGGAAAAGAGAGAAGGGACGACCCTTTACATCTGGCTTAAACAAAGCAAGCTTCTAAATCTGTCTGTCATCAGAAGACAAACAGGAGCTTAAGGGCCACTGCCAGGGCACATGTATTTATATATACACACACACACACACATATATACACACACACACACACACATATATATACACACATATATATACTTTAAGTTCTAGGGTACGTGTGCACAACGTGCAGGTTTGTTACATATGTATACATGTGCCATGTTGGTGTGCTGCACCCATTAACTCGTCAATGACATTAGATATATCTCCTAATGCTATCCCTCGCCATTTACATTAGGTATATCTCCTAATGCTATCCCTCCCCCAGCCCCCCAACCCCCAATAGGCCCCGGTGTGTGATGTTCCCCTTCCTGTGTCCAAGTGCTCTCATTGTTCAATTCCCACCTATGAGTGAGAACATGCAGTGTTTGGTTTTCTGTCCTTGTGATGGTTTGCTCAGAATGATGGTTTCCAGTTTCATCCATGTCGCTACAAAGGACACGAACTCATCCTTTTTTATGGCTGCGTGGTATTCCATGGTGCATATGTGCCACATTTTCTTCATCCAGTCTGTCACTGATGGACGTTTGGGTTGGTTCCAAGCCTTCGCTATTGGGCACACGTATTTTTAAGGCAGTTGTAGAGGTTGGGCTTTGTCTGGCTCGCTTCTCCTTCTCATGGGTCTTCCTAACTTCAGAGGCTGGGGTGCCAGGAATCGCACATGTGTGTTCTCTGCACTGGATGTGGCGCTCCGCCCTTGCTCCTCTGTGTGCTGGGGCAGGTGGGAGTTCTCTGCGGCCGGGCATGACGCTCCCACCTTGCTCTGTGTGCTGGGGCGGTGAGAGGTGGAAGGAGCCCCTGGCTTCTGCTGGCCAGCATTCTTGCTGTGGCCTCAGCAGTTCCCATATCAGCCTCTGGCTTTGGGCGTGTCCAGGGCCAGGGCTTGGCCCACGGTGTCCTGGCTGCTCTGGGTCTCCGCTGACGCAGTGAGGGAATGGAGCTTGCAGCTGTGGTCAGCAGCCTCGCCTCAGAGCCTCTGCTCCCCGAACCAGCGAAGGAAGCACAGTTTCTGGAGCCGGCAAGTTCACAACGGGCTTCCGGTGTGCCATGTTTCCTGACTGGCGGGCCTCTCTGGATTGTTCTAGAAATCACTGGCGGAGGGCTTAGAGCCCCCTCTTCCAGCCCCTCTGCTTCTGTAATCCTTGGACACTGTTTAACATTCCGTCCCCATGGAAATAACAAGTGATTTCTGTTGCCTGTAGCTGAATCCTGGCTGATACAGTAAGGGGTGGAACTGCGGGCTCCAGAGTTCAACTTCTCGGTTCTGGGGCGGTTGCACGAGACCAAACAGCCTCTACTTTTCTGCGGCTTAGCAGAGAAGCTGCTTAGCAGAGGCTTAGCAGAGAGGCTGCTTTTGCCAGCAGGCGGAGAGGCCTACCGTTTCAAAGCTGTATTCTGTTATTTCGTGATTAACTCGTGCGGAAATGAAAGTGGCTCTGCGAATATCAAAAGTTACAACAGAAGAAGGAAGGGACATACGGACAGTCTCTGCAAATGGAGCTCAGGCGTCCACAGCACCCCCCCGGTTCCTATCGCTTCACGGTGGTGCAACCACATACCTGGCAGGCAAGCCCCTGCCACCCTCCTGAACGGGGCAGCTCCACGACCCCCGATCCCTGAGCCCAGCACTGCCCCAGCTCCAGCCCTTGCTCTCTCATGTGTGATATGATGAGCTTTGCGACAGAGGCACAGAGTCGTGCCCAGAATGCAAAGCACCCCAGCCTCCCGCATCACTGGTGGGTGTGGGGTGAGCGAGTGGGGTCAGGAAAGGCTCTGGGAAGACAGAAGAGAGAAGCCAGAGCTGAGAAAGAGGCCTGCCTGGAACGGGGCGTTCTGGGTGGAAGGAGCGGCCCGCAGGAAGGCATGAGAAAACACCAGTTCAGTGAATGATGGCACAGAACCAGTGATGCCTCAGTGTGAGGACAGAATCCTGGACAGGTGAGCAGCCCTGAGCTCAAAGGGTCCCAGATACCGTCCTCCATCAGGAAGGGGACCGCTGAGTGACGTCAGCATATCTCCAGGTTCTACAGCCGGCTTGCTGTCCCTGGGACATTATAGCCAACTTAGGGCCACTGTCTCCCCGAGCTAACCTCCAGGTCTTGGCGTGCTCCTTCTCCAACCCTGAATACCTCCTTCTTCAACTTCCCCTGCCAAGAAAGCATTTCTCCTGGAGAGACAAACAGCTGATGGCCAGCTCCCTGCAAAACAGGGTCATGTAGAACAAGCCCTGGCCCATCTGCCCTCCACAGTCATCAGGAAAATGAGCTTGACCGTTGGCTTGAACTTTGCTCTTCCACTCACTGTGGTGCGATTGCTCAAGTGAGCTTAGAGGTTTCGTCGAAGCGACTGGGTGGCCTTGGTTTGCATTCCCTTAGTCATCGGTGATGAATGGAAATCATCCGGTTCCTGCCTGTTTTTTGTACACTAGTCTCTCCCAGAGAGAGGACAGGAACCCTGGCTTTGTTCACACGTGTGCTGGGCGCAGTGGGGGAAAGAGATCGCCGCAGGGGAAGCGCTGCTGAAAACACAGAATCTCTTCACTGTAACATCTTGGACCTCCAAAGCCGTATGTCTTCATTTTCCCCTTTAGAGAGTAAAACCTGTCATCTCTTCACTGGCTGGAGTGTTTCCTCCTCGTGCTTCTCCGTGGGAGTGTGCGGGTCAGCGGAGGGAAAAGGAGGAGGAACCTGAATCCGTAGATGGGCAGAGGCCACATTCTCTAGACAGGAGGAAGAGTCTCCAAATACTGGAGTGATTGAAAGAAAAACCCGTCCAAGAGATTTAAACAGACAAGCATTCTGGGTTTAGAAAGACTTGAGGAAAACTTCCCCCGGCATAATTTGCTGGGTATGTTTAAGCCTCCTATGCAACAACCTTTAAAATAAATGCAATTCACACGGATACTAGATAAATTATTTCCAATCTTATCTTTAGATGAATCTATGAATAATAAGTCATCTCAGCATTGTAACCGAGGCCATCGAGAACGGCTGTCGCAGGCTGGCAACCTTGGTTCTGATTGCCTTGATTTTGACACATGACAATGTATTCCAAATAGACACCCAGGAAAGAAGAGAAATATTTTTTCAAATTGCAGAACTTCATAAATATGCAAATCACCAAACTCCAAATGCAACCTAGTGTTTCTATTTTATTTTTCATTGTTTTTAACATTTTGTTTCTAAGGCAACTTCCTGATCATCGGTGTAATTCCACCTGTAAACCACATAAGTCATGCTCTAGGTTTATTTGTGAGATGTACTTGGTACTTGAAAGATGTTTTCCTCAGGAAACGGTGTGATAAACGGTAGCTCCACCAAGCAACAAAGGCTGGCAGTGCAGGGGAGAGTTCCAAATGAGCCTGAGGAGCACGGCAGCCGGAAAGCCCTGCTTGTGAAGGACAGAAATGACACCACCTCCCCCCAACAGAGAAGCAGCTGAGTAACACAAAACTTGGACAGCAAGGGGCTATGCCTTGGGAAAGCCGGAACGATGGACTTGATGTGGCAGGATGGCAGGTGTCCCCGTCGTATTTCAGTATCTCTCCTACAGGCTGGGTTCTAGTCTCCCTGTGTTTCTAGCAGACAAAAGACCAGGTGTTCACCAACCCCAGGTTCCAATGGCAGAACTTCATCTGAGACGTGGGACTCACGTGTTCACCAACCCCAGGTTCCAATGGCAGAACTTCATCTGAGACGTGGGACCCAGAGGTTCACCAACTCCAGGTTCCAATGGCAGAACTTCATCTGAGACGTGGGACTCAGGTGTTCACCAACCCCAGGTTCCAATGGCAGAACTTCATCTGAGACGTGGGACCCAGATGTTCACCAACTCCAGGTTCCAATGGCAGAACTTCATCTGAGACGTGGGACTCAGGTGTTCACCAACCCCAGGTTCCAATGGCAGAACTTCATCTGAGACGTGGGACCCAGAGGTTCACCAACTCCAGGTTCCAATCCCAGAACTTCATCTGAGACGTGGGACCCAGAGGTTCACCAACTCCAGGTTCCAATGGCAGAACTTCATCTGAGATGTGGGACCCAGGTGTTCACCAACCCCAGGTTCCAATCCCAGAACTTCATCTGAGACGTGGGACCCAGAGGTTCACCCACTCCAGGTTCCAATCCCAGAACTTCATCTGAGACGTGGGACCCAGGTGTTCACCCACCCCAGGTTCCAATCCCAGAACTTCATCTGAGACGTGGGACCCAGAGGTTCACCCACCCCAGGTTCCAATCCCAGAACTTCATCTGAAATGTGGGACCAGGTGTCGCCAACCCCAGTTTCCTCTCCTAGAGCTTCCAGAATAAGAGTGAAGAGGTGGCCTCCCTCTGGGTTAAAATATGCAGCGTTTCGGGAGATTTCTGTGGCTGCCTGGTTCTTTCCATGGGACCATCAGAAACAGCCCCTGGTAAAGGGACAGCGCGATCAGCCGCCCCCAGAGACGTGGAGAATCGGGGTGGGCAGACCACACTTAGCTTGGGTTGTTCAAAATCTCGCCATGAAAGAGGCCTGACTCCAGGCCAGGGGCTGAAGACCCTGGGGGAGGAACTGGGGTGGAATGGGCAGTGACGGAAACCCTCGGGTGGTGGCGAAGAGGGAGAGGGGCAGGGTCACTCCCAGGTGGAGAACAGCAAGGGAAGCCCCTGGCTGTTTTCAGCGGTTGAAGCGTCACTATCTGATCACAGGGTTAACAGGTTTACAGTCCGGGCTTCTGAGTCCCTAGGACACAGGAAACTTTTGGAATCCCCTTGGGGTCAGTCGGAGACACAGAAACCAGGCCTGGTGTTGCCACAGAGGACGTTTTGGCTCAGAGGGAGCAGTAAATACTCAGAGGAAACAGCGGAGAAGGGTCCTGCAGGGCTTGGCAAGGAAGGAGGCCGTGAGATGGCCCCGCACCCGGGAGCCAGGGGACCCGCGCGCCCCTGTCCAGAGGAGTGGCCGCAGCTCAGCTTCAGTCCTGCATCCCTGTGGGAATGCGGGTGGAAGACGGCCAAGTCCTCCGGCTTATTCAGGAGAAGCCGTTTGTGAAATGTTTCAAGGTAGCAAACAAAACATAAGCCAAACAGCTTCCACAGGCCTCTCAGTTCTATGTGTCTCCTGCTGAGATTCAAAAGAGAAGGTGGACGAAGAGGAAATGCAGGTGACGCCGAGGAAAGGCGCCCAGGACGCTGGAGGGAAATGTGTGGACATGCTCACCTGCAAACCGGCCACGCGGGAGAGGCCTCCAAACAGCAGGAAACCCGCAGGCCCCGGTTGCGGAAGGAGGACGGAGCCAGGTCCCCTCAGGTGGTCATCGTCGGTCTTGGTGAAAGCCAGTGCAGCAGGTGTGAGGAATGAACACACGTCAGGGGAAGGTGGGATTTCCAAACACCTTTCCTCTGACTTCACCCGTGAGAACCAAAGGAGAGGGAGGTGCCTGGAGGGATGGCGGAGGCTGAGCCCAGGTCCCACCCCGTCCATCACGGGTGTCCGTGCTGTTTCCTAGGCTGCTCTGGCTGGACGCCTCTGTTGTTTGTTTTGTTTTGCCGCCACACACACACACACACACACACACACACGCTTCCAGAAACATCCACAGACATCACACGTGGTTTCCTATTGGCATTTTATTCCTATGTGGTGGATTCCCAAGGCCTGATTGCAGGGTGATTGGTGGAAACATATTTTTGCATTACCACTCCCTCCGCCCACTACAAATACACACAAAAGAGACTGGGATGGTGGCATCAAAGGGTATCAGAGGGCATGGGCGTCATTTCCAGACTGCTTTCCAAAATGCCGTAACAACTTAAATTTGCATGAATATTAAAAACGGTGCCATTTTTCCTGCCAACAAGAGATGTTACGTTTCCTTGAGTTTTCTTTAGTCTGAGGGTGATAAAACATATGGTTTCTTTCACTGGCAAATCTTTAAGCAGCTGTGTGTCGGGACATCTCTTTCAGACATTTGTTAATCTGTTGCTTTTATTCTTTGTCAGCTTTCTAATAACATACGTTTCTGGGATGTTACAAATAATAATATCACACATGTAATGTCATTTACGTTAAAAAAAATTTTACCAATATATTACTGTTATATTGGCTTGATATAAAGTATCTTTTTTGCCATGAAAATACTTTAATCACTATCTGAGCACAAATGACTTTATTTTATGGCTTCTAAATCCCTTATTAAAAATCATTTCCAGGCTGGGTGCGGTGGCTCACACCTGTAACCCTAGCACTTTGGGAGGCTGAGGTGGGCAGATCACCTGAAGTCAGGAGTTCAAGACCAGCCTGGCCAACATGGCGAAATCCCATCTCTACTAAAAATACAAAAAGTAGCCAAGCATGGTGGTGGCACCGGTAATCCCAGCTACTTGGGAGGCTGAGGCAGGAGAATTGCTTGAACCCAGGAGGTGGAGGTTGCAGGGAGCCGAGATCACGCCCCTGAACTCCAGCCTGGGTGACAGAGTCAGACTCTGTCTCAAAAAAAAAAAAAAAAAAAGAAAAGAAAAAATCATTTCCTCATTTGCAGATTGCCTGCCTGCAAAACCTCTAAGGTTCTGGATGTAAATATCATTATTGCTTCTGGATGTAAATATTATTGTTGTTATTATTATTATTGTTTAAGCCTTTGATTCACCTGGCGTTTGTGTTTGTCGCTGGTTTGATGTTGAGGACTGACTCATTTCCATCCTGATGGGCATCTCTGTGCAGGCTGACTCGCGAGGGGAACCGTTCCCTTCCCCTGAATTGGATGCCACTCTTATCACAAATCAGACCTCATAGATTAGGTTCTGCTTCTCCATGCCCTGATTCGCTTTTCCATTCCTGGGCCAGTACCATATTGATTTGATTAAAGTGCCTTGCAAATAAGTTATCATTTTCACATCAGACAATTTTACAATTGCCGTTCTTTTTTAGAGTTTGCTTGACTATTCTTGGGAATTTATTCTTCCCTATGAACTTTCAGTTCGTTAAATAAGACGCCTGGTAATCTCACTGGAATCACATTAAACTTTTATATCAAGAGTGGAAGAACTGCTGTTTTGGGAGATTAGGCATTTCCCTATAAGGACGAGCTATCTCTCTGTGACTTCAGATCTTGTTTTATGTCCCTTATTAAGACTTTCCATATAGCCTTATTCTATATAAGACTATAATATAATATAAATATTGTACAAGGTTAGTCTAACCCTAGCCTTATATCGTCTTGCACCTTTATTTTCAAGATAGATTCCTGAGCATTTTATAGTTTCTGCCAATGCTGTGCACAATGTATTTGTCCTCATTTCCATTCCTAGGTACTTATTTCTAGCATAAGAAAAACTATTGATTTTTGTAAGCTCATCTCCTGCCCAGTTATCTCACCAACATGGAGTAAACATTTCTTTCCGAGTCAATATTGGTGATTCATGTTTTCCTAGACTATAAGCCATTTCATCCAAATTTCAAATTTGTTACTATACAGTTGTACAAAGAATTCCATTTTAAAATATATTTTCATTAATCCTACAAATGTTTATTGAGTACCCACTTTATGTAGTTATAATCTGCTCTTAAAATCCATAAAATGTATGTGGTCACATTCTTATTTTTTTCTTGACTAGATTTGCTAGACATTTATCTATTTTATTAGTCTTTTAAAAGAAAGAGTTATTTAATTTATTTATAAAGCCACTTAATACATCTCTTGTAATCTAGTATTTTCTTCTTTACTCAGGAATCCCAATTTCTTTACTTTTACTTTGTTATTCTATTTCTAGTTTATGAATTGAATACTTAGTTCACCTAATTGCGTCTTCCATCTTAAACGCTGAAGTGTGGAAAGTTTGGTGTCTCCCCCTAAGTGCAGGTTCTCCTACAATGTGTGGAAGCTGGACCCTCGTGCTCCCCTCACCGTCAGTGGCAAATGCTCCTTGGCCTGAACTCCTGTCACTGTGAATGTCTGAGGCCGGACGGGCCAGGGCTGTTGACAGTGGGGCCCCGTCAATCGGTCCCCAGCACAGGGGGTGACATGAACGGGCCCATCTCCAGAGGTCAGCAGAGGGACCGTCTGCAACCGGAGCTGGTTTGGGGCAGGCGTGGGTGTGGAGGAGGGCAGCCCCTGCCCCGCACGGGAGTCAGGAGGACTCGGCTTTGGGGACTCTGCTGGTTCTGCGCCTCCCCGAGGGAGAAAAGCCGGGGAGGGAGTTGGTGCAGGGCCAAGTTGAGCTGAGCAGTGGGTGGGCTGAGTCCCCCGCCCTTCCTGTGCCCACCAACCAAGCGTCTCTGCAGCTGGCGAGGGCTGCACGCTGCATTCAGGATTTTTCTTTTCTTTTCTTTTCTTTTTTTTTAAGACAGTCTCGCTCTGCCGCCCAGGCTGGAGTGCTGTGGTGCAATTCTCGGCTCACTGCAAGCTCCACCTCCCAGGTTCACATCATTCTCCCGCCCCAGACTCCCGAGTAGCTGTGACTACAGGCGCCCGCCACCACACCCGGCTAGTTTTGTTTTTGTATTTTTAATAGAGACGGGGTTTCACCGTGTTAGCCAGGATGGTCTCGATCTCTTGACCTCATGATCCGCCCACCTCGGCCTCCCAGAGTGCTGGGGTTACAGGCATGAGGCACCCAGGATTTTTCTAAGATAAACTATAATTTAGAATTTTTGCTTTATTTCTTCAATTTAACCAGTAAGAAATGAAGTACACTTTTCAGGAAAACAGCCTTTTCTCCCCAACATTTATTTTTTCTATTAACGTCAAACTTTATTCCAAAGAGTTTGGTCCGTAAAATGTCTGCCTGGTGGAACTGAGATTTTCTGTGAGCCTTTTTAGTATTCGTTTTCCCGTGTTTTATCCGGCCAGGGAGATGTAAAGCATTGTTTCCTTGGGATGGAGAACTTGTGTGTAATTTACATTATTGTTTCATTTGCTTACTTTTGTCTGTCTTTCCCCCCTGCCATGTAGTGAGTATCACGAACACAGGAGGTAGGACCTGACTTATTCACTATTTATTACAGCCGCGGTTCCTAAACAAGCACCTCACACAAAAGAACGTGCTGTAAACACCTGTGGAAAGAGCGGCTCCACGAAGCAAGCTTACGAATACAAGCTCGCATGCCAGTCTTTCGAATTGTCTACTTTATATATCAATGATTTTAAAAGATGTTGCAATCTCCCACTGATAATTTATTTAAATTTCCTCTTGAATTTCCATCTGATATCGTCTTGATGTGTTTTTATGCTAAGTAATCCCAACACAAACCTTGTCGAGACTCCGTGTTTCACTGAGACAGCATCAGTGGTGCCAGACTTTCCCTCCTACTGTAAAAACCTTGGAAACTAGAAAAACACACGAAATGATTGACTTCAGATATTGACTAACAGGTAGCCCAAGAATGGAAGGAATCCCTGGGAGAAGAGAATGAATGCGATGAGGCTGCCGTTGCCCGGCCTTCTGCCTGGAAGCCGACCCCACCACACAGAGGCAAGTCAGGCAGAACACAAGTCCCACTGAGTGAGGGAACAGAGACCCCTGTTCTGGGATGTTGAGGTGGCTAAAACTTGGCGGGAAGAACAACATCGAGAAAGGATCTGTGCAGAGAGACGGCTCCAGGAATCGGCACGGGTCTCCCTGAGTCTGTGGCTCAACGCGGACGTAGACAGACTGAAGGCAAAATTCCATCAGGCCATTCTCGGAGATCCTGGGATCCATACGTTCAACAATCCCAGGAATCCAAACCGGGCTGGGACTCACTCGTGTTTCCATCCGCCCACATAGAGAGAACCTGGTGAACACATTGTGTGCTCAGCATAAACCGGAGAGTCTGTGGCTAAACCAGCCTCCCAGGAGAGAACGCCCCAGACCTGTGCTCTCGAGTTTCCAGATAAAGCCCAGGAGAGACCAGTGTGGTCTGAAGGTTACATAAATGTCACCGAATCGAAACTCCAAACTCTTTAAAGGAAGACAATAAAACACAAAAACTCATCACCAAAACAATCACAGTGTCAAGCATCTAATTAGGAATCAGTCACCATGTTAGTAGGAGAAAAATATGACCTGTAACCCCAAGAAAAGTCAGTCAACAGAAAAATACCCAGAAATGACAGAGATGTTGGAATTTTCAGACAAGAATGTTAAAACAGCTATTATAAATTATAAATGTGTTTAAGGATTTAAAAGAACACATGATCATAATGTGAGAGAAAAAAAACAAAATGTGAGAGAAATGTTAAGAAGAAATAAATAAAACTAACACTAAAAAGTACAATATCCACAGTGACTAATACACTTACAGGTCTTATGAGCAGATAAAACACAGCAGAAGCAAATAAAATCAAGCTTGAAAATATAGCCACGGGAATTATCCAAAGCAAAGCATAGAGATAAAAGAAAGAACAAACATAATTAACAGAGCCTCAGTTACACATAGTACAATTTCAGTCTAACTTGCCCGTAACCGAAGTTCCAGAAAAAAAGGGTACAGAAAAATATTTGAAGACATGGCAGACTTATTTTTTTTTTTCTAAATTTGATGCCAACTTTAAACTCTCATGTAAAGAAAAGTGTTCTCACCGGCCTGGTGTAGAACAAAAAGAAAATCAGAAAGAATGATGACTGCAATAGATTGAAACACATCAAAGGCATAAGGTCCGTGTGTGCACCTGACGCTCATAAAGCCTCCCCCTGTTGGTCAGAATGGGAGGGGGATAGAACCAACTCTTGGCTCTGAAACGAAAACGGGTTCAAATGCTTATCTTTCTTTTTTTAGCTAAAAATGGATGAAAGAACATTTTTATTGAGAGAAAATTTCCAGCTATTACTCAAAAGTGAAGTTAGAAAGTCACCGTTTTGCAGCTCTTCATGACATAATTCATCGATTCAATCATCACAAACAGCTGCTTTCCACATTCATTAAGTGAAATGGTGGTGGGGGGCGGGGAGCTGGGTAAGTCTGACCCTGCCAGTCTTAATGTCATTAAGACCTAATGGGCCTTCTACTGTGAAGCAAGCACTGGTGCCATCTGCAAGGAATTCTTGCAAAAAAAAAAAAAGTGAACTAGAATCAAATCGAGCCTCAGATCAATTGAGCGGTTTATATGACATGCAAGTCAAATGACATCAGTTTCTCCAATCAATGAACCACATGAATGGATGGATAGATAGATAGACGGATAGAAAGATACATATAGATATTGTGTTTTATATTATTTAAGTAAAAATGCATAATCAAGTATTTATAGGTGAAATGACATGATGTCCAGCATAAGCTTTAAAATATCTGAAAAAAAAAAACTGGAAAAATAGGTGAAGCAACGTTGGCACTTTGTTGTTGTTGTTGTTGTTGTTGTTGTTGTTTCAGCTGGGGTGGTGCAGTTCAAATCTTTGAAATTTTTTATAATAAAAAGTTAAAATATTTTGTTAAGTAAAAGAATAAATTAATGAATGTGCCACAAGACTGTGCTGAGATGTCTACCTTGAATATAAAGAATTGGGAGTCAGTGAACATAATTAGCCATGAAAATTCTGCTATTTGATAAAAAAAAAATTTAATGGAGAAAAGGTGGCTACAGCAAAAATAAAATCATTGCACAGAATGAACGAGTGAGTGAATGAATGAATGAAGCGGCTCATGCCTTGATCCCCTGTTCTCACTCCTGTAAAATGGGAGCACAGGGCCAGATGCAGTCTGAAGTTCCTCTTAGTTCCAGTCGTGCTTCTCTGATTTCACCTGGAAAAGGACGTAAAAGAGCTTCAAGGACGCATCTCTAGGGTTTAAATCATTAAACGAAATGCATTAGTCCATCTCACACTGCTGTAAAAAACTACGAGAGACTGGGTAACTTATAAAGAAAAGAGGTTTAATTGGCTCACAGTTCCGCAGGCTGTACAGGAAGCGTGGCCGCGGAGGCCTCAGAAAACCTTCAATCATGGTGGGCAGTGAAGGGGAAGCAGGCAAGGCCTTCTTCACGTAGCCAGAGCAGGAGGAACAGAGGGGAGGGGGCGTCACACACTTTTAAACAACCGGGTCTTGCCAGAACTCACTCCCTATCGTGAAACAGCAAGGTCAAAGTCTGCCCCCATGACCTAATCACCTCCCACCAGGCCTCTGGTCCAACACTGGCGATTACAGTTCGACATGAGATTTGGGTGGGGACACAAATCCAAACCACACCATGAAGAAATCTTTTAAAATACCAAAACACTCCATCTAAGAACTTTGCATTGGCCAGGTGTGGTGGCTCACACCTGTAATCCCAGCACTTTGGGAGGCTGAGGTGGGTAGATCACCTGAGGTCAGGGGTTCAAGACCAGCCTGGTCAACATGGCGAAACCCGTCTCTTCTAAAAAAAAAAAAAAAAAAGTTAGCTGGGCGTGGTGGCAGATGCCTGTAATCCGAGCTACTTGGGAGGCTGAGGCAGGAGAGAGGTGGAGGTTGCAGTGAGCCCAGATCGCGCCATCACATTCTAGTCTGGGTGACAAGAGCAAAACTCTATCTCAAAAAAAAAAAACAACTTTGAATTAAAGTCCATGTGATGTGATGTAGAAGCACGTAGGGAAGTCTGGGCTACGTAACGAAAGTAGAAAACGCAGAGTGTGAGATCGTGTGGTCTGCGGGAACTCTGACCCAGCATTGAAGACTTCTGTCTGTCCGGGGCCCACTCCAGGAGGGCACGGCATGGGCCCTGGGCAGGAGGCATTCTCTGGGATGCAGCGCCCACACAGAGCAGGGGCACGTGGCGTGTTCACGAGTGTTTCCTCGGCCGTGGCAGGTACTCCACGGTGTCTGCTGAAGCTGGGTGGATGTTAGAGTGATGGAATCTGGGACTCCAACACTCTAACAGCTGAACATATGGATGATATTTCTTTGTGTTTAACTTATGCTGTTAGAGGTAAAAACCTGTAACATGTGAAGAGGGATTCGTGTCCCCACCCAAATCTCATGTCGATCTGTAATCGCCGATGTTGGACAAGAGGCCTGGTGGGAGGTGATTCGATCACGGGGGCAGACTTTCACCTTGCTGTTCTCATGATAGGGAGTGAGTTCTCGCAAGATCCGGTTGTTTAAAAGTGTGTGACTCTCCCTCTCCTCTCTTCCTCCTGCTCTGACCACGTGAAGGCCTTGCCTCATCATCTTATCCCCGCAATGACACTGTGAGCTGCTTCTGCTTGGACCTCACTGGAGGCACGGGAGCAGCGGCAGAATCAACTCCAGCTAACAATTTCCTAGAGGAGATTCAGGGACAGGTGAGCGTCTCCAAGCTGAGATTCTGAGATTCTCCCCCAGAAAGCGGGAGATGATTTGGTATAGGTGTGTTTGTGTGTGTGTGTGAAGGACACACAGAGAGGGAGAGATTGATTGAGAGGGACTGAGAGGAAGGGAGGGGAAAATGGGGAGACAAGNAGGGAGAGATTGATTGAGAGGGACTGAGAGGAAGGGAGGGGAAAATGGGGAGACAAGTACAGCACTGCCCTCCTTCTGGTCTTAGGCCTGGGCGGGTTAAGGTAATCCCTTTATTAACATGTAAAGAGGAACAACAGGAGATTATCACGTGAGCATAGCTTCAGGGAGGTATCAATAGACACAGACAAAACCCAGGATGTTTGTTTCTTAATACCCTTTGACACAAAACCCAAACAAGCAGTGTCCCCTTGAGAACCTGCACACACTTCACTTTTCTGCACAGAAACCAGGTAATCTAGGCCAGTATCCTTGTCTACTGTTTTTGGATGGTAAATGCTGCTTGTATTGTCTCATTTCTTGTCTGTGTTTTTAATAAATAATTGAATACATATGCTGACTGCAGTACTCTAATCCCTAATGCTAAGGATAATAAAATAAATGATGTTACATAAAGATGCATTATTAATTGGCAGCGACCATCTCAGTAATGTTCTGACAAGCACTAAAGTGCAATGAATTAATCTCGCATCAATTTTTTGTTCTTCAATCTGTCAAGATCTCTTCAGTGGTGCCCTCAGTGGTGTCTCCCTGCGAGTGGGGACCCGGTTCTGAAAACAGCAGACTCAGCCCGGCGCGGTGGCTCACACCTGTCATCCCAGCACTTTGGGAGACCAAAGCGGGCGGATCACTTGATGTCAGGAGTTCAAGACCAGCCTGGTCAACCTGGCAAAACCCCGTCTCTACTAAAAATACAAAAATTAGCCAGGCGTGGTGGCGGGCACCTGTAATCTGAGCTACTCGGGAGGCTGAGGCAGGAGAATCACTTGAACCTGGGAGGTGGAGGTTCAGTGAGCCGAGATCGTGCCACTGCACTCCAGCCTGGATGACAGAGCAAGACTCAGTCAAAAAAAAAAAAGAAGGAAGGAAGGAAGGAACGGAGGGAGGGAGGGAGGGAGAGAGGGAGGGACGGAGGGAGGGAGGAAGGAAGGAAGGAAGGAAGGAAAAGGAAGGAAGGAACAGAGGGAGGGAGGGAGGGAGGAAAGAAGGAAGGAAGGAAGGAAGGAAGGAAGGAAGGAAGGAAGGAAGGAAGGAAGGAAGGAAGGAAGGAAGGAAGGAAGGAAGGAAGGAAGGAAGGAAGGAAGGAAGGAGCAGACTCATATCTGTGCCTTCCCCTGGATCTGGGAGGTGGCCTGAGAGAGGGAGCCCTCCAACGCAGGCTATGACTCCAGCCCCTGCCTGACCTCAGGGCGATGGGGGGCTGGGCTGCCTAAACTCGCAGAGCTGTAGAGCGTGCTCATGACGTGGGGACATTTTAAAGGAGACGTGAACGCACCCTTCCAGGGGACAGGCGAGCAGAGCGGCCTGTGTTCTCTTCACTGTCAGGGCATCTTGTTGGGGGTTGCTTGTGTGAGCACTTTGCTACACCCTTGTCTCGTCTGGCGCACACCAGGGTGGGCTTCCCCAGCAGGGTGCGGAGGTGGCAGCTTTGGGGACAAGGGAGGTGTCAGTTTAGCTGATTGCAGCTGCATGAGAATTAAGCTCTTGGTGATGAGCAGAGCGGGACGGACTCTGTCCGTCGGGAAGTCAGGGATAGGAGCTGCCTGAGCTGAGGGGCTGGCATGGAGCCTTCAGCGGGAGACAAGATTGAACGGGCCCCTTGCCTCACCCTAATTTGCATCTCCCCCTGAATTTGAGGCTGAGCACTCAGAAAACTGACCCTGGGTAGGAGACGCGTCTCCCACAGCAGGAAACAGAAAGGGATGCAAAGGAGGATCTAAGAAGGGCCTCGGCTGTGGGCAGGACAGAGTTAGTTGCAGGGAGAACTGCCAGGTCCTAAGAGGCCCAGACGGGCGTCGGCACGGTCAGCTCCCTCCCTCCAGCTTCTGAAACCTGTGCTTACAGGCAGCTTCTGGGCAGCGCGAAAAGGAGACGGTGGCGGATTTCTGCACACATGTGACACTATCTCCCACCCGAGGCTGCACGCAGCCCACCTCCATTCCACTGGGATCCTCCTCCTGGGCATCCGCGGCCATCGCACAAGTGATGACTTAGAATTCCTTCCTGGCTGCCGAGGTGAGACGCACGACCGGCCGCCTCCCTTCACACACGCGTGTCCACCTGCCGCAGGACCCCCGCAGCCTGCCCGTATAGGGAGGGAGCCCGCGGCCTTTTGTAGAAGGAAACTTAATGCCTGAGACAGAGAAAAGTTGGTCAAGACTTTCCACGGGCTTTTTCATTTCATTCACACTGAAGCGTTTATTAATTTAGTGGAGCTTCTTAATTAAAGGCTCAATGAATAATTGAAATGTAGTTTTGATGATGCTGAAGTTGGCGCCATTTTGAGTTGTAATTGTAACTAATAAATTAGTTAAATAGGTGAGATGATGAAATCCTGTCTCGCGGGGGGGGGGTGCTCTTCATTTCAAGAATTTATCTACATGTCATTCAGAGGATTTATGCAGGAAAAAATAGATGATCAGAAGAAAACCCAGAACTGAGTCTTATTAATCAGCTACCTCCTCCCTGTAAGTGCTGGAGCTTGCTAGTAATTCACCGTCAGCCCAGTGTGAGAGGAAGGAGGAGCAGCACCCGCTCCTCCCCGGAACCCTGTCAGATTTCTCCCTCCAGTCAGAAGAACTGGAGACGGGAAGGGGTGTGGGTGTTACTGTTTATTGGGGTCCACCCTCCGGATGCCTGGATTCAGCCACGGATGAAATAACCATTGGTCCCACCCGCTGGGAAAGGGCAGACCCTGAGCGAAGCTGCGGCCGCACTTCCCCGGTTTATGCCGACGGTCGGGGTCATGAGCAAAATTAAGGCAGGAGGGAAGAGTGAGTGGGGCCGGAGCTGGTAACGGGGGAGGAGAATGTTTGAGCAGCCATCAGAAAGAGCTTCGGACACATGTGGTGGAGGTCACCTTCCAAGGGGGTCCTCGTGCCTGGGGGCCCACCCCCTCCTCCTGCCACAGGTCAGAGTCAGCTGCGGGTGTGAGCCCCACCCATCCCTTCCCTGGCACAAATGAGCCAGGAGTCTGTGAGAGGAGAGGACACTGCACATCAGATGAGACCCTGGAAGGAATCCGGACTCCATGGCTTAATAAGCCCATTAGAGCCAGAGCAAAGCAACAAATGAATTATTCACCCTGGTAGGCAGTTACTTGCAAAATAAATCTAGGCCCAGTGAGACGGCCCTTTGCCTCCAAATTGCTGGGGTGATGCACACCCCTCACCTGAGGGGCACTACCAGAGCTGCCCTGTTCCCCTAGCGATGAGCCAAGATCTCATTCACACCTCTGGATGCAGCCCACCGTGGGGACCTACGGGGTACCCTCGTGGCGTTCCGCTGTTCCTGTCTGTTAAAGCCCATCCCGTTCCCCACGAGCCTCTGAGGAAGGTGCAGAGTCTGTGCTGGTCTTTGTCCCTGAAGCAGCCGGCAGTCATAATAACAGAGGTAATAGAAAGGTGCTATCGGCACTGTTATCAATAAAACAGGACCTCCTCTCCGCAGCGAGTGGCGAGGGCCCTGCGTGCAGCGGCGAGAAGCCTGCGTCCCGTGACCCACCGGGTCTTTGATCATCTCGGTTTTGCCCGCTCGTAGTCCGAAAGCCTGTGCCACAGAACCACTCAACCTGCTCATTAACTCACAGCTCCCCAGACTTGACCCCAGATGGGATCCGGGGCCCAGGGACCTGCAACTGGTGAGGAGCCTGTGGCTTTTACACACAGGATGTCCTAAAACCGTGGGCATGTGCTTTCCTCTCCTGCTCAACTGTGGGTTGTTTGGGGGTGTGGCTGATGCCTTCGGTTTACACGTCGTCAACATGGTATAGCACCATGAAGGGTTAATGCTGCGTTCTTTTGCCCCCTGCCCCCGCCCACCATGGTGTAAAGCTCATAGCAGTTGGAATCACCTCCCAGGTGCAGGCGAGTCTCCTCCCAGCAAGTACATCCTGGATGGCAGTGCGGATTCCCCACGACCTCACCCAGGCATCCCCCGGAGGTGACAGACACACCTCTGCAGGTGACACCGTGCCCGTCACATCACACTGGGGCAGAACAAAGGCCGGTGGGATCAGAGAGGTCCGGGTGGTCCTGAGCCCTTCCTTCAAGGAAGGAGGGAGGAACATCGCTGGGCCTTAGAACTCCTCGTGGGTTGGTTCTCCCGACAGCTCAGGACAGGCTTTGTCTCAAATGACCCCTTTATCTGCACAGCTCAGTGCTGCATGGTGGGGACCCTTCCGACGGATGGAAGGGTGGGGGTTCGGAGGCAGAAAACTGATTCTGCAAATCCAGCCCTTCGGGTTATCTCAGAAAATGGCACAAACTCTCATCTACAAAGTTGGGATAATTATGGTACTTGTCTCATAGACTCGGGGTGAAAATTAAATGCATTGCCATATTAGGATAAATTCCTACCACAGAGGTTTACCAAGCGAGAGCTGGGGTGCCCATTCAGGTGGCCACCTGGTAACCCACCTCGTTTCCGTGCCCTGCCCAGAGTCATACTTCCTACACATTGAGCACAGACTAGAACACGAAGTGCTTCTTCCTCTCAAGGAACTCACCTCAGAGAAGGTGGTAAAGCTTCAGGGAAGCCTGCACAGCCAGGGAAGGATGGTGGGAGGGCCAGGGGGCGGATATCTGTCCAGCCAGAACTGAAGGACTCTTGAATATGAGCATCAGGCTCAGAGCAAACCAGACCCATGACAAAGAGACAGTGAGTTCCTGCTTTCCTCTCCGAGTCCCCGCTTTCCTCTCCGAGTCCTCCACTCTCCCCTGTCCTCTCTGTGTCCCCCCATCCTGAGTCCTCCCACCTTCTCCGAGTCCCCTTTTTTCCTCTCCAAGTCTCCCCACTGTCCTCTCTGAGACCCCCCATTCTCCCTGATCTCTCTGTCCCTCTGGCACCCCTACTTCATCTGAGCATGCACAGGAGGCCTCTCTGATCAGCTGTCACCACATCTGTCTCTGAAGGCCGTCACAGCCATGCAGGTCAGCGGCAGCCCCAGCCTCTGGGCTGTGCTGGCAGAAGACCATGGGCAGGGAGGGGAATGAGGGCATTCCCCCAGACGGGAGGGTGAGGGCGGCTGGGCTGAGATCACTGGCACCAGCACAGGTTCCTGGAGGTGAGGGTCAGGGGACAAAGAGGAATAAAGGGAACAGAGGACAGCAACAGAGCTCCAGGCCAGGGTAACCACAGGGCTGAGGATGTGAGAGCAGAATAGAGAGAGAGACAGAGACAGCGAGAGACAGAGACAGGGAGAGAGAGAGACAGGGAGAGACAGAGACAGGGAGAGAGAGAGACAGGGAGAGACAGAGACAGGGAGAAACAGAGGCAGAGAGACAGGGAGAGACAGAGAGACATAGAGACAGAGAGAGACAGAGAGAGACAGAGATAGAGGCAGAGAGTGAGAGAGGGAGGGAGAAAGGAAAAGAGAGAGAAAGGAAAGGGGAGGGGGTGGAGGTGGCTTGGGACTCCTTGGGTCAGTGCTGGAGCTGCTGAGGCCTGTGCCCACACGCAGGAGGGCCACGGAGGATCCACTCAGCCACCAGCATGTGCACAGAACTGTTCTGGGGGGAGTGGGGCAGGGCATGTGTGCTGCTGAGATTTAGCCAGAGGCTGCGGTGCTGGGTGCCTGTCTGAGGCCGCCACGTGGAGACCTTGGGACGATGTGCTGTGAAGACACCCTCTCCCTTTTCTCCCTGAAGGGCCTGGACGCCGGTTCCTCCACTTCCCAGGGTGAGGGGACGAAGAGGCAACCAGAGGAAGAGACCCAGACGGTGGTCACGCCTCTCCCGACACCAGCTCCTGACACCCTCCCTGGCCCTGCACATCTGGGAACGCGGAGGACAAGGCAAGTTTTCAATTCAAACTCCATTTTCAGCTAATAGTTCTTTAAATGTGCACTGTTAACAGAAGGCTCGGTAAATGTTTCCCCTTCTGTCGACTTGGAAAATTACAAAAAGCTCGGCTTGTGTGTGGTTTAGCTGCGCCTCGGACCCACCTCTCCTGCCGGGCCTCTGAAACACTGCACACGGGGCTGTTTCTGGAAGATCCATGGGGGTGAAATGGGGTTCGATGGGCTGCATCTCCGTCACCACCTCGAGCTCGGACTATCTCAGAGGCCTTTGTGTTCACAGGGAGCGGTCTGAACGCTTCTACGCTTATTTAAATGGGTTCACCCCTGCACATGCATAATCGAACCTCACACAGCTGCTAATACCTTCCCTCTGCAAATGTTCACTGCAGTCGGGCCGCCTTCCTTTCCTAACAAGCCCCACGGGTGCTGGGACCCACTCCAGCTCCCACAGACCACGTTGTTCATTCCCTGGAGGTTATCAAATCGTTTTCATTCCCACATCTCTATAACGTAACGCCTGATCATTGAATAGTCCTCCTGGAACCACTGCTAGAGTTCGGATGTTTGTCCCCCAGGCCCCAGGTTGAAACGCGATCCCCGGCGTTGGAGGTGGGGCCTGGTGGGAGGGGCTTCGGTCGTTGGGCGGGTTTCTCAGGAGTGGCTGGTGCCCGCCTCATGCTGGGGAGGTCTCACTGCAGGTTCCTGCAGGGGCTGCCTGTTACACAGAGCTAGGGTCTTCCTCCTCTCTCTCTTGCCTCTTCTCTCACTGCTCATCTCTCATCTCTGCACACAGCTCTGCTTCCCCCAAGAGAGGAAGCTCCCTGAGGCCTCCCCAGGAGCAGGTGCCAGGACAGTGCTTCCTGTACAACCCGCAGAACTGGCAGCCAAATAAACCGCTTTTCTTTAGACATTGTGCAACCTTGGGTATTTCTTTGTAGCACCACAAATGGACTAAGACAACCGCTGATTCCTTTTATGATTTTCTTGGCATGCTGAGACTCCGCCGCATGGACTGGAAGATCATCCTATCCACTCCTCACAATCAGTCCACAGGGACTTTCATCCTGAGTCTCACTGAACTTTTATATTAGTTTTGGGAGAACTGACTTTGTTTTCTTCTATGAAGCTTTTCCCTCCAAGGACGTGGGATCCCTGCTCCAATGAACTAAATGTTTTGTGCCCCCAGAATTCGCATGTCGAAGCCCTGATCCCCACCGTGAAGGCATTTGGAGGTGGGGCCTTGGGGAGGTGATTAGGGTCAGAGGAGGTCAGGAAGGTGGGTCCCATGACGGAATTAGTGCCTTTGTCAAAAGGTAGAAAAGCCAGGAGGTCTCGCTGTGCACCACCAAGAAAAGGCCATGTGAATCCATAACTAAAAAGAGCCCTCACTGAGAAAACTTCCATCACCGAGAAACCTGCCTTCACAGACAAACCTGCCATTATGGAGAAACCTGGCATCACCGAGAAACCTGCCATGTTGGCATCCTGACCTTGGACTTCCAGCTCCAAGAACTGTGAGAAATAAATGTTTGCTGTTTGAGCAGCCCAGCCATGTATTCCCTTGTAGCAACCAAGCTAAGAAAGCATCCCATCGACTCCCACAGGTATTTTTAACAGCAAACCCATGCCTATGGTAAACAAACATTTTTCTGATTTTAATTTTCTGATTTTAATTTTATATTTAATTTAAAATTAAATATAAGGAAATTTGTTAATTAAATTAAATCTATTAATTACATCTATTAAATTTCAAATATAAAGGAAATCTATTGGTTTTGAAAATTCATCTTATGCCCAGCAACTTTTCCAAATTTTTAAAATTAATTATAGTAGGGGGTTTTGTTCTTGTTGTTGTTTGGTTTGTTTTTTTGTTTTTTGTTTTCCGTTTTGCTTTTTCATGTAAAAGAATCTCTTTGGTTTCTTAGCTGCACAATCAGACCATTGGCTAAAAGGATGCCTTTTTTTCTGATTCCTCAATATTTATACTAACTATTGAGCATTTGCTTTCTTATGTTAGCTGGAGCCTCCAAAGCGCTGCTGAATAATGGTGTTTAGTGGCCCCAGTTTTAAAGCAGGGCCTTAGTGTTTTCAATCATCTCTATCATTTCCTAATTTCCTGTCTAAGCATACATTTGCTTTGGATTTTTGTGTTAGGTTTTTATTGCTTCATGACAAGTTACCATAAAAGCAGTGGCTTAAAACAGCATAAATGTTATTATATTAAAGGTTCATGGATGCAGAATTGCAAGGTCTAGCTTACCTGGCACGGTGGGCTGAACTGTGTCCCCTGACAATTCATTGGCTGAAGTTCTGACCCCCAGTGTGGCTGCATTTGGTCATAGGTCCTTTAAGGAGGTCACTAAGGTTCAATGTGGACATTAGCGTGGGGCCCTGATCCAACAGGACTGCTGTCCCTACATGAAGAGGCACAGTCCCTCTCTGTCTCTCTCTGCCATGTAAGGACATAGCAAGAGGGTGGCCAACTGCAAACCAGGTATCGGGCCCTCACCAAAGGTCAACCCTGAGGGCGCCTCAATCTCAGACTTCCAGCCTCCAAAACTGAGAAATAAATGTCGTCTGTCATTTAAACATCCAGGTTGTGGTATTTTATTAGACTCCGGAGCTGACTGAGACAGTTGGGTCCTCCGCTCAGGGTCCCATTGGGCTGAAACTGTCCGCTGGCAGCATCCTCACTGGGGGTCTGGACTGGCGGTGCTTCCTGGGATAGCTGGCAGAATTCATTTCCTTGTTGCTGTACAACTGAGGTCCCATCTCCTAGCTAGCTCTTGGTGAAGGGCCACACTCAGCAGCTGAAGGCCACCCCAGGTCCTGCCACCTGGCCCTAGGCAGGAAGCAACGTGGCTGCTCTTCATAGCCAGTGGTAGCATCGGCCTTGGATCGGCCAACATCCAGCCTAAGAAAATGCTGCTTTTAAAGGGATCGCCTGATTAGGACCCACCTAGACAGCTCACAGGTTCCACCAACACCCAAGGGGAGGGAATCAGACCCCATCCCCCCAGAATACCATGGAACTCTGTTTACCACAGGTTTTATTAAGAATACCCTCTAAACATTATTACATGTGGAATCCCAGCACAAATTTAATAATATTTAGCACAAATTTGGGAGGCTGAAGCAGGTGGATCATCTGAGCTTGGGAGTTAGAGACAATACTGACCAATATGGAGAAACCCCAACTCTACTAAAAATACAAAATCAGCTGGGCGTGGTGGTGCATGCCTGTAATCCCAGCTACTTGGGAGGCTGAAGTAGGAGAATCACTTGAACCCAGGAGGTGGAGGTTGCAGGGAGCCGAGATCGCGCCATTGCACTCCAGCCTGGTCAACAAGAGCAAAACTCTATTTAAAAAAAAAAAAAATTCTTTATTTTCTCTCTACATTTGTTGATATCTTGCATGATGTTAGATTTTTTTCGTTTCTAACCATTTTTGCATCTCAAATTACTGGATTATAAATAGAGTTTACAATTTGTGAGAGTCTTCCTTTTTAAATTTGTTAAGGGTGACTTCGTGGCTAAAGGCAATCTATTTTTTTGAATAGTCAAGTGATAGGACAAAACGTGATTTTTTTTTCTTGTTGAAGAACATACATTATGTTCTATTGTTTATTGTTTGTGTCCTCTGTATTCTTTTTTATGTATTTTCTGCTTGGGGTTCCAAGAGATGTACACAGACACCCCATTTTGCTTCCTATTTTTGTTCACACTATTCTGGATTTTCTGGTAGTTTTTGCTCCATACATTTAGTGAGTATACTGTTTGTTACTTAGCAGTTTTTGTCAATGTAATTAAATTTCTTATCAATTGGACAATTTTTCATTATGTAATCATCTACCTTCCCCTTGACTGCTTTTAAGTTTATATTCTTGCTTGAATGAAGTTAAAATTGCCACTAATTTATATTTGACCTTTCTCTGCTACTTAATTTCAAGTGTTTCCTATAAGCCATGAGTTGACTTTTGCTTCTAAATGAGTCAGTGATTCTTTCACTGAAAGGGGAATTTATTCTGTTCTCATTAAGACCTCATCCATATTCTTGATTTTCTTTTCTCTTATTTGTTTTAAGCTCTACTTTTTTGGTACCATCTTTTTTCCTCTCCTCTTTTCTGATGCTTTGCCAAGTTCCTGTGTCCTGTGTCTGTGTTTCTTTCGAATGTGGGAGTCCTACTGAGTCCTTACAGCTCACTGGCGGTTCCTGTGCCTTCCTGACCTGCAGGCACGGGCAGGGGACATCACCATTCCCATATGATTCCTCCGCCTCCCCTAGTGAGCACACCTGGGCCGGCCTGCTGAATCGGGTCACCTCATCCGCCCAGCCCAGGCCAACCCAAGTCAGTCGACTCTCAGCCGACCCAGACAAGTGACGCGGCCCAGCTTAGGGCAGGGAACTGCCAGCCAACTTCTGCCAGAATCACTGACCCACAGTCCTGAGCTGAGCCCAGTGTCCACTATGTCCTGTCCCTGAGGTGCTGGGGTCTTTGTCATGAGCCGAGGTCACGGTGACCGATGAGAGATACACCGTCTGCTCAGGGCACCACGCTCCAAACCCCCAACACAGCAGCCCCCGTGTTCCTCAGACATTTCCCCCAAACATCAAAGAACTTACTGGAAAAATAAGTTTTATAGTTTTGTTCATAAAAGAAATCAGAGAGAAAGGCTTTATTTCTAGTCTGCACACAGAAAATTAAATGAAATATAAATTCTTAATCAGATGCCCAGTAAAGCAGAAAGAAGCTTCGCTGTAGGCACTAAATCGGCTTTGACATTTACAACTTCATTAAACAATGAAACAAAGTCACAGTTTTTGTACCTTGTAAAATATGACAGCAGTGGGATCCAGCCCCAAATTTAAGCAATATTTAGACACTGCAAGAATATGAGATTGAGGCTTAAGGGGCTTAGGGGGCTTATCTCAGACTCAGAAAGTTAGCGAACTTTTATATTTATTGAATATTCATTTGAATGAGTGATACACTTTATTTTAGGCATGACAAGGAAGATTTCAGATGAAGATTATGCTGGACACGAAGTCCCCACATGGGGCCACATGACTATCTGCTTTCCAGAAAAGACATTAGTGCTCCTTGGAGGTTAAAATGGGTACAAGTTTATCCACCTTCAAACGACAGCTTCTAAACCACCTGCCCTCTGTAGGCTCAGACAACGATTATCCAAGAAAATCGCCTGGCAGTTGATGGCGCCATGGGTGTGACCGTTCAGGTGTGCCAAGGACACGCTGCTTTGTCGTCGTCATCCTGAGCACCCTGGCCAGGGTCATGAACAGGCAGGTTCCACAAATACCCAGGCCCAGCCAAAGCAGCACCCTGGTCTGCAGGTGGCACCTCTGCCTCAGGCCAGGCTCCAGAAAGCCAGATAGAAGTTGGGGCTGCTTAGGTACACACCCCATGCCGGGAGACAGAGAACCAGGAGGGCCCCCCGGCCTGGCTGTCAGGAAAAGCAGCAGAATCTATGGACACCTGTGGGCCTCACTGGGGGGACTGGTGGGGAGCAAGTGTGATATCTGCCCCATGGGTACAGACGCCCTCCCACTGTGATATCCACACTGTGGGTACAGACGCCCTCCCACTGTGATATCCACGCTGTGGGTACAGACACCCTCCCACTGTGATATCCACACTGTGGGTACAGACGCCCTCCCACTGTGCTATCCACGCTGTGGGTACAGACGCCCTCCCACTGTGCTATCCACGCTGTGGGTACAGACGCCCTCCCACTGTGATATCCATGCCGTGTGGGTACAGATGCCCTCCCACTGTGATATCCACACTGGGTACAGACGCCCTCCCACTGTGATATCCATGCCGTGTGGGTACAGATGCCCTCCCACTGTGATATCCACACTGGGTACAGACGCCCTCCCACTGTGATATCCACGCTTTGGGTACAGATGCCCTCTGGCTCTGCTGGTGACTGGCAGCAGCCATTGCTTCCTTAAGGAACCCCGGGCCTGATCTCATCACTTCCCCAGGCGCATGGAGCCCTCCAAGGTCCTCATTAGTTCACCCACTGCCTGGGCGTGACTGCCCCCCTGCTGCCAAGCCGGAGGGCTGGGCCACCTGCACCTGACTCTGGGGCGTCCTCAGCCTCATCCAGGGTTCAGCAGACCCCAGGCCTCAACCCCCACTGCCACGGCCCCACTCCAGGTAGCTCAGCCTTAGAACCAGCCTCATGTCACCACCTCTGTGCTGAAATGGGGTCTTGGGTCACACTCACCTGGAACAAGAGGCCCTGACTTGGATTCACCTGAAATGACCCCTGCGGCTCCACAGGCCCAGCCCCTCACCCGCACCAGCATCACCTGTGAAGGGGCGTGGCCTGCAGAGAAGAAGGGCTTCCCCAAGACCCGGCACCAGCCTGGCACCTGCACCCCTGCCAGGTGGAGGCTCTGCACACTCTCTTCCCTCCCCAGACCTGCTTCCCTCCGTCTTCGCCCGGCTCTGGCCGGCTGATCTCCTGGACTCTCTGCCCTCTCTCCACTTCCCCCATCACAGGGGAGCCACCTGCAGTTCCACTCCCACCTCTTCCAAAGGTGACCCCACCACCATGGCCACGGCTACCAGGGGGTCTCTTTCTGAGAAATAAAAGCACTGCTTACTAATTTCAAGCACACTATACACCAAATAAAGGAAAATGAGACACACAGAAATCCGTGCAAGCAAAACAAAATTAACTGAAAGCCGTTGTAGTCCCTCCCCCGTCCCGGGCGCCAGAGTTGGCGTTTTGCTCCGTACCGGACCCTGCAGACGGTGGTGCTTGTGGCCTCGCGTCTCTGTGTCTCTGTGTGTCACAGGCTTCTCCCTCCGTGGGATCTGCTTTATGTCATTACCATCTGTTCATGGGCTCTTCTGTAAGCTACACAACTTTCGGAAAACGGAGTGTGGGTTATGTGTGTTTCTCTTGTCTATAAAAATGAGATAACTTAAAAATCTAAGCAGGATGAAAATGTGAAACCCTGATCTGTAAAGCTGTATGGACCTGGAGATGATCTAGCACTAATATTTTTGGCGAGAGTTTCATTTACTTTTATAATTATTGCTCTGAGCAATCATTCTGAGCTCATTTTGGTAACTTATATTTTCCTGGAAATTCATGCACTTAATCCATCTTTTAGAGAATACAAAGTTTCTGGCATTGCCCCCTCTTAGGATGTCATATTTGTGATTTTTTGATAGATGTAGATCTGTGTAATTTATTATATCATCTAAAAATTGTATTCTAATTTATCAGTTCTACAAGACTTTTTATACGTGACAATGATTAAAGTATCATCTTTCATAATTCTTACCACCTTTCTTTCTTGGAGCTGCTTAGTCGTCTTTTTCATGATTTTTTTACTCAGATGCTTCCATGACCAGGCCATGGGCACAGAAACAGGCTCAGATGAGGCTGGGAGCTGCTCCCTGCAAAGGGGACCCTGGCAAGAAGGCGTCAGCCTGACCAGGGATGACAGTGCCAAGTTCCAAGTCGCTGGGTTCCGAAAACGTGACACCTGCACGTGAAGGGCATTTGGTGTTTGTCGGTCATGAGTCTGGCCGGTCTTGAAGCTGCTGAGTAACACCCTGACCCGTCTCATCTGACCCCGCAGGGAGGAGCCCAGCCCGGGGAGGGTCCTCGGTGACTGGACTCAGGGACCCTGCAGGGATAAGGAAACCTCTTGCTCTCCCCTCAGGCCTTGAGGACCAAGGGGCTGTAAGTTCCCCTGCTGGGAGGAGAAGGCTGGTTCTGGAACCCTCCTCCTTAAAGGGACAGTGCCCTGGCATTAGGGACGGACTTCTGGCCCTGATCACGGGAGCCCAGAAGGGGGCATTGGCAATTCTTCCTCAATGTCTCCATAAGCCGCCCTCACAGTTAGAACTCTTCTCTCACAGCAAACAACATTCTTTCTACGGGCGGAACACCAGCTGTTCCGCGTCACACCACCAGCCTGCTGGCTCACGGCTCTGGGCCACGGGAGGAGGGGGCGGGGCATCAGGAGACCTGGACCTGGGTGTGCAGGGCAGGGTGGGGCTGGCTCTGAACCCCGGGGTGTGTGGGTGGAGCTGAGCGCCCACCCTGGTATGGGGCTCCAGCCAGGCAGCTGCCACCTGAGGCTGCTGGGAAGGACCCGACTCAGAAGGAAAAGAGCAGGAGGCTGGGACCCAGGCATCAGAGGCTTTGACGGCCGGGTGGGGCCCTGAACTGTGCAGGCACCGGGGAGGGGCCCTAACAGGGAGGAGGGCGGCTGTAGGACAAGGAGACACATGCAAGAGACAGTAGGGACTGGGGATGCTCAGGGCCAGCGGGAGGGTGGTGGGGTGCAGGGGAGGGGCTGCCCTGGGACACAGAGGATGCCAGGAGAGGCCTTCAGGAACTCTGGGGCACCAGCCGTTCAACCGGCGTCTCATCTTCTCTGTGGATTCTGCGTGCAGGACTCAATTCTGGGCACTAAGTCCAGAAACTCAGGGAGAGGCCAACTCCGGATCACCATCCACCCTCAGAACCAGATCCCTGGGCCCTGCTGGAACCCGTCAGCCCGTTCACACAGATCCATGAACAGCCGTCCGGCCCCCCGCGGGTCCCTGGCCGTTTCCCGAATCCAGGCCTGGAACTCATTCTTCACATGTCACAATCGGCCACTCAACAGCACGGATCCGTGAAGCACCCCAGGGAGGGACAATTTCTAGGAGGTTTGTGGACGACCTTTGAGACAGAGCTTGGATCTCGGCCACGTGTTTATGTTGGCCAGTCCCACAGGGCCAGGCTCACCTGATCAGACGCAGACTGAAGTTCGTCCCATCATCAGAAAGAGCCTCCAGCCTGTGAAAAACCTGGGAGCTGCTTCTACCTTCCGCCTTTTGATTTATATGTTTCTTTTTAAGTTGAATTTTTAAAGAGAGTGTTTATCCATTTTACAAAAAACATTGAGAGCAAATATTTAATACAATTTGCCAAACTCCTTCTTGATGATGGACAGTATGAGCTTTGTAGGCCAGTACTGGTAACAGCAAACACTTACTGAGTAGTTCTTGTGGCCAGGCAGATGCTGTGTTCCACACCAATCACCCACAGGTCTTACAGTGAGCCATGGAGGGGCCTTCCTATCCCAGTTTACATTCGGGGAAACTGAGGCAAGAAGCAGTCTCCTGGAGCCGGGCGGCCAGGGAGGAGTTGCTCCCGGATCTGCCTGATGGGACAAGGTCGGGGCTTCCTCCTCCGGCCGCCTCCCCTCTCTGCACCTGCCCTTCGGCGGGGTGGGCTGTCAGGATCAAGGGCAGAGCCCTCCCACCCATGAGAGCCCCTTGCAGTAGAACTAACTCCACTGAGTTGCAGAATCTATTTCTCCTCCCCTGGAATCTGCTGGGACATTGGACAGTGTGGCTCAAACAGAAACTTGAAAGTCTGCACCTGAGAGCTTGGGCTGTCTTGGTTCACTGGGAGCCAGGAGGCCACAGCCTGTGATGGTGCCAGAGCCACTGCTGGGCAGGCCACGGAGAGATGAGACCTCACCCCACCTCTCTTCAGGCATGCCAGGGGGGCCAGCCTCCGCCATCCAGCCCAGGCCAGTGGGGTCCCCAGCCAAGCCAAAGACTTTGAGAAACAGCAGCACTTATGGACTGAAGACCCAGTGCTGGGGCTGCTTGTTACGCACCGTGGGTAGCTTGGACGCTGAACTGCACATGTGCCTCGGGGTGAGTGGGCCTCCGGCTACTGTCTGGGATGTGGGTCTTCACTCACAGTTTCTCTTCTTCATCCTCATCTCCTGCTATTCACGGATCTGACTGGGCTCCAGCAGGATCTGCTCTTGAAGATAGCAGGGAACCCACTTCGTAACTGCCTAACAGGGTCTTGCCTCCTGAGGCTGCTGTGAGGTTGTGGAAAGGAAAGGGGATTGGGCTGGGTGGGCACCGCAGGTGGCCTGGCCGGGCAGGAGAGCAGGCAGACCCCAGTCGCCTGTCAGTGGGAGCTTCTGCTGGGGCCCTGACCTTCTCCCAGCCTTGCCCCACTCCCGACTCCCCCAGGGCCCCTTCCCTTCCTTATCTTCCCACAGCTACATCCTGGACCCCGTCCAGGTCCGCCCTATATCTTGCTCTTCTTCTGGTACTTCCCTGAAGAGACCAGCATGGTCTTCTCCCAATTCCCATCCCCAGATCCCTGAAGAATCTGTGATAACGACACCACCAAGGCCTCATTAGCATGGAAATGAACAGCCAGACACCTGGGCCCTGCACACAGCAGCTTCTTCACTGGGGACCTGGAGGAGGCCCTGGAAGGTGGGGAGGAGCCAGGCCACAGGCCCTGCTGGAAAGGCTGAGTGTGGGGGCTGCAGGGACCTCAAGGCTGCAGGTACCTCAAGGCAGGCAGCCCTACCCTGGTGCTGGATGTGGCTGGAGCAGCCCAGCCTGGCTCAGCCCCAAGTGCTGGGTCTTTGGATCCCAAACCAAGAGTCCTATCCCCCTCTCCCCCTCTCCCCCTCTCCCAGACATCCATGGCCTGGGTCCCAACCCACAGACCACCTGGACCCACGTGAACAGCGAGCCCCATGCCCACAGTGCAACTAAAACCTCGAGGAGGAGCCCGGCAAGTCCAGCCTCGGAGACCTTGTGCAAATCTGTCACTGCAGGTTTGAAAGATGGACGCAGTGTTTGCTGCAGGCAGGATCAGCCCAGCTCCCAGGCCAGCAGGTAGAAGAAGGCAGCACACGGGAGCTCATGGACAAGGCCCAGGGCCAGTGTCTTGAGGGGCAGGGCCTGAGTGGGACAGGAGCACCCTAACACCTCCCTGCCCATTCCTTTGTGCCCCAGGAAACAGGGAAAGGAGGTCAGGACCGTCCTGTCCAGCGCAGGCCAGAGGTGCCTGCAGGGATGTTTGGTTTTGCTTCCTCCATCGAGTCAGGGGTTGTGTTCCAGGCCCAGCTCCTCCAGGCTGCAACCAGGCCCTCCCACGAGCCAGGGGTCCTCCTTGCAGCTGCCTCTTCCCAGGCCTAACCTCACCATCTTCTCTGATGCCCAGGACTGGCTGTCCCTCTGGCCCCAGCTGGATGCCAGGAATGTGGTCCAGGTCTGCTTCCCATGGCTCCGGGAGACCCAAGAAAGGGATCCCACCAAGGAAAGCCACTCAGGCCACCGGCCACTCCGTCCCACATGGGAACGCTCTTCTCCAGTCCCTCCTCTCCAGGGCCTCTGAGACCAGGCAGCTCAGACAGCGGTTTGCGCCCAAAGTGAGCCGGGAGCCCCTTCTTTGTAGTAGCCCTGGCACCCCTTTGGAAGGGGTCCCAGCTCCCCTTTGGAAGTGCTGGGGCCTGATGTGGCTCTTGTGGCCTCCTGGGCCATCTACTCTCTCATCCCTCCCTCCCCTGACGCCCTCCCATCCCTCCTGCACCTAAAGCCTTCCCAGGCCATCTACTCTCCCATCCCTCCCTCCCCTGACGCCCTCCCATCCCTCCTGCATCTGAAGCCCTTGGTGCTTTGGCCTTCACTCCTGCAGGCTGTGCGGGTCCTCGCAGGAGGGTGAGCTGTGGTTTGGGGATGCTGCCCACACCCGAGCAGCCTTCCAGCTTCCGTCCCCTCCTTCCCGCCGTGGAGCAGCCAAGTCAGGCACTGGGCCCGGCGCACTGTGAGGGCCGCGCCCCCTTGAGGTACATTCTGCAAGCGCCGTGAAGGTGTAGCACTGGGATTCACATCAGGGGCTCACCTGGCCTGGACCCCAGGAGGCCTCCAAAGTACACCCAGACGGTTCTCCCCTAGGCTGAGGTCAGCCCCAGGTCCTTGGCCCTCCCGTGCCCAGACCTGTCTCTAAAATGCCTTGCTCAGGCCCCCAGGTGGGCACACCCTGCCCTCCTCCTACCTCCCCAGCTGTTCTTCCTCCGTCTTTGCTGTTTCTTGACCACCACAGCCTCAGGGCCTTCAAGGAGCTGTCACCTTTCCCTGGAAATTCCCATGGCGGACATCATAATCCTTTCAAGCCTTTACCCAAAGCCTACGGATCCCCAGCTGTACCCAAGGGCCCCTCCAGGCTATGTTTCAAGGCGCCGGCAAAATTTCCTAACCTGACTCCTGTGCGGGGTTCCTCCTCTGCGCAGCTGGCTGCCCGGGAAGGAAGGTGGCCCACTGTGCACCTGGTGGCACATGGTGGTACCTGTGTACCTGTCGCTTCCGGACTCCAGCAGGGTCCACAGGCTGGTTGCGAACTTGCCTGTGGATCCTCCAACTCGTGTTTATGTGGTTGCTGTCCAGGTCTCGTCAGGGAGGCTGAGACCTCCACTGGGTTCCTGGGCCTGCACCGTCACCCACGCTCACCCACAGCCCTCGGAGATAACATCAAACTCTTAAACCCAGGAAGGTTTGTGCAAACAGCGGTGACCTCCAGAAGCCACTGTCAGTAACTAAATGCCCACTTTTCCTTAGAGCCCGTCTCCTGGCGTAACGTGCCAGTGCAGTCCCGAGCTGTTTTTAAGTCCACCAGCAGAGGCCGAGTGATCGAATACGTTATTATCCAATGATGGCTGGTGATCGTCAATTACTTAACCGAGAGAATCAAAGTACAAATTGCCGGGTTCGCTCAATTACTGCTAAAATGGTATAAAAGCATTTTAATTGTAATCAGAATGTACTTTCTCCAGTGTGGATATTAAAGGGAATAGTGAGTCATAAATACAGTGACCCATTTATCCCCTTATCTGCTTACCAAACAGAAACACTGCACCCCGGCAAACGGATTCAAAAAGCAGAACCAAGTTAATTAGGTTTACTGAATTCGCAGAACATCTAAATTGGATTCCATTCTGCTGTTTAGTTGAAGTTTATCTTAGCCTGGAGCTGGTTTTCCAGCTGAAGAAGGAGTGTCAAGTAAAGTAATGAACCTACCACAAAATTATTTTCTTAAAAAAATTAAAGTAAAAGACCCATCCATCAGACTTATTTATCTTATTTTTTTCTTTTGCAGAGATGGTTTGACAACTTCATTGACAATTTTCCCTCAAAAGCCACACCTTACTCCCTTATTACATCACAGTCCTTTCTTCCCGCAGGGCAGGAGGAAGGGGCTTGTCACTTGAGATCAGGGTTTTAGATTTAGTACAGGATGGCTGCCCCTGTTCCCAGGCCTGGGCTGCTGCCCTGGGAAGCCCGCGTTTGTGGGCTCCCTTTCCTTGTTTTTTTGAGACTGAGTGTCACTCTATCGCCCAGGAAGGAAGGAAGGTGGCCCGGGAAGGAAGGTGGCCTCCTATGGCCAATGGCACAATCTCGGTTCACTGCAACCTCTGTCTCCCGGGTTCAAGCGATTCTCCTGCCTCAGCCTCCTGAATAGCTGGGATTACAGGCACCCACCACCACACCCAGCTAATTTTTGTATTTTTAATAGAGACGGGGTTTCACCATGTTGGCCAGGCTGGTCTCGAACTCCTGACGTCAGATGATCCACCCGCCTCGGCCTCCCAAAGTGCTAGGATTATAGGCGTGAGCCACCACACCCAGCCTCAGTAGGTTCCTTTTCTTTCAGTTGTCTGAGCACTGTTCCTGGTTTTGCTCCTCAATAAAGGGATCACAAGAAAGTCTACGCGAGTGTGTGGAGAGCTAGCGAGAGCTAGTGGAGAGGAGGGCCAGGGAAACCAGTGGCTTCCACGGTCGTTGTTTTGAGTTTGGCTGAACAGCCTGTGAGTATGGGCTGAGCTCCCTGGGCAGGGCTGGACTCAGTGGAGGCCTGAGCCTTCTCACTGCAGCTCAGTCAGCCCTGCGGGCTGGGGGGCCATGCTCCCACTCCGGCTTCCACTGCACGTGCAGCAGAGGGCAGAGGGCAGGCACTCTGACCTGAGATGTGGAAGCCAGACACACCTTGACCTGTGCGCTTGGTTTCCACAGGAATGGAGGTAGCAGCTGTCCTGGACCCAGACCCAGGCCAGGTGCAGGGAGGCCGAGCCGAGGAACCCAGCCCTGCCCTGGGGCTGTGCCATGGGAGAGGCAGGCAGGCCAGCAGCAAGGGCAGAGCCACAGGTGCATTGGAAGTGCTGGGCAGGGGTGCCCGGGGCCATGTAGAAGTGGACAGGAGTGCCTGGGGCCATGTAGAAGTGGGCAGGGGTGTCCAGGGCCTTGTGGAAGGACTGGGCAGGGGTGCCTGGGGCTGTGTAGTAATGGGCAGGGGTACCCGGGGCCCTGTGGAAGTGGGCAGGGGTGCCCAGGGCCATGTAGTAGTGGGCAGGGGTGCCCAGAGCCATGTGGAAGAACTAGACAGGGGTGCCTGGGGCCGTGTGGAAGGACAGGGCAGGGGTGCCCGGGGCCGTGTGGGAGGACCGGAGAGGGGTGCCCGGGGCCGTGTGGAAGGACTGGGCAGGGGTGCCCGGGGCCGTGTGGAAGAACTGGGCAGGGGTGCCCGGGGCCGTGTGGAAGGACAGGGCAGGGGTGCCCGGGGCCGTGCGGGAGGACCGGACAGGGTGCCCGGGGCCGTGCGGGAGGACCGGGCAGGGGTGCCCGGGGCCGTGTGGGAGGACCGGGCAGGGGTGCCCGGGGCTGTGTGCAGCCTTGCTTCACCCGCAGGAGCACCTAGGATACAGAGGATGGGCAGATACCCTGGCACAGAGGTCTCCAGGCGGCGGGAGCGCACCCCAGCAGGCTGCAGGCCTGGGGTGGGAACTGGCCTGACCTGGAGACTCTGGGCCATGGGAAGCCCCCCATCCACACAGGCAGGGGGAATCTGCCATTCTGAATGGTGAAGCAAAGCACAGGAGAGCCCACTCGAGTTCTGACTTCTAGAGAAGTGGCAGCCTCGCCTGTCTTCCCAGCTTCAGCCAGATATGCACGTGCTTGCAGAGGCTGGCACACTCTGAGAGCCAAAGCCAGAGACGGGAAGTGGGAATCACTCCAAGGTTGGAGGGACACACGGACCCTTCCCCTGGCCTCTGACCCACATCCACGAGGATGGCTAGAGGAGGACAGAGATAATAGAGGGGGACCCGTTCTGAGACGTTGTGGGTAGGAACCTTCCACAAATGCGGGAGGAAAACCCTCTCCTGGGCCATCTAGGGCAACCAGACACATCACACACAGAGGAATTCTACACTTCCCACAGGTCACACGCAGGCCATCTACAGAGCAGCATCCTGGAACCGACTGCAGGTTCTCACCCGCAACAGGACACAGAGGGAATGCAGCCTTCACACCAGAGGAACCACCAGGGCAAGCCCCAAATTCTGCACTGCTGGTAACACAGAGACACATTTGTGCAACAAATCAAGGTTCAGCAAACAAATGGTGAAGCCTCATCATAAATATCAAAAGGCATTGGCGATAAATAAGAACAAAAAATAATATCCGACAAAATAATTGATGACAGTATCGTGGGTGCTGTGGGGATGGGTGAGTGTGGACAGAAGTTAAATCACGCTAATTTCCCTGTCTCATCCAGGAGGAGGATAGATATACTGAATGCTTTTGGATTTATTTTAAAGGAAATGCTTAAAATGTAAGGGTAATAAATATGTCTTGTGTGTTTATACACAAATGTACACACGTAGAATGCACCAAACTGACAGAGGGAAATAGACTGAAAATAATAAGAGTTAGCAATTATATCCTTCTTCTCTGCAGTTTTATATGACACTTAACAGACATTAATTTAGTTACTCTTCACCCAAATGCTATGGTAAGAAGTTTTTATTATATCTGTCAAAATTGAAGTCATATCAACTTAAGAAAAATTTTAAAGTTTATTGTCAAACGATTAGAGAAGGCACAGCTCACAATCCGAGAAACTTCAAACCAAGTGTAAAAAGTGTGGCTTATGGTAGTCACAGCACAGTTAATAAAGCATAAAAAGGAAGTATTCCAACTTTTTCATGATTAACTAGCACACTTTAACTTTTTTTTTTTTTTTTTGAGAAGGAGTCTCACTCTGTTGCCCAGGCTGGAGTGCAGTGGTACCATCTCGGCTCACTGCAACCTCCGCCTCCCTGGTTCAAGTGATTCTCCTGCCTCAGCCTCCTGAGCAGCTGGGATTACAGGCCTGTGCCACCAGACCTGGCTAACTTTTGTATTTTTAGTAGAGACGGGGTTTCACCACGTTGGACGGGCTGGTCTCAAACTCCTCACCTCAGGTGATCCATCCACCTCTACCTCCCAAAGTGCTGGGATTACAGGCATAAGCCACTGCATCTGGCCCACTTTAACTTTTTTTAGCACAAGTAGAGCTGTTTTGTCAAAGGTTTAATGTCACTGAATCACAATGGTAAGAATGTGAAGCTTACGTTTCGTGTTTCATGTATGACTAGAGCTAGAATTTTGAGGAAATCAGGATGATTTGTTTCGGCTGTGAGGTTATGGGTGGCTGGTTATGAGGTATGTCTAAAGTGTGGCCTCCATTCTTATTTTTCTTTAACATCAACATTTCTCAGATAGAGAATCTGAGCCACTCAGAGGTGGAGCAACTTGTCCAAGGACACTCAGCAGATAAGTGACTGAACTAAAATTCAAAACTAGGCCAGAGTCCGTGCCCTTAACCACTATTAAATATGGCCTCTGAAGAAAATTGAATCAATCACAATAATGTCAAGAAAAGAGGGGGAGAAAAGAAACAAAGACAGGGACTGATATGTACAAAGCACAAAACAAGTTGATAGAAATTAGTCCAGCTGTATGAAAAATCCAATAAATATAAGTGTGTTAAATACACTTTTTAAAGCATAGAGACTCTCAAACAAATTAGGTTAAAAATAATTCAAGCTATGTGGTGTTTTTAAAAAGCATGCCATTACATGCTGAGCACAGTGGCTCACGCCTGTAATCCTAGCACTTTGGGAGGCTGAGGTGGGAGGATCACTTGAGGCCAGGAGTTCAATACCAGCCTGACCAACACGGAGAAACCCTGTCTCTACGAAAAATACAAAATTAGCTGGGCATGGTGGCCCATGTCTATAATCCCAGCAACTTGGGAGGCTGAGGCAGGAGAATTGCTGAACCTGGGAGGCAGAGGTTGCAGTGAGCCAAGATCACACCACTGCACTCCAGCCTGGGCAATGAGAATGAAATTCCACCTCAAAAAAAAAAAGGAAAAGAAAAGAAACATGCCATTTAAGGTATTTTTTTTTTTTTTGAGACGGAGTCTCGCTCTGTCGCCCAGGCTGGAGTGCAGTGGCCGGATCTCAGCTCACTGCAAGCTCCGCCTCCCGGGTTTACGCCATTCTCCTGCCTCAGCCTCCCGAGTAGCTGGGACTATAGGCGCCTGCCACCTCGCCTGGCGATTTATATATATATATATATATTTTTAGTAGAGACGGGTTTTCACTGTGTTAGCCAGGATGGTCTCTATCTCCTGACCTCAATGATCCGCCCGTCTCGGCCTCCCAAAGTGCTGGGATTACAGGCTTGAGCCACCGCACCCGGCCCATTTAAGGCATATTTTTGCGAAAATAACATTAAGGCAACGAAAAGAATAGTTCCAATTTTTTTTTTAAAAGGGCCAATGGAAAATTTATCAAGGAGACACAGGAATGTGAACATTAAATAACACAAATAATAACATAATTTCAAAAATATTTTTGAGAATTGAAAGGATTACAGGGAAAATTTGGCAGATTCACAATCATCACAGGAGGGTTTTCTTAGCACAGTTCTGTCAGGAAACACAATCATATATTGCATAACAATAGGAAGACGTTGGGAGAAAAGTGTCATTAGACGATTTTGTCATTGTTCACTTTTAGATGATTTCGTCATTGTTCGCACATCATAGAGTATACTTATGCAAACCTAGATAGCACAGCCTCCTGTACGCCCAGGCTGTGTGGCAGATCCTATTGTGCCTAAGCTACAAACCTGTACAGCATGTACAGGTGCTGCACGGGATACTGTAGGCAACTGTAACACAGTGGTAAGTATCTGTATATCTAAACATAGAAAAGGTACAGGGAAAATACAGTATTATAATCTTCTGGGATCACCATCATATATGTAGTCCCTCTTGCATCAAAAGGCTGTCATGTGGTGCATGACTGTATTACAATGAGTGAGAAGAAGCGGAGCACGGTGGCTCACACCTGTAATCCCAGCACTTTGGGAGGCCAAGGCGGGTGGATTACCTGAGGTCAGGAGTTTAAGATCAGCCTAGCCAACATGGTGAAACCACATCTGTGCTAAAAATACAAAAATTAGCCGGGCATGGTGGTGCGTGCCTGTAATCCCAGTTACTTGGGGGGCTGAGGCAGGAGAATGGCTTAAACCAAGGAGGTGGAGGTTGCAGTGAGCCCAGATCACACCATTGCACTCCAGACTGAGGCAACAACAGAGGGAGACTCTGTCTCAAAAAAAAAAAAAAAAAAAAAAATGAGTGAGAAGATGATATGTAAGCATTTAGAAGACTGAATAACATAATTAATAGGTATTAATAGGTTTAGAATTACCTGTGCAACACTGATTGCCTCTCCTGTAACCCAACAGGGCATGTATATGCCCTGTGAAAGTGCACATCCTACATTTATTATTCACACTGAAGAGACGCAAACATTCCAGTGGATTTCCCATCACAAGTCATTTGGCAGGAACTGGCCAGTGCCTCATAAGGTTCTTCTGACCTTCATTCACACTGTGGCTGAAGTCCTTGCTGCCTCTCAGAACACCCTTGATCCTTTTCCCTGCTCCTCCCCACCTGAAGCTGACCCAACCTTTCAATTCAGCACACATCTGCTTTAGGAGGTGACTGTCAGCTGGCTTCCCAGAAAACATTACTCTCTCCTTTCTCTGAACCTCGGGAGCACCTGTGATGTGAAATACGACAGCCCACTCATCACGTACTCTTTTTATTCATTGCCAGAATATAATATTCCTAGAGACCCCACTTTGTGCCAGTGCCCTTCCAGCCCCTGGGGAGACGGTTGTGAGTAAAACAGTTTCTGCTCCTCATGGAACTTACATGCTACTGGGAAGCACCACTTGACTCGTGCTGGGAAGAACACGAAGCAAGAGAATGGCTCCTGGCAGGGACGAGGAGGGTCCTATTTTAGACAAGGCAGCCAGGGAAGTCCTTGGTGGCCAATCAGACTGGAACAGAGGTGTGAACAAATGAGCAAGAATGAGTGTCCATAGCTAGATTTGTTAGTGCCTCACATTATCTAGGAATACCCTTTGGTTTGCCTTGGTTTTTAAAAATAACTACGTTGAAAACTCTCTCACCAATTGCCACCCAAAGCCTTGGATTACACGTGATTAATTCTCCCAAAACAGCCTGCATCTTCTCCTATAAATATCTAAAGATTCTCTGACTGGGCGTGGCGGCTCACACCTATAATCCCAGCACTTTGGGAGACCAAGGCAGGTGGATTACTTGAGGCCAGGAGTTCAAGACCAGCCTGGTTAACATAGTGAAACCTCATCTCTAGAAAAAAATACAAAAATTGGCTGGGTGTGGTGGCGCACACCTGTAATTCCAGCTACTAGGTAGGTTGAAGCACAAGAATTGCTTGAACCCGGGAGGTAGAGGTTGCTGTGAGCCGAGACTGCACCACTACACTCCAGCCTGGGCAACAGAGTGAGACTCTGTCTCAAAAAAATAGATAGATAGATAGATAGATAGATAGATAGATAGATAGATAGATAGACAGACAGACAGACAGATAGATAGAGAGATAGATAGATAGATAGACAGACAGATAGATAGATAGATAGATAGGTAGATAGAGATGGATTCTCTATACTGAAACACTCATATTGACTGTTTTTAAGTATGTCTTATGGACACCTAGAGTAAGAAAGGAACGTGTCTCATATTTAGATGAATTCCAGGAAATGAAAGAATTGGGGATACTGAGAAAATTGCTTAAGTCTCTTTCCTAGTCAAACCGAGTCAAAGCACTGGGACCCCTACTGTGGCTTCCAGGAGGCGTCTCCTCCCCCAGCATCCCCAGCCTGCCCTCAGCACTCTCTTGACATGGTCTCATGGGAGACAGCATCACTGTCACCCAACTGTCATTCATGAGTTTATATAAATGTATATAACAAAAAGTTAGGCTTAGCACTGAACGAAGGGACTGTACAGTTTTCACTACCAGACATGGCAGATACGTCTGCTCTTAGCCACGTTGAAGAGACTGTGAAGTGCATTTGCAGAAGGAAACAGTAAAAGGCAACAAAGTTGAGGCTGAAATAATGAGCAGACAATTCCACACATACCCAGAGTGACACTGTAATTAGCCAGGGTTCTCCAGAGAAACAGAACCAGTAGGGAATAGATGGGTTAGATAGGCAGAAAGAGAGAAAGAATAGATGAGATAGATAGATGATAGACAGATTAGATAGCATAAATTAGACATATAGATGATACATTAGATAGATACATGATAGAATAGATACATGATAGATAGCTTAGATAGATAGAAAGATAGCTTAGATGATTGATAGATAATTAGATAGCATAGACTAGATAGATGATAGATAGATAGATAGACAGATAACAGATACATAGCAGATGATTAGATAAGATGATTAGATTAGATAAGATGGTAGATAAGATAGATAGATACATACATACACAGATGATAGATTTGATAGATATGGTAGATTAGATAATAGATCAGATAAATAGATTAGATAGGTGATACATATATTAGATATATAGTAGATAGATGAGATAGATAATAGATAGATTAGATAGATAATAGGATAGATTAGATAGATGGATAGATTAGATAGATTAGATAGATGTTATTGATAATAGACACATAGGTAAATAGATTAAATTGATAGATTAAATAGATAGATGATAGATTAGACAGATAGATACATAGATAAATAGATCAGATTGATAGATTAGATAGATGATAGATTAGATGGATGGATAGATAGATAAATGATAGATTAGATAGATTAGGTAAATAATAGGATAGATTAGATAGATTGATAGACAGATTAGATAGGATAGATTAGACAGGACAGATGATAGATTAGGTTGATAGATTAGATAGACAGATGATAGATTAGATAGATAGATAGATAGATAGATAGATAGATAGATAGATAGATAGATAGATAATTATCAGGAATTGGCTCCTTCTCATGGAGCCTGAGAAGTCTCACAATATGTGTTCTGCAAGTTGGAGACCCAGGAAAGCCAGTGCTATAATTTAGTCTGAGTCCAAAGGCCTGAGAACCAGGAGGATCAATGGTGTAAATCCCAGTCCAAGGACTGGAGAAGATGAGATGAGATGTCCCAGCTTAGTGAAGCAGAGGAAAGTGGATGAATTCCTCCTTCATCTGCCTCTGCTTTATTCAGAGCTTCAGTGGCTTGGATGATGCCTGCCCACATTGGGAAGGGCAGCTGTCTCTTCTGAATCCACTGACTCAAATACGGACCTCATCCTGAAACAAACTCACAGACACACCCGGAAACAATGTTTAATCTGGGCATCCCACGACCCACTCACACTGACACATTAACTAGCACAGGCATCGACTGCACTTTCAGGCACATGTTTCAAAGAGTGAACATACACTTCAGAAAGTAATAGCTTGGAGCCTCAGTTTCTCTACTTGCATAGTGGGAGTAATGATGTCTAAGTAATGATGTCTAATTTCCATTAGATGAAGTTTAGATTTATTGAGAATAGATCCAAAACTATGCACAGTTACTGTGCACCGTGTACATGAGCAAGAATGTTTGGGAACATGGTCAGCTCAGTGCCTGAAACAAACAAACCAAAAAAACAGGTGAGTACTCAAGATTAGAGATGTGCAACCCATTTGTCTTGAACCTGAGAGTGACGCCCACAATGAATGTTAAGTAGAACCTTTCCATGATGTTCTTACTGAGTCTGAGGCCCAACAGCTGAAGACCCTGCTTTACAGGTGGCCAGGATCATCCCTGTAAACCTGAATTTTGAAACTCTCAACCCAGAGCCCAGGTCTGAAGGAGAAGGCAGGTGAGTCATTGAAAGAAAAGAGCATGTTCATGGAGTAGAGAGTTGTGTGGCATTTCTCCTTATCTCTACACGTGGGGAGGGAGGAAAGAGGTCATTGGTCCTAGTCTGAATGCTGGAAAGAAGGTGAACCTGCCTCTTGAGACTACTGGCTTGATAGCTTGCAGGACATCCCAGCAGAGCCCAGGGAGAGAGTTCTTGGGAAAGCCTGGTATGACCCCCTGGAGCTGGTGGTGCACACCGGCTGAAGACTCTGGCCTAGAGCCACTGAAAGTTCAAGACTGGTTGCAGAAGCCTACCCCATGACCCTTGAGAAGGAGGAGGGCCTCCCATACAGCAGAGAGGACTCCCCTCCAGAGTCTGTGGGGCAAAGACAAAGGGGCCTCATGCACCATAGTCAGGTTAGAGTCCCAGAAAGACCCTGAACCAAGAGTACAGTGTGTAGCGAGACTCTAAGGTGCAGACCACATGAGCAGAGTTTGAGGGGCACATAAGCTCTGTCAGAGAATGTGTGGCCTGCATTGGACTTGCTTCAGAGAAGGGGCAGGCTTGAAACATGCAGTGGGCAGAGCAGGTGTCTAGAAGCCCACAAAGATGCCCTATAAGAAGGAGCCAACTTTGGGGCATTCAAATCATGGATGAGAATATTTTACCTTCATTCTACATGTTTATTACCATGATCATCACCATCACTATCACCATCACCATAATCATCACTACCATCATCACCATCGCCATCATCACCACCATGATCGTCACCATCATCAGTCTCATTATCAACGCCATCATCATTATCATTATCTCCGTCATTAACACCATCACCATTGTTATCACCATCATTATCACTATCATCACTACCATCACTATCACTATGACCATCACCACTATCATCACCATCATCACTATCACTATCATCACCATCACTATCGCCATAACCATGATAATCACCACCATCACCACCACCATCACCACCATCATCATCGCCATCATCACTCTCATTATCACTACCATCACCATTATTATCCCCATCACCATCGTCACCACCATCACCATTGTTACCATCATCATCATCATCACTATCACTATTACCATCACTATCACCATCATCACTATCATCATCACCATCACCACTATCACCATCACCATCACCATCACCATAACCATCAACTATCACTAGTCTGTGTCACACTTCAGCCCATATGCACCACCAGCTCCACGGGGTCATCCCAGGCTTTCCCAAGAACTCTCTCCCTGGGCTCTGCTGGGATGTCCTGCAAGCTATCAAGCCAGTAGTCTCAAGAGGCAGGTTCACCTTTCCAGCATTCAGACTAGTGAACCACCATCATCATCACAATCACCATAATCACATCACCATCATCACCATTATCACCATCACCATCATAATCATCACCATCATTATCACTATCCTCACCATTATCATCATCACCTTCATTATTATCATCACCATTATCATCGCTACCATCAAGATCACCATTATCATTATCCCCATCATCATCATCACCACCATCACCATTGTTATCATCACTACCACTATAATTATCACTATCACCATCATCATCATCACCTTCACCATCACTATCATCACTGTCATGATCATCACCATCATCTACCATCACTACCATCAACTAATGAATTATCTTTTACTGTCTGTGGACGATTACCCTAGGACAAGATTTCTCTATCTTGACACTATTGACATCTGAGGTCTGGATAATTCTTTGTTGTGGGAAGTTGCCCTGTGCACTATAGGACATTTAGTAACATTCCTGACCTCCGCCCACTAGATGCCAGTAGCAACTGCCACCTCTAGTTGTGACAACCTGTAATATTTCCAGACATTTCCATATATCCCCTGGTGTCACAGTAGCCCCTGTTTGAGACTCACTGCTCAAGGACCATTTGCTCTTACTCTGAAAGCAGGATCCTATGTTCATAGACTCACATTCCAATGCCAAAATGAGCATGCCTGTGTCTGCCTGTGGTAGGGCATATGGGGAAAGGCAGGATTGAATTTAGATTCTTACGCAGCCTACCAGGGACATCATATGGCAGAGAACATCACATTGATTATTTTTTCATGTACACTGAAATTGGAAAATGTAAATCCGGTGACACCTTGTGAAAACCCAGGTAGAGTCACCAGTGTGAACCTGCTGGAAGGATCGAGAGTCATGATGACTTGTCTCTGTTGTCAGGACTTTAAGTTACAGATTGAAAGATTCATTTTACCCAAATGCCAAACACCAATTTTGAAAACACACTCAAACATTTCCCTTCCCCTCAGTTGTGTTCAGACACTCTCTGTTCTTTGATGTCACTGTTGAATTCCAAAATTGCCCAATTTTACTTGGGACTCATCTTCCCTGATGTGATGGTTGGAAGCTGGGAGTTAATCAGCTTCACCTCCCCCAGCAGTGAGGAGATTCGGAGAGTGGTGGTATTGGAAGGAACGTGACTCACTAAAAAGACATCACGGAAATGGTGCAAAGGGCAATTGAAAAGCTGCAAACAGCAGAAACCGCCGAGATGCCTGCAAGAGCTTCAGATCCTTAATCTTCATTTTCCACTTCTTTGATCTGCACTTTGATTAGCTTCTCATTTCTCCATCTGTTTGAATTTGTTGTTATTAATTTACAATAGATTTCCTTGTGCCCTTATTCCAACTGTTTCTCTCGAGTCAGTGGAGTTCTGACAATCAGAGGACCTCTGAGGGGCAGGTGAGCGTGGAAGAGCGTGTCCACATCAGCACAGATGTCCAAGAGCACTGTTCGGTGGGGACAGAACAAAGGCACAGCTCCCTCCTCACACCAGGTATATCCCATGCTGTGTGACATCTTCTGGCCTCACTCTCATAACCGTTGAGATGCCTCAAATAGAGCTGCCTTCTCGGAAACGCTGCCAGCTTCCCATCTGGGAGACTAGGTTGACGATAGACTCTTGATGTCTAACAGAGACCTATTTTTGTTGAATACTTGATGCGGCCCCCAGGGGTAGGCAAAGGAGTGACTGTGGGGGTAACAGGGGAAACTGAGGCACAGGAAGACGCCCAGAGTGGAGCATATCCTTTTAATTTACACCACACCTTCCAAACTCTTTCTCCTTTAGCTCCAGGAAAATCTCACACTCTTGGGGGTCTCCACCTCGCAAGGCACCACTGGACTCTGTCCTCGGTGCTGAAATCTGCCACCTAAGGCCACATCTCTGGACTCTCATTCCCCCCCTCACAGTGACATCTTGGGGACCTGCACCCCCTATCACTCTTTCCACCTCTATGTGTGAACTCACCTGGGCCAATTTCAAAATTCAAGAAGACGGCCTCATGGCCTTATGTGCACAGATCTTACAAGTGCTTATTAGGATAAAATTGTGCCTAACTCCTGGAGGACCAACTTTACCGCACACCCCAGTTCACCTAAGTTTCGATTAGGCCCAGATGTATTTTTCACCTACACAACTTCTAAGAAAAAAAATGCAAGAAGTGCTCAGCTCTGGCTGAGCTACACCAATTTAAACAATTTAATTTTTTTTTTTTTTACATTGTCAAGTAGAACACGTCAAGTAACTCCTTGGTTAAATTATCATGTAAGGCCAGTCCTGCTAATTTTCTCGAAATCAAGTTATAATCAGCCTCAATGTGGTTTGGCTGGGTCTGTCTCTTGAGGTTGAAAGCCATTTGCACATTATAAATAACAGCTTTCACTTCTCATCAAGATTTTTAAAGTCTTGAAATCAGGTTGCAACCCCAGCAAAATGTTAAATGCAGACAACACTCAGAGGCCTGGAGTAACTTACTCAGAGTCTCTCAACTGATAAAGGCCCCACGCGCTGGTTCTCTAGCGGAGGTCGGTTTGGCCTCAGAGCCCTCTGGCCACTCCTCTAAACCTGACCTCTCTGTGTCCCTCCAACTCCATGGCCCACCTCCCACACTCACTCCTTTCTTTATGCCTCAGAAGCACGGCCAACTGGAGCAAGCGACTTTCAAAGGACCAGCGTGATGCAGGAACATTCAGACATGGCTTAACAAAACTCACATTATTATAGTTTCAAGCATTTTTATTGGTTTTACAACAGTCACAACAAAACCTGAAGCAACTCTGCCTAACAGGAGCTGAGGCATGGGCTAGAGCTCTCCATGCCGCCCTATGCTCAATTCTCTCGTCCCTTTGGGCTCGAGGAGCCATCATGCCTCCCACCGCCTTGCAGCTGGTGGGACCATGTGTCTAGCTCTGTGATGGTCCTGAGCAGCTGCGGGACAAGCCATTCGGGGCCAGAGCCCTCGCTCGCTGGTGTGATTCCCCCAGTGCTCTGCTGCCTGGCCACCGCAATCCTAGATTTACATGGAGGGTGCTTAGGGTCAGAGCAGCCTGAGGAATTCTGAGCCAAGTCAGGGATGATCACCTGAGAGACAGAGGGACTGGCCTGGATTTGCCTGAGTGAGAAATAAGCTTTTGACACGTCAACCCACAGAGATCTGATGTTTCTGGTTACCGCAACAAGCCAAGACCGTCCCCACTGATCTTACCCTTACTGTGTCACAGACGCCTGCTCCAGCTGCCTCATCCCCTCCTGTGTGCACAGCAGACCTGGAAACCAGTGTCTCCCAGCATAGCGATAGCGAAACCAAGTCTTGGAGAAGTATGATGACCATTCTAAGGTTACACAGCAGAGCTCAGACCCCTACCTGGGCTCGTCTGAATCTATAGCTTTCAGGCGCTCTGCTACCCACCAGCTTTATGGATGCCCAGCCTTTCACAGCACAGGCCTACTCACTCTGCCCTGAATACTGTTCCTGTAAGTGGAGTTTAACTGAACCCTGAGTGGTCCATTCCTCATCCCACCTTCCCCCGCTTCGGGTCAGCCCCAACACTATCCTCGTTCACCCCGGTTGATCCTAGGCCATCAATATCTCATGTGTTAAGACCCTACTAGTTTTTCAGAAACCTTATAGTTCCACACCTGACTAAAAGTTCAATCGCCAATCACTTGAGGTCAGGAGTTCAAGAACAGCCTGGCCAATATGATGAAATGCTGTATCTACTAAAAATACAAAAAAAAAAAAAAAAAACAAACCAATAGCCGGGTGTGGTGGCACGTGCCTGCAATCCCAGCTACTCAGGAGGCTAAGGCAGGAGAATCACTTGAACCCAGAAGGCAGGGGTTGCAGTGAGATGAGATTGGGCCATTGCACTCCAGCTTGGACAACAAGAGTGAAACTCTGTCTCAAGAAGAAGAAGAAGGAGGAGGAGGAGGAGGGAGAGGAGGAGGGGGAAGAGGAGGAGGAGGAGAAAAAGAAGAAGAAGAAGAACAACAACAACAACAACAACTCTGAGCCATCCCAGCATCAAATCTAAGTGATTTCCAGGAGAAAATTGGTTGATCTGGGGTAGTGATATTGATCACATAATCTTGAGTCCACCCAACACAGGTTCTAATCTCAGATGCCTCCTTTAACCATGTGATCTTGAGCATGATAATGAACCCCTGCACCTGTCAGTTTCCTCCCCGTAAAATGGGAATAATAATGATCCCATCCATAGACATTAAATGAAGAAACCCATGTAAAAAGCATGCCAAGTACCTGCCACATAGTGAAACTTCAAATAATAAGAGGGCATTGCAACCCCTTTGCTGTCATAGGCCTAAGCTGTGGCTAACCCTGCTGGATTAGCCCTGCTGGATTAGCCCTGCTGGATGAGGGGATGGGGGCAGCAGCCCTGCCTCATCAGTGATGGTGATGATGGTCATGATGATGACAATGGACAAGACATTGAACCAGGACATATTAGACTCCCTGCCATGCCGACAACCCACAGTATTTCTCTTCTTGCTCCTGTGGCTTCTGTCTTTATGGCATTTCATGTTATTTCTCAAAATCACCAACAAGAAGAGCCCAGAAGGAGGGAGTGAGTCAACAAACAAGTGTGGGTGGGAGGTGGCTTTGCAGGTCACAGCCAGCACCGCAGATGGGTCCACGGTGACCTCTTTGGCAACCGGCCATGTGGGGCCAGATGGGCAGCACAGGGAGGTGTGTTGTGCCGTTTCACTCTCCATTCCTTACACAAGGAGTCCCATGATGTTCGCTTTTGTCTGATTCGAAATGGAAACAGCCTGACTTTGTGGCCAATGAGAACTGGCTTGAAATGTGGGCTCCATCCCACGCAGGTTTGATGGGTTTTGTTCTTTTCTATACTCATCTAATTACTCCACAGACGCTTACTGAGTGTGTGCCACATGCCAGCCCTGTTCCCACCCATGTGCACGACAGAAACGGGCCAGCCCTCGTGAGCTTCCAGCCTGGGGAGCACCCATACAGTAATCCATCATCAATAACAGTGAAATGCACACAGCGTGCAGTAAGAAGGTATAATCGTGGTGTGAACCCTGTCCGCTCATAATGAAAAATCTGACATTGGTTGGACAGGCAGAAGCTGAAGAAGACATGGGGAGATGGAAGACGGTGGAGACGTCACAGCTGCAGAGAACAACAGGACCCACGGCCCCACTGAACAGAAGAGGGGAGCTGGGGATGACAAAGAACAATTAATTCCGGGGAATAGGGTCACATTTCATTTTTTGTTTGTTTTTGTTTTTTGAAATGGGGTCTCACGCTGTCTCCAAGGCTGGAGTGCAGTGGCGCAATCTCGGCTCATTGCAGCCTCTGCCTCCGGGGTTCAAGCGATTCTCCTGCCTCGACCTCCCTAGTAGCTGGGATTACAGGCAAGCATCACCACCCCAGGCTTAAAAAAAAAAAAGAATTATCTAGAGGTCTCTGCACAAATTATACCTCCAGTATTGGAAATGACGTGAAGATGAAATAAACAGAAGACCAAACTGGCTCCATGTGTGAAGAGGCGGGAGTCCTACACCGCAGAACAGCTTGGCAGGAGAGACTCCTCACATTTGTCGCCAGCCTTTTCGCCTCTGTGATCTTCAAGACACTTGCCGCATGTGTGTCTAGACTGTGGCTGTGGTCTGCACATCGTGTAAATGTCTGCTGTCCCTTCGAAAGCCCAGTTACTGTTCAGTCGTTGCAATTAAGCAATTTTCTGCTTTTGAGGCACCGATAATAATTAGCTTCTGAACTTTATCTTCCACTGTTAAGTAACATTGTCCACTTAGATGACCACAGCCTTTCTGCAAGGGAGAAATTCTGCAGGTCTCTTCTGTTATATTGTAAGGAATATAGTAAGAAAAATTAATATCCAGCTTCTCCAATATCAAATCTGTATTATTCAGGGGTCTCTAGAAAGACAGACCAGTAAGATATGAATACCTATATATGAGAGAGAATTTATTAGGGGAATTGGCTCCCACAATTATGGTGGTTGGTAAGTCCCACAACAGGCCGTCTGCAAGCTGGAGACCCTGAAAAGCCGGCAGTGTGGCCCAGCCCAAGTCAAAAGGCCTCAGAACCAGGGGAGCGGCTGGTAACTCTCAGTTTGAGGCCAAAAGCTTCAGGACCTGGGGCCTATGGTGTAAGTCCTGGAGTCCAAAGCCAGCACGCCTGGAGCTCCGATGTCCGGGTCAGGAGAAGAAAAATGTGTCCCAGCTCTCAGAGAGAGACCAGTTCACCTTCCACATCACCTTCCACACGTGTTCTCTGTAGGCCCTGGCCAATGGGATGGTGCTCACCGACGTGGAGTGCAAATCTTCCGTGTGCCGTCCGCCCAGATCCACACACCCGTCTCCCCCGGAAACGCCCTCACGGACACACCCACCACACTTTTAGGTACTCCTTAGTCCAGTGAGGCTGACAGCTAAAATGAAGCCTGTAAGGTCACTCCTTGTCCACTCAGCAGCCATATGCGTCTCTTTAAACCATATTGATTTTCAAATAATGACGGTAGCAAGGTAGTAGTTCTCCCTGATTAACACGATGCAACGACCCTACACACAACCAAAAACGCACCAATCCCTTCCCCGGAAAATGGTTTTCAGGATTTCGGCCATTCGGGATTTTAACGTTTGGGGATTGTGACTTTGGGGATTTTAGACGTTAGGGGTTTTTAGACTCTGGGGATTTGGGTCTTTCGGGATTTCAGCATTCAGAATTACGGCATTTGGGACTGTGTCTTTGGGACTATGATTTGCACCTGTGTGTGTGTGTGTGAGAGAGAGAGAGGGGGGGAAACAATTAGCTGAAGGGAAATAAGAAGATTTCTGTTTACTGTTTGGTTTCCATTTCTCTTTGGTTTGTTTCCATTAAGTTGAAGACACTCGTGTACAAAAGCCCACAGGAATGATCTAGTTGAAGACTTGTCTCTTGGACAAATTAGTTGCCTTCACTTAGTTTCAAATTCCATGTGGGTAAAATTTAAATAATCATTCTTAACTCAAGGAGCTTTACTAGAAATTAAACATGTGTATGTCACTCACCGATCTTAGGAGCAGGCATTCAGTGAATGGCGCAACTATTATTCAGATCATTCTTACTATGTCTCACCTACCAGACTAAAAACAATACAAGCGCAGGGATGTGGCTCATAGATATTTTATTAATTTTAACTTTTTTTTTTTTTTTTTTTTGAGACGGAGTGTCACTCTGTTGCCCAGGCTCGAGTGCAGTGGTGCGATCTCGGCTCCCTGCAAGCTCCGCCCCCCGGGTTCCCGCCATTCTCCTGCCTCAGCCTCCCGAGGAGCTGGGACTACAGGCGCCTGCCACCTTGCCCGGCTAGTTTTTTGTATTTAATTTCATATAGTAAAATGGACTGTTATGGTGTACACTTCAAAGAGTTTTAGCATGTACAGATTCACCCAACCACCACCACAACCAGAACATAGGACAAGTCCATTGCCCGCAAAATTATCATGTCATGTCTCCTTATAGTCACACCTCTTTTATCCCTAACCCTGACAACTACTGATCAGCTCTCCATCCCTGTAGTTTTGTCTTAGTTAGAACATCACATGAATGGAATCACACATAATATGTAACCATTTAATACTGGCTTCTTTCACACGACGGAATGTCTCCAAGATTCGCCCAGGTGGTGTGTATATCAATCATTCATTCCTTTTCATTGCTAAGTAGTATTCCATTCCACAGCCCAAGTTTGTTTAACCATGCACCTGTTCAAGGGTATTTAGTTTGTTTGCTCCCATATATCCTCTTTGGTGAACTGCTTTAGGTTTTGAACAATGATGAATCAATATAAAAACATTGATATAGAGATCTTTATGTGGACAAAAAATTCTCAGTCTGCTTGGGTAAATACCTAGGACTGGAATCAATAGGTTACATGGCAAGTGAATGGTAAGCTTTAGAAGGGGCTGCGAAACTATTTTCTAGAGTGGCATCACCATCTCGCATGCCTACCAGCAATGTCTGAAAGTTCTATTTTCTCTACATCCTTGTCAGCACTTAGTACTGTCAGTATTCTCTATTTTGGCCATTCTAATAACTGTGCACTGCTTCCTCAAGATGTTTTAATTCACATTTCCCAAATCAAATACTAATGATGTCCAAGAACATACTTTGTTTAACTTCTTCCCAACTTGTTAAGGTTTGTTTTCTGACTCAGGGCATGTTCCATGTGCACTAGAAAATAATGAGTATTCTACTGATATTGGAGGATTACAAAAATCATACAATAAAAAGTTACTAGACAAGAAGAGAGGCAAGAAACTATGATGGGTGATCAGAAGAAAAAAACATATATGATAGAAGACGACCCACATGAGATTCTCATATTGGAGTTAACAGACAAGACTTTAAAATAATTGTCATTATTTAAGAACATATTTAAGAACATAGAGAAAATGGATGAAAAAGATGGAGAACCTTAAGACAGAATTGGAATCTATAACAACACATCAGAGGGTTATTCTAAATTGAAAAATACAATAGAAGAAATCTTAAAAAGCAGTATCTAAAACTAGAAAGTAAAATAAATGAACCCAATGGTATCTAGTTGGTGACATAAATACAGAAAGAGTGACTACTGCAAACAACATTAAAACACAGAAATTCAGCTGCACACCCCTGGTGAGATCTGCCCTCATGACAAAAGTCACTGCAGAAACAAAAGCCTGAAGCCATTTTCCATCATCACAGTGCTTCTCGGTGCTGAGACCGATATTCTAAGGTTCCTATGCTTGTGCTGTGGGGAAAATTCTGTCAGTGTCAGTGAAAAATGGGATTTGGGGCCTCAGTGAAAGGAGATACAAACGTCCTATTTGTGAATTTTAATTTAATTATTTAATTTGGTGAATTTAAATTAAATTAAATTAAAGACAATGTAGCCCTGAATTCGAAAAATAATTGTCACAAGAGGTCATGAGGAATTTTTATCTTTAAAAAATGCCTATTCATTGACTGGGTGCAGTGGTTCATTCCAGCACTTTGGGAGGCCAAGGTGGACAGATCACTTGAGGTCAGGAGTTCGAGGCCAGCCTGGCCAACATCACAAAACTCCATCTATACTAACAACACAAAAACTAGCCAGGTGTCATGGCGCACACCTGTAATCCCAGCTACTTGGGAGGCTGAGGTAGGAGAATCACTTGAACCCGGGAGGCAGAGGTTGCAGTGAGCCAAGATCATGCCACTGCACTTCAACCTGGGTGACGAAATAGGAATCCATCTCAAAAAAGAAAGCCTATTCACCAGCTTTGTCTTTTGAAAAGGTCTTGAATTACTGACCAAGTCAACAGCAAAGAGTATAAATCATAGTACTTAAATATCATTCCCATTAGCACAGACCATCATTCCTTGAAAAAATCGCTGTTTCCAAGGTGGAGGCAGAATAAATACAAGATGAGCCTAAGCATTTGGACCTCCAGCTTCCATAACTGTGGGAAATAAGCTTCTGCTGCATATAAGCCCCCAGCCTATGACATTTTGTTACAGCGGCATTAAACGAACCAATACAGGGACCATCCCCTTTGTAACTACATATTTTGTGCTGAAACTAAACTGTGATTTTCCTGACTGTAAAAAGAGTACAGAGTAAAGACTTCATGCAATTCCTAAACTTAAAAAAAAAAAAAAAAAAATCCAGGCCACTTTAGCATTCCCTAGCAGCTTTGCAATCAATCCCATCTTTCACTCAGCGTACCAGTGATTCAGCAAGGGGTTGAAGTCATCTCTTGCCTTCTAATCTCTAAATCCACACCAGATCAAATGGGCACAATAAACACCAGCACTTTTGAGCCAGAGACTCACAGTAATTGCATTACAAGCCTGGCCAGCCCAAATGTTTGGGGATCTGGGATAAATAAAAAAGAAATAGCTTGCAAAGTGATCTCCAGTGTTCCATTCTTGGACGGTGCTGAACCCTGCTATTCTATTTGCATGATTTAGCGAAAGGAAGTTTGCATTGATATGTAAATAGTAATGCAAGTAGTTTACACTGGAACACAAAAGCAGGGAGCACTGCCTATTATATTTTATAGCCATTTGGCTACGGCCTTTGTTGCTGCTAGAAAACACAACAGCAATTATGCTGGACCTACAATTTAAATAGCTCTGTTCACACAAGTGTTTCAGGAATAACATTTAACAATGGAATTGCTTCGCCATTTGCATATGGTGTTCTTGTTTGAAGGTGTATTCTGAATTTATCGGGCATTTTTATTAGCCCTCAGTGTTGAGTTGGTATGCGCATCTTGTAGAGAGAAAAAGTTCTTCAGCAGAGAAGACTCTGAGTGCATGAAGATAAATGGTACCCACTGTTTCAGAAGGTGGCTTAGAAGGACGGCTCTGAGTGCACATGTTTCATTATTATGGGATAGAGAGGACATCCATTGCATACTCAGACCTCTGCAAGAGTGTCCAGATGACCCGAGTACTTCTGAGACTCAACTCCTTGAAGAGCGCCACTGATCTGAGCTGCAAGTAAGGATCTGTGGAGGACAGGCTTGTGGGTATTAAACACTTGTATTCATGACCCAGAGTCCTGTGCCAGCTGCATGAAGGAGGTGAAACCACCTTTGCAGAAATTTTATCAATGTGAAAATTATGACAGTGAAAGAGATCTGATGTCACCCACCCCACTCTTGCCTTTAGCTCTCAAGCTGCCTTAATCAGTCCCTGGCTTAGACCTAGCTAACTTTGGAAGACCTTTAGATTACAGTTTAGATGATAATAGGCCGTCCCCAAAGTTCAACAGCTTTTGCCTTTGTAAAGCTAATGAGAGAGCCTCGGGCTAGGTGAAGGAGAGGCACCTGAGTCCTGCTAAGGCACAGACTTAAAGGATTGCCAGCCATTATTCTAGAGGATATCCGATTTCACTAGTTACTCCTGCAGATAACATCACTAGAGTAGAACCTAAGACGGGTCTTTTGAGATGTCTTTTCAGGTTTTTTTGCATGTCTGACCCACATGGTTCCACCTGGAACTGCCAACCACTTCTGTGGCCCCAACCACAGGCAACTCAGCTCTAGCGGACAGCTCCCACCCACTGTGATTTCATCTCCACCCCAGCCAAGGAGTAGCAAGCACCCATTTTCCAGCTACCTCAGCTCCACTCCTATGATTTAAGCCCAGCCAATCAGCAGCAAGCACCCTTTTCCCCAGCTACCCCTACTCCCACCCCCTATGATTTCATCTCCATCCCAGCCAATCAGCAGCAAGCACCCATTTCCCAGCTACCCCCACTCCTTCCCCCAAACTACCTTTGAGAAACCCCTAATCCAGGAGCCTCATTGAGATCAATCTGAGTAATAACTCGTCTCCCACATGGTATGACTGGCCTCGCCTCAATTAAACTCTTTCCTTACAGCAACGCCGTGGTCTTTATTTGTGCAGTGGGCAGAAAGAACCCCCGGTTCTTCCACAGCAGGCGGAGATGCCATCGCAGTGTGTTCAGGAAGCCTGCCCTTTCTTGTGCCCCCCAAAAGAGCAGGGGCAGCATTACTGACAGCTTGATGGAAATGCAGAATCTCAGGCCCCTCCCCTGACAGATCTGCTGAGTCAGAATACGCATTTTAACAAGATCCTCAGATGGTTGGTGACCACACTAAAGTTTGAGAAGCACTGCTGTCATGTAGATAATTGCAATATTACCAGGAGTGAGAAATACATTTACATGGAAACCAGTTACCCATATGTTAGATGCAGGAAGTTCCTCTTCAAAGGCATAACTTGTTCAACTTCCTTGTTGTTTGTTCCTGAGAACAACTTCCTTGTACTTCCTCGCCCCTAGTTACCTCCTTAGTTACCTGCTTTGTAAACAACTCTTCCCGCCAGTCCCGACCTGTAACTCACATCCCCCTTTCCCTTCCTTATTTGGGAAAAAAATTCACAATAGCCAACTGGGTCAGCTTAGATTGTGCAGTCCAACCCCAGCCCATGGGGGAATGACACAGAGGTAGGGACTGCATTAGAGATAAAACCCCTTCCCTCTTTTCTTTGGTGTGCTCTTGCAGCAGCCAAGAGCACGAGCAACACCCTTCTTCAGAAGTAAATTTGCCTTGCTGAAAAGACTTTTGCTTGAGTGCTTGTTTTCCTTGCAACTCTGAGCTCTTATTTCTAACACACATATGCATATATGGTGTATTAGTCCATTCTCAGAGTGCTATAAAGAACTACCTGAGACTGGGTATTTTATAAGGAAAAGAGGTTTAATTGATTCACAGTTCTGCATGGATGAGGAGGCCTCAGGAAACGTACAGTCGTGGTAGAAGGGGAAGGGCAAGCAAGGCACATCTTACATGGAGGCAGGAGGAGAGAGAGAATGCAGGGAGAAGTGCCACACAGTTTTAAACCATCAGATCTCCTGAGAACTCACTCTCAGGAGAACAGCAAGAGGAAATTCCACCCCCCCCCCCCCCCCCCCCCCCCCCCCCCCCCCCGATTCAATCACCTCCCACCAGGCCCCTCCTCCAACACATGGAGATTACAATTCAGGAGAGATTTGGGTGGAGACACAGAGCCAAACCATATCATATGGGTACGCCAAACTCAAGTTTAACGACAGATGACTTACTCTTATTATGGCTGATGAACTATGATATTTTCTGTCCCGCTCCATTTCATTCTGTTCTGTTTTAAAGTATCGGTAACAACTCTCTCAATCAATTTCATAACCAATTAATGGATGGTGACTCACAGTTGTAGAAACTCTGCTCCAGGATTTCAGTTTGGCAATGTGAGTATCTGGACTGCCTCCTGAAGACAAAAAAAAGAAATCAGATAAAAATTGTTTTAATTAAGTGCATCCATTAACTAACAAATAAAGCAAGTAATGCCTGAGCCAAAAACTAAAGGGCAACAAAAAAAAAAGAGATGGGCAGAGCATGAAACCCAGTTTTTACCTTGAGGTCATTTGTGGTGAACTTAAACATTAATTGTCAGGGCCTTCTAGAAGAAAGAAGGCAAAACCAGAATCTTCCCAAGATGGGGACATCACATGAGACCCTCCCTCCCTAACAGGACCTTATAGGTGAAATACCAATGCCCAGTCCCCACAAGACAGTGCAGGAAGAGGTCTGCCTCTAAATGTGTAGGAAGGGAAAATTTGCCTCTAAGTATTCTTAACAAAAAGTCAGTTCTGGTGTGGATTAACAGCCCAAACTCGCTAACTGCATGGTCCAAACAACATGTCAACTAAGCTTTCATGTTAAAGAGACTCTGGACTGTATTTCCCTCCAAATCCCCAAAGACAAGTCAACCTAAAATTATCAAACTGCTCAGGATCCAGGTTTCTTCAAGCACAAAGTGTGAGGACAGCCATCCAGGGACATGGGACACCAAAGAATGGTGGGCAATGCTCCCCATGTGGGTAATGCTCCCTGTGTGGGGAAAGGTAAGGACCAGTTATATAGGCAAAAGCAGAGGTGCTGAACAGAGTTACAACATTTTCCAAAATACAAACAGGAGAGATTTGATTGGCTACTATTTTATTTTATTTTATTTTATTTTATTTTATTTTATTTTATTTTTGAGGCAGAGTTTTGCTCTTGCCCCCAGGCTGGAGTGCAATGGCATGATCTTGGCTCACTGCAACCTCCACTTCCTGGGTTCAAGCAATTCTACTGCCTCAGCCTCCTGAGTAGCTGGAATTACAGGCGTCCACCACCACACCCAGCTAATATTTGTATTTTTAGTAGAGACGGGGTTTTACCATATTGGCCAGGCTGGTCTCCAACTCCCGACCTCAAGTGATGTGCTCAACTTGGCCTCTCAAAGTGCTGGGATTACAGGCGTGAACCACCGCGCCCGGCCTGATTCGCTGCTCTTGATTGCACTCTTGGAGAGTTGCCTAACATTTTCGTGTAGAGAGGTAACAGCCACAAAGGTCTACTCTCTAGTCTGAATGAGGAACAGGTAGTTGGGGTCACGTACAACATCTCAACACACAGGTCAGGAAGCAACGATCACACCTCAGAGAAGAAAAACAGCCAAGTTATATGATTCCACTTCTAGAGCTTAACGTTTCCCCTTGGCACGATGAAATTTTATTTTCTTTTTACAGAGACAAACGCAACTTCTCTCTGGAGTAAACCACTTCCATCCCAGGGCTATGGAACATCTCATAGGAAAAGTTTCAACACAGGAAGCACTTCCTGGTGAACCGAATCACAAAGTAGACAAGGAAAAAGGGACAGTGAGCAAAAGCGGGCAGAAAAAATGATGAAGAGAATTAAAAACAATAAAAGACCCAGACTAGTAACATGTTCCAAGAGATAAAGACAGATTGTGAAGGTGAGCAGCAAGCAAGCAGAGTTTGAAAGAAGCAAATGTAACCTCTGAAAGTGAAAAACATCACTGTCGGAATTAATAATTCACAGGACAGATTTAATGCCTGATTAGGCAAAGCTGAAAAGGGAGGAGGATGAGGAAAGGAGGGAGAATTAACAAGTTAGACATTAAATCAGAATAAATTATACAAAAAGACATTAAGACAAAGAGACGGAGACTAAGAGGGGTCAGGAAGCACAAAGGCAGAGTGAGAAGGTTTAACACACATTTAATTGGAGCTCCCAGAAGGAGATGAAAAGAGACAGAGACAGTATTTTAAAAGATAATGACTGGTAAATTTCCAAAAAAATAAACCCTATAAAATCAATTAAACTTATCAAAAAGGCCAACTACTTCCAAACAGAACAGATATGAACAAAATTTGCACAGAGAAACATCATAGTGAAATTATAGATCATCAAAGATAAAGGGAAGATCTGAAAGTAGCTGGGGAGAAAAGAGAAATTACTTTCAAAGAACGCTTAGCCGAAACGCTGATTTATCAGCCTCAGCAACAGAAGCAACAAGATGGCTGAATGAGATCTACAATGTATTGAGATAAAATAACTGTTAATATAGAAGTCTATCACTGGAAATAACATCTTTCAACAAGGATGAAATTTAGACTTTTCAGAAAACCCAATATACACATGGTGTGCACCAATATACCCTATCTAAAATTGGTACAGAATTAAGTATATATTTCACACAGAAGGACAGCGTTATCAGAAGGAGGAAGGTCTGAAGTGGAAGAGAAGAAAGAAGTGCAAAGAAATTGGGAAATGTGGGATAAACTTACCTCTGCAAAACTATAGTAATAATATCTCATGGAGTTACAAAAAAAGAAATATTGGATTTTTGACAACTAAGGTAAATAAGTCAGAAAGAGTTGACTAGAATATTCTGAGGTTTCTGTAATACATGAAGAAGGCTTAGGAGATTGATTTTATAGTTTGATTAATTAAGTGTATGAGTGACAAAATTTGTAGACTAATCACCAAAATAATAGAAATATAGTGTACAATGCCCAAACTGTTAGAGAAAAGTTTTAAAGGGGAAAATTCACTGCAGAATAAAGTAAAAATGGAGGGAAAACAACTAAAGAAAGATTAGAAAAATAACACAACATATGAGAGTGATTACACTGTCAGATCTATTACCAACTCACACAAATGTACACAGCACAAAAACTCCATCAGAAAGACAAAAACAATCAGACTATAGTCAATAAAATTCAACTATATTTCACTAACAAGAGTATGTTAGGTCATTCTTGCATTGCTATAAAGAAATATCTGGGGCTGGGTGCAGTGGCTTACACCTGTAAATCCCAGCACTTTGGGAGGCTGAAGCAGATGGATCATCTGAGGTTAGAAGTTCGAGACCAGCCTGGCCAATATGGTGAAACCCCATCTCTACTAAAAATACAAAAATTAGCTGGGCATGGTGGTGGGCACCTGTAATCCCAGCTACCCAGGAGGCTGAGGCAGGAGAATTGCTTGAGCCTGGGAGGCAGAGGTTGCAGTGAGCGGAGATTGCGCCACTGCATTCCAGCCTGGGCGACAGAGCAAGACTCCATCTTAAAAAAAAAAAAAAAAAAAAAAAAAACACAAATATCTGAGACGGGGTAATTTATAAAGAAAAAAGGTTTAACTGGCTCATGGTTCTGCCGGTTATACAGGAATCATGGCGGCATCTGCTTCTCGGGAGGCCTCAAGAAGCTTCCAATCACGGCAGAAGGCAGTGGAGGAGCAGGCACATTACATGGCAAAAGCATGAGCGAGCAAGAGAGAGAGAGCGAGAGAGAGAGAAAGAAAGAAATGCCACACACTTCCAAGCAGCCAGATCTTGCAATACGTCACTTGCTATTGTGAGGACGGGGACTATTGTGAGGGGATGGGGCTAAACCACTCACAAAAAATCCACCCGCATGATCAACCATCTCCCACCAGGCTCCAGCTCCAACATCAGGAATTACAATTCAACATGAGATTCAGGCAGAGACATGTATCCAAAATATACCAAAGAGTAATAAGAAAAATATAAAAGCATAGGAAAGTTGAAAGATAAAAATTATATGGTGAATCTAGTTAAATATCAGAAATACATTTTAAAGTTATTATTAAAGGCATTATTAAGAAGAAAAAGGACCACTATATAATGCTAAAATTTTCAAGACACCAGGAAGTTGTGTTTGAAAATGTTTCTATACCTCATAATGTAGTATCAAAGTGAAGAAAGCAAATGTGAACCCGCAATGATGGAGATACCACTCTCAGTAACTGACAGAACAAGCAGAAAAGGAATCTGCTAAGAAAAGAAAAGATCTAAATAGCACAATTAACAAGCTGCACAGAACAACTGAAGAAGGGACATTATCTGAAAACACACCAAGTGTGTTGGTGAAAGTGGCCCCCAAAACCCCAAATTTGGTGAATCTATAAATATAATAACTTTGATGAGTCACAAACAAGATAATTAAAATGAAACACCAAGGCACAGCAGGATCAAATTATTAAAATGCAAGGGCAAAAATAAAATCTTAAAAGCAGGCAGTGAGAAATAATACGTTACACACAGAGGAACAATGATGCGATGATTTCTGATTTCTCATCAGAATCAAGAGAGACCAGGAGACAATGGAAATACATCTCTAAAAGAGAAAAATGTCAACCCATATGCACACATAAAGAAAGTAACTTCAAAAGTTAAGGTAAAACAAAATATTTTTACATGAATCACAACTGAGAAAATAAATTGCAAGTAGATTTTTCCCCTACAGAATATTGCTTAAGAAAGTTTTCAAGCTGAAGGGAAATGATATCTGTGGTCTTTTGACAGACCTCAACAAAAGAATATAAATTTTCAGAAATGCTAATTACGTGGATATATATAAAAGAATTTTTAAATGAATATATATATATATATGAATGTCTGTTTTGGGAGTCCCTGAATTCACCCTTGATTTTGATGATTCATGGGAGGACCACACGGGACTCAGAAACAGTTACGGTTACGGCTACAGTTTATTACAGCGAAAGGAGACAGACTCAAACAAACAAAGGAACAGGTACATACAGCTGAGTCAGCAGAGACCAGGCCAAGCATCTAGTTTTCTCTGCCCAGTGGAGTTGCACGGACGGTACCCACTTAATTCTCCCAGCAACAATGTGTGATACCGCGTGCAAAGTGTTGCCAATTAGAGATGCCCGCCTGAGCCCTGGCGTCCAGGGATTTTACTGACGGTCAGTCACATAGGCATGGAGTCCCCAAAAGATTGACTTCAACTACCCAGACTCCAGTTCCCCGGGAGGATAAACTGATAAAGCATAGCCCAAGGCCTCAGGCATAACCCCCCAAAAAGCATTCACTGTGAGTCCCATTGTTAACATGAACCGTTTGATCAAACTGAATCAGGGAGGCCCAAGACTTCAGGCATACAAAACACTCATATCAAGCAGGATGCCCCCAGGGCTCAGAGTTAATCTAGGTTAAGGTTTAGCCCCAAATACGGCCATTTCTTGGGAATGTGCAGGCTTTGAGCAACTCAGACCTACTGAGTTAACCCTTTTCTGCACAGTATAGACATATATAAATATACACATACAGTTTCTTTTCTTTTCTCAGTTTATTTGAAAGACATAGAATAGCAAAAATATATAGGAGATTTATAACCCATACAGCAGTAATGCACAACAGCAGAACAAAGGACTACCCTGTTATAAGGATCCTCTATTTCACAAGAAGTCTTATCAACTCTAAGTAGATGGTGGTGTGAACCCCGAATATCTGAGACTGTTCTCAGTTTAGGAAGTTTATTTTGCTAAGTTAGGAATGCATGCCCATGATACAGCCTCAGGAGGTCCTGACGCCATGCGCCCAAGATGATTCAACCATACTTGGTTTTATACACTGTAGGGAGACATGAGGCATCAATCGATAGATGTAAAATGAACGCTGGTTCAGTCCAGAAAGGTGGGACAACTGGAAGCAAAGGCCGGCAACTGGAAGTGGGGAGGGGGCTTCCAGGTCCCAGGTTGGTAAGAGACACATGGTCGCACCTTTTGAGTTTCTGATGAGCTTCTCCAAAGGAGGCCTTGAGACATGCATTCCTGTCAGTGAGCAGAGAGTGACTTTGAATAGAATGGGAGGCAGGTTGCCCTGAGCAGTCCCAGCTTGACTTTTCCCTTTAGCTTAGTGATTTGGGGGCTCCCAGATTTATTTTCCTTTCACAGGGGTCCATAAAAAATGCAAATTTAGAGCAATCAGTTAACATTATGCAAAGAGAAGTGCAAAAATGCCAAGAGGAGAAATTAAAAAGACCAGAAAGGTTAAGAGCACACAGTAACAAAACGAAGAAAACCAATCTGAATTCACAGATGTCATGATTATCAATATAGAAAAACCTAAGAAATCAACAAAAAATTATTAGAACTAATAAGTAAATGTATCAAGGCCTCAGGATATAATTTAATATATAAAAATAAATTGTATTTCTATATACTGCCAATAAACAACTGTAAAACAAACATTTTTAAAATTCTATTTACAATAGTGTCAAAAAACATGCAATTCTTGGCAGCAAGTTTAACAAAAGACAGGTACAACTATACAGAAAACTAAAAAAGATGGTGAGAGAAACTAAAGAGGTAAATAAATGAAAAGATATACCATTTTAAAAAATTAAATGACTAAACATTTTTAGACATCAAGTTTCCCTAAACTGACCTCTAGATTCACTAGATGCAATGTGATCACAAGTATAATCTCAGCAACATTAATAAAAATAAAAATAGGCTGGGCACAGTGGCTCACGCCTGTAATTCCCAACACTTTGAAATGCTGAGACAGGTGGATCACCTGAGGTCAGGAGTTCAAGACCAGTCTGGCCAACGTGATGAAATCCCATCTCTACTAAAAATACATAAATTATCTGGGCGTGGTGGTGCGCGCCTGTAGTCCCAGCTACTTGGGAGGCTGAGGAAGGAGAATCGCTTGAACCCGGTGGAGTGAGCCGAGATCACACCACTGCACTCCAGCCTAGGGGACAGAGCAAGACTCTGTCTCAAAAATAAAATAAAACAAAATAAAATAAAACAACAATGCTGAGGACTCACACATCCTGAATTTGGGGCTTACAATAAAATTAAAATAAAGAAGACACGAGGATAAGGATAGACAAATAGATCAATACAACAGAGTACTGTTCAAAATAGATGAACAATTAGAGGGTCCCTTGACTTTTTTGGCAAAGGCAGCAAAGCAATTCAAAGAGGAAATAAACTCTCTAACAAATAGTGCCTTAACACATCCGGATATCCATATGGAAAAGAAAAGTGAGATTTCTGGCTTCCGGAGTGACATGTGAGCAGTATCACTTATGTTTTTAGAAGAAGGAAAACTAGCTGAACAAATTGAAAATCAACAATTCTTCTTAGAGCCATTAGAGAACTGCAGTCACGGGGCAAACTGCTTCCCCAAAGTCAGAGAGACAGACAGGCGGATACAGAGAATCACAGTTTACCAGGAGCAGCAGTTCATGAGCGGAAACCTGCACGGGATCCGATATTGGGGTAGAAAATCCTAAGTTGTAATTGAAAAATGGTTGGAGGCTCAAAACAAAACCATATGAGAGTTTAAAAGTCCAGAGAGGCCGAATTTCAGTGGGGGGGGGGGACTTCCACACTTTCGTTTTACCTCCAGGAGCCCCACCAGGGTCCCACAAAGAAGACAGGAGAAAAGAATCTCGGGTGCTTCCAGCAGGTGGAGGCGGAAAAAGCAACCAGAGGGTTCTGTTCTTCTCAATGAGTCCTGCCCTCAGAAGAAGCTGTTTTACCAGAGCCAGTTCGACAGGGGAACTAACCAACCTGGGAGAAGAAAGTGGCCAGAGGAGTCTGACTCCTCTTAGCTCCTTAGTTCCTGACCCCTCTTAGTCTCCATCTCTTTGTCTTTCTCAGTGTATTTGTGCATAATTTATTCTGATTTAATGTCTAACTTGTTAAAACCCTAACTCAGGCTCACTGAAAGACTGAGCTAAACATAGGCCTATATAATGCTCCCTTCCCTCCACACACACTTTACCACCACATCAAGAGGGCTCCTGCATAATGGCAGGGGATTACAGCTAAAAGAACCGTAAGTCTCAGATATATATAGTAACTGGTGAACAATATAATTGATGACTATAGCTTACAGATAGATGAAATGAATGACAGCACTGTTATAAGAGACAGGAGGAAGGAATAGAAAATATTGTTTTAAAGTCTTTGCACTACCTGTAAAATAGTTGATGTTATTTTAAAGTGGACTTCGCTTATTTGTAAATTTAAATTGCTGACTCTAAAAAATTGTTAAATAGCATAATTGGCATGCTAAGAGAGAAGAGAAAATGAATTAGATAAAATGCTTAATTAAATCCAGGGAAGGTGACAGGCCACGATGTTATACACGTGTAATCTCAGCACTTTTGGAGGCCAAGGCAGGTGGATCACTTGGGCTCAGGAGTTCAAGACCAGCCTGGACAAGGGAGCAAAACCGTGTTTCTACAAAAAATACAAAACTTAGCCAGGCACGATGGTGTGTGCCTGTAGTCCCAGCTATCCGGAAGCTGAGGTGGGAGGACCATTGAGCCTGGGAGGTCAAGGCTTCAGTGAGCTGAGATCACACCACTGCACTCCAGCCTGGGTAACAGACTGAGACCCTGTCTCAAAACAAACAAGGAAGGCAAAAAAAAAAAAAAAAAAAAAAAATGGAGTGGAAGTAACACAAAAAAAGAAACCATAGAAAACAAAAACATATGTGGTAGATATTAATCCAACTATATTAAAAATCGCTTTAAACATCAATGGTCTAAATACACCAATTAAAAGACAGAAACTGTCACAGTAGTTGAAAAAAAAAAAATAAGACCCAAGTATATGTAGTCTACAAGAAACCCACCTTATATGTAAAGACACAGATTAAAAGCAAATGGGTGGAGAAAAATATTGCATGCTAATATGAATCAAAAGAAAGCTAGAGTAGATACATTAATTTCAGGCAAAGCAGACTTTATAGCAAGGAAACTTATCAGGATGGGGGGACATTACATAATGATAAAGGGCTCAATTTTCCAAGGAGATATAATAATCCTTAATTTGTATGTGCCAAATAACAGAGCATCAAAACACACGAGGTAAAAACTGATAGAACTGAAAAGACAAATAGGAAAAAAAAATAGCATGCATCCTTATCTCACACAATACACACAAATTAATTTGAGATCTATTATACAAATAAACATAACATGAAACTATAAAGCAATAAGATAAAACATAGTGGAATCTCATTATGATTTGGCAGTAAATAAAGATTTCTTACACAGCACTTAGAAAGCAATAACCATAAAACATTGATAAATTGAAATTGTTGAAATGAAGAATTTCTGCTCATCAAAAGATACTGCTAAGTAAATTATGCAAGCAGAGAATGGGAGAAAATACGTATAAAATATATATCTGACAAAGGATGTATATCTGGATAAAAACATACATACCTTTCAATAATAAAAAAGACAAATAAAGAAAAATGGGCAAAAGATGTTAACAGACACTTCACCCAAGAAACCATATGAATAGGCAACAGACATGTGAAAGGGTGTTCCAAATCATTTGTCAGGGAAACGCAATTAAAACAACAGTGAGTTACCATTACATACCCACTAGAGCAGGTACATAGAAGGAGACTGGCACTGTGAAATATCAGTAAAAATCTGGTGCAACTAGTACGCTCATATGTCACAAATGGGGATGTAAAATGTCACACTCACTTTGCAAAAAGGTTACAGATTTCTTATAAAGCTAAGTATTAATACATACGTTTTAGCTCAGCAGTTCCACTGCTAAGTATTTATCCAAGAGTAATGAAAACGTATGTTTACGAAAACACTTGCCCATAAACATTCGTAGCTGCTTTACTTACAATATATAGTTATCGGTCCAACACAGTTGTCTATGAATAGGAGAACAGATACAATTTAAATCTCAAAGTATGGCTGGGTGCGGTGGCTCACGCCTGTAATCCCAGCACTTTGGGAGGCTGAGGCTAGTGGATCACTTGAGTTCAGGAGTTCAAGACCAGCTGGACCAACATGGCAAAATTTTGTCTCTACTAAACATACAAAAATTAGCCAGGTGGGGTGGTGGGCCCCTGTAATCCCAGCTACTCAGGAGGCCGAGACAGGAGAATCCCTTGAACCCGGGAGGCGGAGGTTGCAGTGAACCGAGATTGAGCCACTGCACTCCAGCGTGGAAGGCAGTGTGAGACTCTGTCTCAAAAAAATAAAATAAAATAAAAATTAAATAAAAACAAGTTTTTAAAAATCTGCTCAACATCTTTACCTCATTTTTCCAGCAAAGTGAGTGGCTTTGGTGGCCAAATTATTGACTCACAAATTTCCCTTAAACCTGTTTGGTCTCTGGCAGCGACACTGCCCATCTGGAATGGGGAGCCTGGCATGGGAGAGGAAAAGAACCACACATGTCCTTGTCCTGAGCATTTCCCATCGATTCAGCTGACAGTACAGAAGATAGTGCAGGACGTGTGGAGGTGGCCATGCAGCGCATGAGGTGAAGTCAGGTGCATTTATCAGCCACTGCTACGTAATGAGCAACACACACAACAAACACTTTTTTTTTACTCACACCCCTGCAGGCCACTGGGGGATTCTGCCAGGCTGGACTGGGCTGGGCCCTAGCTTCATCCTGGGGCCAGGTCTGCTCCTCATGGCTCCCACCCTCCTTGACCAGCAGCTACTAGAGGATGCATATTCTTCCCCTGACAAAAGACAGGAGTGCAAGAAGCTAGCCCAGCTCACAGGTACCAGTCAGGACTGCTCATGCCATGCTCACTACCATGCCACTGGCCAAAGCTAGTCCAGTGACCAAGCCCACATGGGTGGGAATAAAACCCCCTCCACCACTGTGACGGTTGACTGTAGGTGTCAACTTGGCTGGGCTAAGGGGTGCCCAGATAGCTGCTAAAGTGTTATTTCCAGGTTTGTCTGCGAGGGCATCTATGGGAGAGACTCGCGTTTGAACCCACAGACTGAGTACAGAGGCTCTGTCCTCACCAGTGTAGGCAGCCATCACCTAACTGTGAGGGCTCCGACAGAACGAAAAGGCAAAGGAAGAGAGATTCTCCTTTTCTTCCCGAGCTGGCTCATCCCTTTCCTCCTGCCCTCAGACTCTGGAATTTACACCAGATTCTCAGACCTCTGGACTCTGACTCAATCACACCACTAGCTTTCCTGGTTTCCAGCTTGCAGACTGAGTAGAGTAAAAGTTTGTGGGCAGGACGCTGTGCCTCACGCCGGTAATCCCAGCGCTCTGGGTGGCCAAGGCAGGTGGATCACCTGAGGTCAGGAGTTTGAGACCAGCCTGGCCAACACGGTGAAACCCCGTCTCTACCAAAAATACAAAAATTAGCTGGGTGTGGTGGCAAGTGCCTGTAGTCCCAGCTACTTGGAGGCTGAGGCAGGAGAACTGCTTGAACCTGGAAGGCAGAGGTTGCAGTGAGCGGAGCTCTCACTACTGCACTCGAAAAAGCTTGTGGTCTCCGTAATCCTGTGAGACGATTCTCATAATAAATTTTCTCTAATATGTTTATCGATATCTATATCTATATCTATCTCTCTATAGACCTGGCCCCTCCTCTCATGCAGTATTGACCCAGTGGGGAGATAGACATTAATCATAGCCCCACATCTATCTATCTATCTATCTATCTATCCATCCATCCATCCATCCTATTGGTTCCATTTCTCTAAAGAACCCTGACTAATAAGGGAGAGAGATTTGCAAAGTCACAGCAAAATGAGTAGGTACAGGAAGGACAAAGAATTGGAAATAATTCAACCAACCCTGTTCACCTGTGGAGAAGCTAACCATCCTGAAAAACAGCATATCCCCCCTAGTCGTGGTCAGCTACACTAAGGGGCGGGAAATGATGACACAATCGCTTTGTCTCCGCCTCAGGTTCAGGAGGTACTTTCTTCCCCGTTGCCGGCTAACTGTGGAGTCGATGTTCCACGAAGGAGGCTAACTCCGAACCACTCTGCACTGCACTGGCTCCAAACCACACAGCCTGACTGCCTTGTTAGTGCAGAAACGTGCACTTACCGATCACCGGCTGCATGCACATTGCTGTGCTTCATGCACGTCACGCCAAGCTACCTGCGGACCCACCAGCCTGGCACACGCGAGCCCCTCGCGTTCACTTCCTCGTCTGCTTCATCTGCCGAAGTGCTCCCAAGCCCTGACCTCAAGTCTTGCTGGTAAATATCAAGTCAGCTCAATTTCCATCTTCTCTCTGAAAGTCCTGATTATATCCCAAAGGCCAGACAGATCCATCCTCCCTTTGCACCTATAACGTTCACTCACTTATTTATTCATCCATTTGACAAGTATGATGTGAGTTCCGACCTGCATCCGCTCCTGTGCTGAGTACCCTGGGAATTCAGCGGTGAATCAAGCAGGCCTGGCCCCTCCCCTCATGTAGTATTGACCCGGCAGGGAGACAGACATTAATGCGATCACACGATTAACAATTCTGGCTCATGTTCCAGTGGGAAGTCAGGTGGCTCTGAGAAAAAGGTATGCATCCTGGCCAGAGGGCAAAGGTAGGATGAGGAGTGAGAAGGAGCTGGGAGAAGAGCCTTCTATTCAAAGGGCACAGCAGATGCAAAGGCCCTGGGGTGCGAGAAGCAGCCTCTCCATAGCCCAACATCGGCTGCACTCAGGCCACCAAAACTGAATAAAACACCCCCACAGCTTTGGGTTTGCAGGGGTCTTTGGGCGTGCTGATCAGGACCCAAAGGTGTATACAAGTTAGGTCAGGAGTAGGTCCAGGGTTGTCTCAGAGGGGTGGTGGTCGAACCTCTCTGCATGGCTTTCCATGACGCTGGCATGGACCTGGCTATAGACCAGTCCACTTCTACCCATCCTCCCAGCATCTGGTCCAGGACCTCAGAGAGGCTGGCGGTCCACCATTCCCTCCGTGTGCTCAGCAGAACCAGACTACAATTCTGGTCTCCCATGCAACCATGTCTCGGTCTTCTGAGAACTTAATCTCCACGACTGAGAGATTTTTGAGGTGTGACTGATGCCTCGTGTTAAAATTGGGGTGGGGGTTCTCTTGAGAACGATTTCTAACGGCACCTTCCAGTTTAGAATCTCTGCCACTGAATTTGTAAAATTAAGACATTTTATTGCCTCCTGGGAGCATGTGAGCTTGCCATCTGCACTCTCCTTCAGCACAATAACTCTCTTTATGTCAGGTTTAATCCCAACTTGGACTCTAATTGAGATTTCTGGGGGAACATGTGTGTGGAGGGGTGGGGGTGGGGGTTGTTACTCCTTGGGAAATGGACAGGAAGGGGCCTCATCGCCTCGATTCCAAGGGTTATCAGAAGGCAGGTAGGGTCATTCTAAAAGTTTTCCAAGGATTGAGATGAAACTTTCTTGTTACTGGCAGTTCTGTAAAACTTGATATTCAAATCAACCATTGATCTCTCCTTAACTATGAGTCCACCTCACTTTAAGAAGAAGAAAGAACGCATCAAGTTATCCTTGTGTTCCCTCCAAACAGCCTTGGAGTAAAGTATCGACCTCTTTCTGATTTGCATTTAAAAGGCAGACGCTGATCTTCCTGCTTCTAAGGTGCTCAGCAGGTTCTGAGTGCAAAGGGCAAGACTCTCAACTCGTGACACACAGAGCCTTCAGGGTGCCTGCTGGCGTCAGAGACGCCGTCTCCAGGGCCCCAAGCCCTGACCCTCGAGCCCTCACTGGCCCTCAGGGAAGCTGCTTGTCAGGAATGAAGTCCTCCTACAGGGGCTGGTGTGACAGAAAGGTTCCAGGAAGCCAACGGCTCTCGGGGCACACACAGTGCCGAGCTGGGAGTTGACACCAGGCACAGGTACACTCAGGGTTCTCTAATGCACCTGAGGCTGAATGCTTGTCTCCCACCACAATAGTGGCTAATGTGCACATATGTGCATGGGTTGACAAACTATGGATATTTCCAACACACACACACACACAGACATATGCATATTTTAAAATGCGCATAGGGTGGGGGACATGCATGGAACATGACATGCTCTCATCTGCATAGCCTGTCCATGTCCCGAGGCCACCCAGGGGGACCAGCAGCCACTGTGAAGGGAGGGAGGGGCCGAGCAGATGACTGACGACAGGGGCCTTTTGGTTTCACTGCAGGGACAAGCCAGGACAAAGAGGGCTTTCTCCAGGTTCCACCCGCCTTCCCCAGGCTACTCACGCAGAGGACCCACACTGGAGGGAAAATCATTGAAAATCATCAGGATCAAAAGCACCGGAGTGGCTCAGCCGCAGCCACAGAAGCCACCTCATCTCTGGTGGAGGGTGCCCCGGAGACCCACCTCTTTCCAACAGTCGACTCGGCTGGGTGACACCAGGGGGAATCATCCCCAAGAGACCACCCAGGAATCCAGGAATCACAGCTGCCCCCCCCGCCCCGCTGCCCCAGGGGGATGGGAGAGAGCAGGGCCTCTGCATCCCCCCCGGCCTCCACCTTCCTCACCACATCTGCACCCACTGGTTCTTATCAGGAGCCCCTGGGGCCAGCAGAGCCTGCAGAGGCTCTGGAGGCCCCACTCCCAGGGGCGGGTTTTCTCCACCCCTTGGAGACTTGCCCAGGGGAAGGCCTGGAGGGACAGGTGCAGGCATGGACCCGCCTTGGCTGCCTCTCCCCACACCCCAGAAGGTGACACCCACTCAGGACATGATGGCCGTGGGCTGATGGTGGGGGCTGTTCCTGGAGAGCAGTCCTGGGCCTGCCCCTCCCACCTCCTGGGGAAGTTCTCTGTGGGGCCCCAGGAGCCTCGGCTCCCAGCTCTGGCCAAGGTGAATTCAGAGCCTGGACCCGGAGGTCCAGAGAATCCACTCTGTGTTCAGGAAGAAAGGTCCCTGCTGGGTCCAGGTGTGAGGCTGACCAGGCCCTTTCCTCAGGGCCAAGGGTGGGAAGGGGCATCGCACAGCAGGTGGTGAGGAGGACCTGGGACCCCTGACAGGTGCTGGGTGCTCAGCACAGGCCTCTCCCTCACCTCCTTGAGTCATCCTGGGGCTCCCAGGCCCATCGAGGCAGGAGGGGGGCCGGGGGCTCTACAGGGCTGGAGTGGGGACACGTGTCTGCCCCGATGCCCACATCCCTAGGTCATTACCAGCTGACCCTCCTCGGGAGCTGATCCTGAAGGCGCCATCTCCCCAAGGAGCCACGAAGGGCCTGCGCCTTTCCAAGTGGAGGTGATCTGAGAGCTGGGCAGCAGGATGGGCACCGGACACTGGAAGTGCCAGGGTGTTTGGGGCTCCCAGGATAATCTCAGTGATGGGGAAGTGTGAGGCGGCCACCTCCAGCAGCACAGTGACACCCCCACCCTCCCCGCACCCGCACAGTTCCCAGAGAGCCTTCACCAGGATGTGCTGTGGGCAGGAGCCCCTTGTGAACAGGGCTGGGGCTGAGGAAACCCTGCCCAGAACATTCACCTGCCCCGGGTCCACAGGCAGCCGTCTTCCTGGCCCCCTCCCCTGCAGCCTCCACCTCTCTGGTTCCCCAGTCCCCAGGAGCCCCCAGAGCTCAGGAGCCTCTAGAGCCCCCAGTGCCAGCAGGGAGCCGGCACCGTGAAAGGAACAGGCTCAGCCCAGAGCCGCCAGGACTGCGGGGAGTGGCCTGCGAGATCAAGGCAGGACATGGGGGCTGTGAGCTCACCAAGGACACATCCAGGCAGGGAGAGGAAGGAGAGCCAGGGAGGGAGCAGGAGGCTGGGCCTGGGAGCGGGAGGTGGGGGCTGATGGGCGTAGAGGGAGCCTCACCAGCCACTCCCGCCGGAGCAGAGCCCACAGCCTCCCCCTCCCTGGTCCCTGCACAGAAGCTCCAGATGCAGAATCTTTCCACCTGGCTGGGGCAGGGATGCGGCACCAGCTCCCCACACCTCCCAGCCCGGGTGCCGGGGACGCACCTCACCAGGAAGTACAGCAAGGCCACCCAGAACCCCTGGTCCCCTCAGGGTCCGGCTCCCAGCAGCCTCCCCCACCGAGAACTCCTGGGGTCCCCTCAGGGTCCGGCTCCCAGCAGCCTCCTCACCCAGAACCCATGGGGTCCCCTCAGGGTCCGGCTCCCAGCAGCCTCCCCCACCCAGAACCCCTGGTCCCCTCAGGGTCCGGCTCCCAGCAGTTTCCCCCACTCAGGACCCCTGATACCCCTCAGGGTCCGGCTCCCAGCAGCCTCCCCACCCAGCCAAGAGGACAGGCACAGAAGGAACTGGGTGTGGCAGGCAGCACCAGGCAGGGCTCCAGCTGCTCCTAAGGCCCCTGAAGGAGGTTTGAAGCAGGGCCCAGTGGAAGCCCCAGGCAGTTTTCTCCACAGGCTCTTGGATTACCTGCCTGGGAAGGATGACAGGCCACCCTAGAGACTCTCTCACCCCACACCTCACTGTCCCCAGCAGAGCTGTACGCGGGCACAGCCCCAGGCGGCCCGCCAAGATCACACCATCACTAGGCGGGTGAGGCCCAGGCTCACCCCAGCCTGTGGCTCCCAGGTGGGACTGCAGTGTCCCGGGACAACTCTCGACCCCACCTAGGGAGGTGGGATGTCCTCTCATCTTTGAAGTTCTTTCCTTTAAACATGAATGCATTTTTCCCTATTCGGAGCCATGTCCATTCTGGAGAAATCGGGCACTGCAGCAACAAAGGCAAACGTGGCCTGGGCTCCCTCCTGACCAGCCTCGGCTTTCCTGGGTCCCTGCCTCATGTGAGGATCTAGAACAGTTCTTGTCCCGCCCATTCCTTGTCATGCGTTTTTCCAACTCCATCTGCTCTGCACGTCCTCCAGCTCCCGCGTTCTCCAGAATGTGTGCCGTGTGCATGTGGGGAGGGTCCCCGTTTGGTGTCCAGCACCCCCACGGCTGGAAAAAGCAGTATCCCCCTTCTGGGGGGCCCCATGCCCCCTGCCCACCCTGTTCTGAAGCAGCTGCCAGTTCAGGGCTCACGCTTCCTCTCCACACGTCAGGAGGACACCATGACACTCAGGGGAGCTGGCGAGGAAAATGCTTCTCTGCAAACAAGCCCATATTGGACATGGCAAGACAGTCATTTTGCAGGGGATGACGGGAGAATGGGATCTTGGCAGCCCTTCCGGCAAGCTCCGCCTTATCTTAGAGAGAATGCCCCTCCCATGCCCCCAGTCCAAACAGCGTCTGTGTCTGGAACACGGAACCACTGCACCAGGGCAGTCCTAAATGGCTTGATTGCCATTCTTTAAAAATCTTCTCAGCCGAGCCCAGTTAATTACAAAACTAGTTCACACTCTGTTATTTTGATGTGCCTCCACCTTCCAGGCTGAGCGATTAGGCAGAGGCTTTCAGGAGCGGTGGAGCGTGGCCTGGTGTCCCTGTCTGCCTCATCGCTTTCAAAGGAGTACCAGCAGTGGGTGGGCTCCATCTAGGCTGGGAGCCGGGACCCGCTCGCCAGCCCCACCGCATTCATGCCTGGAAACTATTACAGAGAAATAGCCCCACACATTAATTAGCAATTAAAAACTTTATTCATAAAATCAATTCATGGATACACATCTTGTTAAAATGCAAACTATTATTTCCAGATGACTTTTAAATAAGAAACAAAATGCTAGAGCCTGGCAGCGCCAAGAACATCTTCAGCAACAATTTGCTGAATATTAATGAACTGAAAATGTCATTTCTGGTCCAATTACTAGAAGTAACTAGTTTTTTTTAATTATGGAGGAAGTGGAATTTTAATAAGGTCAATTTTACAATTACAATTTTAAAAATACTAATTGTATTGTCATCAAATCTTATATAATAAATGACATTAACTCGCGAACATCTGTTGATTTTAGTGTAAATAAAGCAAAAAAATCATTGTATTGAGTTCTTTAGGGAGTGACATTTTATTAATCACGAGAATGAGGTTGTGTAGAGCACGGGAGACAGGTTGGACCATGCGGGATCCCCCAAGAGGTGGCGTGAAGGTAACACAGAAGGCCTGCAGGCGATGCTTTCTGAATTTTATCATCAGCAGCCATGGAAGCAGGAATTGTGCAATGCTTTTACTGACATGCCACGAACATAAGCCTCTACAAATACCAGCTTCAAATTCAAACTTGAGCCTGAGCTGCAGGAAATAGCAAGATCCCCTCTGACATTCGTTCTGTCTCCCCCTGCAGGAAGCGACCCCTAAAATCTGGGTACACGTACCCTGGTTTCCCATCCATCACCAAGCACACAAATGAATCCCACCTCTCCTCCTCGGGAGCTCAGGGTGACAAGGCAGAGGTGCCTCTCCTCCTCCGATCGCCACAGCCCATCTTTCTCAGTCACAGACTGCAGGAATGCTCAATCCAAAAGTCCCTAAGTACCTCCCCATCCAACTGATGCCAACCCACTGACTCTCCCCAGCAGTGCTCTGTTCAGTCAAGTTAAATCTGTGCCCAAAATTGATATTCCAAAGGCTTAAGCTACCCCCTCCTCCATAGTTCCACCCTTCCTAACGTTAATTCTTTTGACTCCATGGAATAAAAAGCAAAAAATCTCACTCAGGTAGCCCACAAAGCTCACCTGCCTCCAAGGCAAAGAGCTATGCACAAATGTGTCCCATTCAGTGCCGTGTGCCTCAGGCTCACCAGGGCCATGCGGCACCCCTCAGGGAAGCCGTGGTTCCAGTTTAGATGGTCCTGTTCAATGTTAGCATTCATGCGAATTATAAAGGACTATACATTACTAACAACACTCATGTCTTATCTAATAACAACAATAAAAGTAACTTACCACTTACTGAACATCTATTATATGCCAAGACGTAGGCATTTTAATAGACATTTTATTTATTCTTCAAGACCCTTGGATGTTTCAATAAAGGATTTACATAAATGCACTGATACTGAAGTAAACTCAATTTTTCTCAGTTCTGTTGAAGAAGTAAAATAATATCAAGGTTTAAGTAAAAAGCCACAGAAGTGAAAGATATTTGGACCCCACCATCCAGGTCCTTCATTTTACAGATGAGGGAGCAAGAACCCAAAGAGAGGAAACTGTCCCCACATTGCCTGTGCTGCGACTTTGGACACGGAGTAGATCTGTGTTGAGTGAAGAGGGGAATGGGAGGGGCCTGTGCTGCGACTTTGGACACGGAGTAGATCTGTGTTGAGTGAAGAGGGGAATGGGAGGGAGGGAGGAGGAGAGATGGGTCTTGACCTCCGGATCCTATGCCTAATCCAGCCCTTCCTGTTTTTCTCTACCCCACCTTTCCCTAAAAAGCCCTTTTCCATTTTGCTCAGGGACAGTCATCTGGGGTTACTGCCCTCCCGTCACCTCCTAAGAGTGGCGTCGTGATGACGGCGGCAGAGGCTCAGCCCCGCGCATGGCTCATGGTGTCTCGCACCCCAGTCCATTTCTGAATCCACTAGCTGGCAGAGGCGGGCACCGCAACAATTCTCAACTCTGCTGAATAATTTTGTGCCCCTTGGGCCCTGGCCACCGCAACTTGTTAGGCATCAGGCTCCAGGCCTGACCCAGAGCTCTCACTGCTCCCAACTCCTCTTAGAGCCCCCAGCTCTGTGGGAAGCCCAGGGAACCACAGGCAGCAGGTTCACCTCTGGCTGGAGACCTGAACCCTGCTGACTCATGAGGTTCGGATTCTAGTCCAGGTGGGCTCCCCATGCAGGTCTGAGGCACCTTCCCGTCTCAGCCACACCTGAGTCAGACTGCAGATGGGAAGAGAGGCACACCTGCCCTGGGGCAGCTCTGCTTCCTTTGATCCCTCGGTCCCTAAGATGCACAGACCACTGCCCCACAGCCTCTCTGCTTCTCCCACAGCACTGGCACAGGACGACCCTGAAGGACTTCCACAGCCAGTCCATGGAGTAAGGGACAGGACCAGATGCCATCTGAGGGACAAAGTCCCCGAGCCCTGACTCCTGGGTGCAGAGCTGGAGACCTGGCTTCTTCTTTGACCTCCCTGACCACTTTCCAACACCACATCACCTAACGCAGCTATAAGGCATGTCCTATCAGTGCCCCCATTTTAGAGCTGAGAAACATGAGGATCAGAGAATCAAGGCTGTCTGAGCCAGAGGGTGCCTCACTGGCCCCCACCCCAAAACAGCACCTGCCCTACCCTGGTCATTACTGTCCCCCAACCTTGACCACCCTCCCCACTGCCCTACAGAAGACCCTTAGAAGGGGGCTGACTGATGGACCATGGTGAAGGCCAGCCTGGCCTCCTTCAGCGGCAGTGTGAAGCACAGTTCACCAAAACTGGAAAGTGCCATGCGTCCCAGTGTCATCAAACACCACAGCAAAGGAGCCGGGTGAACGCACGGAACATCAAGCCGCAACCCTCCACACCTCCTTGTGCGACCTTGGCAGCCGCTGGCCCCGCACCTGCAGAGCAGGTTTGCAGGAGGCGTCATCCGAATGGATAAATGTCCATCGGAGTCCAGGGTCATCCTACCAGAGTTTCAGCAGCTCAGAGAAGGCCAGCAACTCACAGAGCCATACCACGGCGTGCAAGCACAGCGGCCCAGCCCTCCTGCGTTCTGTCATGCACCGCGTCATCTTACTAAAGATCCAACGCAGGCTAGTAAAATACTTAATGAAAACATGCCACCAGGTGCACGTCCTGGAAGAGACTGAAGAGCCTTTTTCCGCCCGAGGTCCTCCCCACCATGCTGCACCCTCCGGCGAGGACACGTCCCTTCAGGGGAACAGCTTGCGGTCGTTAAAACAGCTTGTGGGTGTTATATCCTTGGGAATGTCTTGGTGAATTTTAATTACCTAGATTAAGATCTATGGATATAATTATTGAGATATATAAAAGTTTTATTTAAACATGGATAGGCCAGAAATGAATGCTCCAGGGACAATAAATGACTTTACTACCCAGCTCTCAGAGGCGCCTGTAGGACGGGGCGGGGAACACCACGGCCCAAGGACGCCCCTGGAGTGCCACCTTCCTGGGCGGAGGCATGCGGGGTGTAGGGCACAAGCCACAGAAACAGTCCACACGGCAGCCCCCCACACCAGGCTCCCCGGGGAAAACCTCACATCCTCACAGTCCTCTTAGCGAACGGCCTTCACTGTACACACCCTGAAGGTGAGAACTCCTCATGTGCACAGAAGCTTGCTCCAGCACCCCAGCAGCGTGTCTAAGAAGCGATGGGACTGGGATTTCAGCCCTCGCAGGTTCCCGGCCCCCATGGGATTTGCTTATCCGTGGCACTGCCTGTCTCCCTGATGAGTGGCCCTGCCTTTCTCTCTCCTCCTCACTGATGTCTCCGTGCAGGGCAGTGCTGAGGGCCTTCTCTTCAACAGTCAATCACTCACCCCTCGCAAACAGAGTTAACACAGCTGATGCACCTGCCGCCCAGTGGAACGAAGAGACTGTTTCAGTTTTTTTAACTAAAATTTTTTATGTAGAAATTTTAGAAATTTCTAGAAATTGGAAGAGTGACTGGCCAAATAAGCAGGAGGATCCACCTCTAGCAAAGCACAAAATTCAGGTGCGTCGGAGAATTCAGGGGCAAAACCAACACTGAGGACCATTTAGCAAGAAACGCGGGAACAAGACGTGTGACTCGGGGTGAGGCGAGGTCTCTCCACCTCAGGGCCACACAAAACAGAAGGCACGAAGGAAATATTAATAACCGATCAGTGCGATCGCACAAAATCAAGATGTCCTGTTTGACAAAAGACTAATGAAGTAAAAAGATAAGCCACAGAATAAGAGAAGATATTTTCCATCTGTATCAATACAAAAGGAAGAGTCTCCAGAATGGACCAAAAAACTCTTGCACACTGCTGAGAAAAAGACAAGTAGCTTTGTAGAAAAACGGGTAAAGAATGTGAACAGATGATTCACAAAGAGAAAAGCTGAGTTCTGAGCAGCATCTGAAAAGATGCGTGGGCCCCTTCACAGTCTGACCGGCAGCCCGGAAGATACCCAGCAGGAAGCTGCCGATGACTCCCAGTGCCAGCCGCCAAGTGCACGCGCTGGTTTCGGACCCGTAAATCAGTGAAGCCCTTTCCGAAGAAACCTCGGCACTAAATTCTGGAGTTGAAGATGTGTTTTCCCTACAACTCAGCAATTTATTTCTAGATACGTCCTCTGTGGAAATCCTCACCAGTGTATACAGAAGTTCGTACAAGAATCTTCATTAGTTGCTTGTGATAACAAAACTTTAAAATAACTCAGTATCCACAGCAGAGAATGACCCAGCAAGTTAACTTGTAGTGGAAGATGAACCAGAGTACAGGAGTGAGAACTAATGCCGTAGATACACGTGTCCATATGGGTAAACCTTCAGAACACACTCCTGAGTGAAAAACATACGGAAACTATGAAATATATTAAATGTATATAAACAGTCACAAAAACATTTACAAAACGCAAAATAATTTTTAAAATTCTAGAGATTCGTCTAAGAAAAATGTAAAGAGGGGCTGGGTGTGGTGGCTCACACCTGTAATCCCAGCACTTTGGGAGGTTGAGGCAGGTGGATCACTTGAGGTCACGAGTTCAAGACCAGCCTGGCCAACACGATGAAACCCCCTCTCTACTAAAAATACAAAACATAGCTCGGTGTGGTGGGGGGTGCTGTAATCCCAGCTATTCAGGAGGCTGAGGCAGGAGAATTACTTGAACCTGGGAGGCAGAGCTTGTAGTGAGCCAAGATCGCACCACTGCACTCCAGCCTGGACAACAGAACAAGACTGTCTCAAAAAAAAAAAAAAAGTAAAGAGGAATTATTGGCTATTACCTTAAAGACAATGGCTTCCTCTGGCAAGAAAAGAGGAGAACTACGGCCTTGTCAGGTATATTGTTGTCTATTGTTGTGTAACAAACTACAGCCACCTTGCAGCTGGAACAACAACTCTACGTTTATTCCCTCACAGCCTCTGTGGGTCAGGAGTCCAAGTGCGGCGGCTCACCTGGGCCCTCAGCTCAGCATCTCACACAGCTGCAATCATACATCAGCCAGGCTGTGGCCTCATCCAGAGGCTCGGCTCTGGAGGAATCCCTTTCCCAGTCCACACAGATTGCTGGAAGAATGCACATTCTTTGTAGGATTGAGGGCCGTGCTTTATTGCTGACTGTTGGCTGCAGGTTGCTCTCCACTCCCCAGCTTCCCTCACCCCCTGAAGGATTCCAGCAGTCCCCAGAGCCTACCCACAGTCCCCTGTCCTGTGCACTTTCTCAGTGTAGCCCTGTGCCTCATGAGGCTAGCAAGGGGCATCTCTGTAGCAAGGCAGAGTCTTGTTCATGTGACGTGAAGCAGTGCCATCACCTCACCTTCACCATGTGCTGCAGGCAAAGTACAGGTCCCACCCGCACTCAAGGGGAGGGACCCCATGGGCATGAGCACCAAGAGGTGAGTCCTGACGGACACGCGAAGGTCTGTCTGCCACAGGGAGGTGTGTGTGTTTGTGATATTTTACTTTGCCAACAAATGTGAAGCCACCACGATTCAGGGTTAGGACTGTATGCAGATGATCGTGACTATGGGGGTAATTGTAGGCTGCCTCGTCTGTGGTTTTCACTATGCATCACTCCATGATAACCAGGATTGCCATCCCTCCACTGCGACGTGGGGAAAGCCCTGAAGGAGAGTGGACACGCAGGGGGCACCCACCGACCCAGCCTCGTGAGGACTGGGGAGCCCACCCTGGTGTGTGCAGCATGGCCCCCATCCTCTGTGGGTTCTGGCCACCCAGAGGCCTGCACTGCTCCTCCTCACAGGAGGGTTTACAGGGCAGCTTCCCACACGGGGATGCAGTCACCCAAGGTGGCCAATGATCAGGTGAAGAGAGCTTTTCAATTATGGGGACACTGTCGGCCACCCCATGTGGCTGCACACATTGGCCACAGCACAGGAGTCATATTTGCAAAACAGCTTCCTGGATGTAGAGTCCACATACATGGCAGGGTCTATGAGGGCTCTTGACATACTCTGGATACTAGGCCCTATCAATGTGTGGTTGTGAATGGGCACGCCGCCAACGCCCAGCAGTTCCAAGTGTGGCCTCACCCTTCACTCTCCGCATGCACTGGGCTGCGAGTCAGCCAGAGAGAGGAGCCTTCTCAGGCCTCTTCCGGACATGGGCACGGCCCTCGGTGCCCCTCCAGATCCCCAGGAAAACGCCGGAGTGCTTCCAAGTGTTGTGTGGACATCTCATTCCCCTGCTTTTCCTGCTAAAGCGCTTGTTCGCTTCTTGTCTGTCCAACTGGGAGTCCCATCTCAGGCAGCCGCCGTGTTCAGCAATCACCACTGACCATTGCCAGCACAGGCCCTGCGGACAACGAGCTCCGAGCAGATGGAGTCAGGACAGGCCCTGCCAGTGAGGCCCTCCCACAGAGCTGCTGGACAGGCCACGCTGTGACAGTTCTCTGGAGATGGGGCTGTTGGGTTCTGAATCTCAGTCTCTCCCTTCCCACGGGGCCAGGCAGCTGGTTTCCCCAGCTCCATGGCTGGAAGGAGATAGGCTTTCAATGAGGTGCGGGAACCAGGGAGAGGAAGATGGGGACAGGATATTAAAATGCCATGAAACTCACTGTTCTTACCAAGATTCAGCTGCTTTTCCTGAATACCCCCTGAACAGCTGCAAGCCTTTGGTGAGTCTCCAATGTTCTGAAAAAGCTGGCTTGGGCATATTTTGCCAGTGTTCTCATTGCTTTTGTGCAGAGTTTTCTTAGGCCTTTACTTCATCATTCAGGATGTTCTGCTCTTCAGAACGGCCGTGTGGACCTCTGCCTGTACATGTGTTACAAATATGACTCCTCTGCTGTGGCCGATGTGCGGGGCCACATAAGGTGGCTGATGCTGTCCCCATAACTGAAGTCTCTGCAACCCAAGCTGACCCCAATGGGAGAGCAGGGGTGTCCCCCTAGATCCCCTTTCCTCACCGGCTGCACCTGCCCAGAAAGAATCCTCGCTGGAGATCTACAGGCACAGGAGGGTTCAGCCCCCTGATGTCCAGCAAAGTGGAATCCACAAGGCCTCCAGGACAGGTGTGGACAACGACCAGTGCAATATAAATGTAAATACACACACACAGACCCACACACACACACACGCAGAGAAGAGGCTGAGGGAGATTTACAGACTTCATTCATGCAATCATGGGGGCTGGCATGCCTGACACCTGCAGACAGGCAGCAGGCTGAAGACCAGGGCAGGTTCCTGTTGTGTCTGGAGAAGAAGTCCTTCTTTGTCTCTGCTCTCTAGCCCTTCGACTGATCAGACAAGGCCCACCCACATCATGGTGCATCTAAGGCTACTGGCTATTAATGTGCATCACACCCACAGATACCTTCACAGCAGCATCTGGTTGGTGTTTGACCACACCTCTGGGCATGGCAGCCAAGCCAAGCTGACTCAGAGATTTCACCTCAGGGAAGCTCAGTTCCAGGGTTCAATTATCCACCATGCTTTGCTGAGTGAGTGAACTGGGGACCAGGAGGCCCAGGCCAGCACAGCCTAAGGCCGTCCTGGGGTGGGGCATAGGAGCTCATGGCTGCGAAGGCGCTTGCGTTAGGGGTCAGCAGGAGGCCACACTGGCTGTAATACCAACAGAATATCAGGATGAGGAGGGTCCTGCTGGGTAAGACGCAGGGTCTCAAGGTGACAGTCATGCCAAGGGTGTAGAGGGAGGGGATCAGGTACAGATGGTGAAGGACAGAAGGTTCTACTCCAAAGGACAGAGCCAACCGCACAGCTCTAGCCTGGAGGAAAGCCTATGGCCCCTTGGCCCAGGCTCTGGCTGTGCAACATGCAGCTCAGGGACCCAGACTTTGTATCCCCTGGAGCTTCTTAGAAACATGAGCCTCAGAGCCCATTCCAGGCCTGCCTGCCACAACAGAAACTGATGCTAACAAGCTCAGCTCCCTGGGGTTCTGAGAGCAGCGCTGAGCTGTGTTTCCACCGAATGAGCCCCGGAACCCTTCCTGGCTCCTCCCAGGCTGCCAGCCCATCCTCCTGCAAGGTCCTTCTGCACCGTCCTCCTGCACGGTCCTCCCGGGCTTGCCTTGGTTCTCTGTGGGGAGCATTGGCATCCGTACAGAGCACTGCCATCAACTCCCTCTGGATCTGCACTTTCCTCCCACTTCCCCTAAGCCAAGATAGAGAAGGTGCACAGCACGGGCCCTGGGCAGGAGGACTTGAAAGCAACTTCCACGGCTCACCCCTCACCAGGCTCTGAGCTGAGATCTGACCACAGAGGGGAATGCGGTGGGTGTGTGCTCTGCTGGGCAGGGCTCAGGGATCCATGAGCCCCAGGTGGTGCCCCTGCCCTGAAGGCTCAGGATCCAGGAGCCAGGCAGGTCTGGGAGGTGCCGCAGGGGCGCTGTGGGCTCTCCCTGCCCCGGTCTCCTGCTCCAGGCCCAGCAACAGCAGCACAGCCTCAGAGTTTCCTGGAGGCTCCTTCAGGGAGGTCCCTGGGGTAGGGGTGGGGGCATGAGCTTACTTAGGGGCCAAGACAATAGGAGGTAGCACAAGCTCCACAGCAGCACAAGACATCGGAGCTTCTCATTCTTATTCTCTTTTTTCTTCTGGTTCAAGGAAAGAGGCCACCTTTGTTGACAAACTGATGTTTTATACGGAGGCATCATCCAGCTGGAATGGAGACGTCCCCATAATGGAGAGAGTAAGTGATGTGCTTTGAGGGAGGCTGAGCTTAACAAGGTGACAGCATGCCCCCACCCGCACCCCGGCATAAAAGCATTTCGATTTCGCTCGTAGACCTCAATTCATCTTGTAGACCGAGTTTAAAGACAGACATCATTGGAGGCCTGAACGCTATGGTCATTCACATAAATAAATCGTTTTGTTTTAGCTCCACGGAGCAGCGCCCAGTGGGGCAGGAGGCCCGGTAATGCATGAGGTTCTGCTAAGCCTCATACACAGTAGATTAACATTTTCACAAAGACTGAAAAAGGGAGGAGGCAGTTCAGTTCTGCTTTTATTTATTTTTTCTAAGATCACTTCTGACTAAAGAAAAGAGCTTCAGGATTGACTGCGCTGAGTGCCAAGGCCCTGACACTGGAACACACACGTGCACATGGGCATTACACACACGCACACACACACGCATTCACACAAGTGCACACACATGCACACACATGCCTTCACACAAGTGCACACACGTGCACATCCCTCATACATGTGCACGCACGACCCTGTCCCCATCTTCCTCTCCCTGGTTCCCCTGTGCATGCACACTCACACAGGTGCACACATGCATGATTGTGCATGCACACACATGTATCCACAGGCATACATCCATACACACCCACGTGCATAGAAGCATGCACACACCACATGCATGCATACTCACACAAAAGTGCACACATGCATATACCACATGTATACACAGGCACACACCCATACACACTCACATGCACACATGCTCACACACCTGTGCACACATGCATACACCATACGATTGTGCACACACACATATACACAAATATCCCACACATCCACATGCACACACCACACACACGTGCACACACATAATATGTCAGAACACACCACACTCTGCTTTAAAATATACAGCTGCCGGGTGCGGTGGCTCATGCCTGTAATCCCAGCACTTTGGGAGGCCAAGGCAGGCGAGTCACAAGGTCAGGAGATCGAGACAACCCTGGCTAACACGGTGAAACTCCGTCTCTAATAAAAAACAGTACAAAAAATTAGCCGGGCGTGGTGGCAGTCGCCTGTAGTCCCAGCTACTTGGGAGGCTGAGGCAGGAGAATGGCGTGAACCCGGGAGGTGGAGCTTGCAGTGAGCCGAGATCGCGCCACCGCACTCCAGCCCGGGTGACAGAGCGAGACTCCGTCTCAAAAAATAATAATAAAATAAAATAAAATAAAATAAAATAAAAAAATATACAGCTGCTGACCGAGCACAGTGGCCCACGCCTGTAATCCCAACACTTTCAGATTACACTCTGGGAGGCGGGTGAATCACTTGAGGTCAAGAGTTCCAGACTGGCCTGGCCAACATGGTGAAACCCCACCTCTGCTAAAAATCCAAAAAGGAAATTACAAAAATGGTGGCACTTCCCTGTAATCCCAGCTACTCGGGAAGCTGAAGCAGGAGAATCACTTGAACCCAGAGGCAGAGGTTGCAGTGAGCTGAGATCGCATCACTGCATTCCAACCTAGACAACAGAGACTCCATCTCAAAACAATAAAAATAAATAAAATATACAGCCGCTGACTGCATACCATGTGCTGGGGAGGCAGCCGCCGCATATCAGAGCTCTGCATTTCACAAGTGCTGCCCTGCATAGGCCTGTCCGAGGAGCTCTCTATGTACCTACCCATTCTCTTGTCCTCACTCCCATTCTGCTCCCAGCTCTCTGGGATGAAAGGGACCTACCTCCCTTTTAGGAAACTGTGTCTGCTTCTCCCGCTGCTCAGGTTCAGGCAGTGACCAGGATGCCCTATGGTCCTCAGAATTGGCGGCCAGGGGTACAGCACACCATGGCCTCGCTTGCATTTTACCCCAACTTCAGAGATCCCCACCTGCTGCCACAGCACAGGGTGCAGCTGGATTTAAGGGGAGGAGCATCAGAGGGCACTGACCATGCCTCTTCACCCTCCACAAATATTTGTTGACTGCCTAATGGGCCTAGCGCAAGGCTGACCTTGGGGAAGCAATGGGAGCTGGAACAGGACAGCCTCGGGGAGCTCATATTCCACTGGAAGGGTCAGTCCAGGGACTGCTGGACAAAGGGTGGTGGCTGGAGTCACAGCCAAGTGCACAGTGTACCCAGAGCCTCTCCTGGTGGACACCACATGGCCACAGTCCCGTGCTCACCCCTTATCTACCACATCTCATTCAGGGCTGATCGCAAATGGGAGGTCAGTTCCACCATGACATGACTTGCCGACAGTCACACAACCCACGGGGAGCAAGACCAGAATTTGTCCCTTGGTCTGTCTCACTCCAAAGCCCCCAAAGTGCCCAAAGGTACAATCCCATATGAAATTTGCAGTTAAGATTCTGTTATCTGGCAGGGGCAGGCAGGCTTTTGAATGAGGCTTGGACAAATTGTGTGAGTATGGGGGTGGGGGTGTGGGCATGTGCTGTGAGCTTGGGCTGGGTGTAGGTCTGGGTGTGCAGTGTGTAGCCATGGGGGCATGCATCTGAGTTTGTGTGGGAGGTGTGTGTGTGCACCTGAGTGTGCAGACACCAAGCTCTGTGTCCACTCATGATGCATGACGTAGGCTGCTGTTGTCTGCTGTGCTTTACAGCAGGCTGGCATTCGTTATTTTTGGGAACCAGTTTCTAAATCCATCAAGCAGAAATGGCATTCCAGATTTGGGCTTGTCGCATCAGACACACAAATAAGTAACAACTGAAGAGAAAAATTTAACCAATTCTTCTCATTTTTCTGGTTCTAATTGGCATTTCCTGCCGTAATGAATGCAACCATATCTGCTCACACACCTAAAACCCACCTAAGGGTTCTCTTTCCACCCTGACACTGGAGACACGCTGCACAGCTCACAAAATGTCAAACGCTGTTTGTCATAATGAACCAAATAATTTATAAATGCCAAAAGTAAGGCTGTTTGCATTTATCACCTCTTAAAGGATTGATCAGGTATCAGATTTACACTTCTTTGGACACGTACTTTTTTCCTTTCCTGAATTTTTTTGGTATAAATTAAATAACAGCAATTGGCATTAAAATTCAATGATGATTCCTCAGTATTTCTTAGGGTCAAGACATGTAGAGGACAGAGTCAGGGAATGAAATGGCACCAGGAGCACCTGGACCTACATTATATACACAGAAGTGTTTGCAAAGATTAAGGCGCACGTGGTCCTTAGGATCTCAGTGCCAACAGCTTCACTCAGGAGCTCATGTGGCCTGAGGAGACCAGGACACTTATGTGCATGCACAAGCACACAAACATGGACACAGATGCACAAACATGCATATGCACAAACATGCACACAGATGCACAAACATGCACACAGGTGCACAAAAATGCAGATGCACAAACATGGACAGACGCACAAACATGCACACAGACATGCCTGCACGTGGGCACACACATGCACAGACGCGAGCACATGTGCAGCTGTGTGCATGCATCTGTGTGCACATGAACAGACACACAGAACAGAGCGAGGCGCACATGGGCCTGCAAGGATGCTGACTTGTGCACGTACGAACAAAGATGTGAAGATCTGTAAACCAGCAAGGCCACTGCCCAACACAGCGTCACTCCCAAACCTCACTGGGGGCAGTCTGTGGTCCCTGTGGTCTGCATGTTCACATTTACTCGAGAAATCGCTGAAGAGCCATTGCACCTCCACGAGACTGGCCCTCCTTTTGTGGGAACGTATTGATCCTTGTAGCTGGAGCAAGATGACCCTGGACGAGCTGCGCAGCCCAGCCTGCCCTCCACAGTGAGAATTTCTCACCTGAGATTGTGGCTTCCCCCCAGGTGGTGTGCAAGGAGCAGTGAGTTTGATGACGGCTTTGCCTGCCATGAAAGGGAGAATCTCAGACTACAAAGGAAAACCAGCACTTCTGGAATTATGGCCTGACTCCAGTCTGTGAGAGGGGCTGGCCACCCTCCCCAGAGCACAGTGGCTGGAATGCCATACCCTCCCTTGATGCCTGAGTTAGGATCAATACCACCCTTCCCCTCCCCTCTCCCAGCCACCTCTCTCCAAGGGAGCAGGATGGCGGCCTACAGACCTCCTGCTGCTCTGCCTGCCCCTGCACCCGGGCAGGTGAGTCTGGGGCAGGGGGAGTAGGAGGTCCTGTGATACCTGAGCAGGTGAGTCTGGCGGGGGGGTGTAGGAGGCATTGTAACACCTGGGCAGGTGAGTCCAGGGTGGGGGGGGAGTAGGAGGCCCTGTGATACCTGGGCAGGTGAGTCTGGGGTGGGGGGCAGTGTAGGAGGCATTGTGACACCTGGGCAGGTGAGTCCGGGGTGGGGGGAGTAGGAGGCCCTGTGACACCTGGGCAGGTGAGTCCGGGATGGGGGCAGTGTAGGAGGCCCTGTGACACCTGGGCAGGTGAGTCCGGGGCAGGGGAAGTAGGAGGCCCTGTGATACCTGAGCAGGTGAGTCTGGGGTGGGGGGCAGTGTAGGAGGCATTGTGACACCTGGGCAGGTGAGTCCGGGGCGGGAGGAGTAGGAGGCCCTGTGACACCTGGGCAGGTGAGTCCGGGGTGGGGGCAGTTTAGGAGGCCCTGTGACACCTGGGCAAGTGAGTGCACAGCAGGTTGGGGAGGCCCTGGGCCTTGGGCCACAGCTCACCCTGATCCTTCTTTGTTAGGAAGGGAGGTGCCACTGTGATCTCTCGTGGCCCTTGTTTGGGGGTGGGCACAGGACTGGCATGCCCCCTCCTCGGTACCGACAGCTGAACTCTGCAGATTTCACCAGAACACCACGGGATCCTTATAACCCACACGCAGGGCCTCTGCAGGACAGAGGCTGGCCTCCTTCCTCACTAAGCAACTCAGAGGAAGTTAAAGTAAAGGCCATCCTCACAGTAAGTATCCTATCCTAGTGTTCATGCATGCTTGGGTTTGAATACCATCCTCATCACCAAATAAGTACTTTTAAAAATTATAAATTTACAAAGCAGACGTTGCTTTTCATAAGGGTATCGTCTGTGAGGTGGCTTTTTTGACAGGCTGGGAAGCGTAGTCTCTGGCCAAAGTCAGAGTTGGTGCTTTGAGGGAGGGGAGGACGAAACAGGGAGGGGAGGGCGAAACAGGGCTTTATGTCGAACGGTGGGTCAAGGATACGTATGTAACAGGTTACAGGAGTTAGGAATATTCACAATGGGGGGGGTCACACATGCGTGGTAAGCAAACATGCATATTCCACGCATCCCTTGTCACTTGCAGGTGGAGACGCAACATTTAAACGCATTATATTAGGCCCTGTAGGTCAAAAGGCAAGCGGGACACGACGGCCCTCAGGGTGCAGCCTCCGTAAACCGGCCAGATCCAGTCATGTCTGCGTCTCCTACCAGACGAACGTTACTGCAATCAGCCTCTTGACCAGTCAAAGCCGTAGCCATGGCTGGTGGAGCAAGGGAGTCCATCACCGTCGGATGGCTCACGAGCCGGAATTGTTTCACACCGTGGAAGTCCAGTGACTGTTGAGCTGTTAGAAAAGAAACACTAAAACCCTGTGGCAGCTGAAACAGTTTTCGCTTTTCCAGTTGAAACACAGTTTGCTTTTTCAGCTTAGGGGTGCATGACCTAACCCGTGCCTGACCTGGCCTCAGACTCTGTTCTTCACTTGGTATCCCAAGGCCACAAGGGTCCGTTCCGCTGGCTGTCTGATCTCTGCTTTAACACCGATGCTGATCAGTTGCTGTCTATACCATGAGGCATGTCTGACCTCTTGTCTCATTATGGCTGGGAACTCAGTTTTTGAGGCTCCTCTGGGATCCCCATGGTCAAGTCAGGGTCTGTTCAGTCTGTTGGGGGGCTTAGGATTTTATTTTTAGTTCTCAGTGTGAAGATATTTTATCCTAATTTTTCATGCCCAGTGCTTTAATGAAATAAAGGGCCACAAGGAAGGGGGCTGTGCCCATATACCTGCAGATACATCCACCAGATGCCCCTGGCAGTTCCTGGAGGAGCCCACGCCTGGCGACATTGGGTCTATGTCAGCCCAGCACAACCATCTCTAGCTGGCGCACGGAGCAGGCCCACTCTGCATCTGGACACAGAGGCCATCAGTCCTGACCCCCAGTTATCTCAATCCCCTACTAACGAGGAAGGAAGGCGAAGGCCAGTGGCATATGAGCAGGAGATGGCATAACGGGCAAACGCAGAAAGTCGGTCTGTCCCGGGTCCCACTTCCCCCTCGCAGGCTCACTGCATTGGCCCAACCCTGGCTGAGGCCGAGAGCCCTGCACCCACACCCCTGCCTGTGGATAGAGGGCATCTGGATAGGCCCGTGTAGTCGACTCCCCATGGCTGAACTGCACCCAGAGCAGGAGGAGGCCAAGTGCACCTGTTACTCTCCACGAGCGGCTGATAGAAGAGAACACCCTGCTTCCCGTCCTGTCTCTGGAGGACCTGCTAGAAACCCGTTAGGAGAGCATCACGCATCAGACGAGCGTGAGTCCGTGGGAAGCAGAGCATGGCCAAGGAAGCGCAGGCCGACCACAGCACGGCCCGTGTGAAGGAGAAAATGCCAGGTGAAAGCAAGCCAGCAACCGAGGCTCTAACAGATTTCAGGGGACAGAGGAGTGTGGGCGCTCCAGGCAGGGGCAGGCCTGGCTGTCTGTTTCTCATCCGTGCCAACTTTCAGGCCCTGCCGTTCACACAGCCTCCAAGCAGGCAACCATCAGCCCTCCTCGCCTGCACCTCCCAACCTACCCAACCCCAACATACTCTGCTCTTCCTCCAACAGGGAACCGAAGCCCCACATCTTTCCAGAGCTTCCCAGATGCGGACACACATCCCGGCTCTCCCTCTGAAGCCCTGAAAGATGTATCGAGCCTGCCAGCCAAAGATGACACAGAGAGCCTCTCCGTGAGTGTACAGACTGAATCGTGCCCTGAAAAGATGTTAAAGTCCCAACTCCCAGTACTGTGACTGTGGCCTGACTTGGAAGTAGGGTCTCCTCTTCGAAGATGACAGTGTTAAGGTTATCAGGGTGGGCCCCCACCCATCACTGGAAATTCCATCCAAGGGAAGATGTGGTCACAGGCAGGACACACACAGAGGGGAGGCCATGTGACAGCCCTTGGCCGTACACAAGCCAAGGAGGGAGGCCCCAAGAGAAAGCCACCTCCAGAACAGGGAGAAAATCAGTCTCCGTTGTTTAAGCCACGCAGTCTGTGGCCTCTTGTGGTGGCCACCCTGGGAAGCCGATGCAGCTGGAGCTCAGCATGAATGAGGCTCACGTGGCCCCATCTCTGTACCTCTCTCCCCCACCCAGGCGTGTCCCCATCTCTGCGCCTCTCTCCTCACTCGGGCTTAAGTTCCCTGCAGGCAGCAAACCTGTGACATTCATGTGAGTGATCACTTCCGCGTCGAGTACCAGACCAAGTGTGCAGTCTGATTTCAAAGCCTGGGCACTCGTGGTTTCCCTATGGATCATGTAACCCATAATCAAGGCTGTGTCCCTCCCCGAAGTGGGACTCTTGAGCGAACTCGCGGTCCGCCCCCTAGGCCCATGGCTCTGGGCCTGGACGAGATCACGGGTCAGGGAACCAAGGAGGCTTTAGGCTTTGTGGGATGGAGCGCCCTGGCTGCCCGAAGTGCAGGTGAGACCTGTCTTTAACATTCTTCCTAAAGGTATTGACGGATTACACAAATTCTATGTAATTAACAAAAACAGAAGACGGAAACATGTAGTCACCACCAGGAACTCTGCTCCTGCAACAGATGAAGTTTCCACATTGGCCTGGGACCTCCCCGCTCCCGCTCAGGTGAAAATTCACACTCTGCAGCCACAGTCACAGCAAAGGAGCAAATATTTTCTGGTTCGGTGTTTGTTTTGCATGAGTCCTGTTTTATCTGTCATTAAGCAATGGTTGCCAGGGACAGTCCAGCTGACACCAGCTTCAGCCCTGAAGAGACAGGTGTGGGCTCTGAAGCAAAGTGCAGCAGATGAAGCCGGGCTCCAGGCCAACTGCCTTAGAGTCCTCTGTGGGACCCTCTGCCCTAGCCAGCCGAGTGCAGGACCAGGCGGAGGGAGTTGGGGGAGCGAGGCTAAAGGGGGTGAGTGTCCCCCACACCCAGACCCCATGGCCTGGGGCTAACAGTAAGAAGTTGGGGACACCGCGCTCCCAGTCACCACATCTGCACCCAAGGGAGGGAAGGCCCTGAGCCTCAAGGGCCATGGAGCAGCCATCTGGCTCTGTGGTTGACGCTGAGGTGCATGTGGCCACACCCACAGGTCCCACAGCCTTCATGTTGATGACTCTGAAGCTGTTTTGCCACCGTCACTCCCTGCACCTCCCTCTTTTGTTAAGTCTTCTTATTTATGATTTAGTCTTAAGAAGCAACATCCTGCATTTCTCTATACTCGCCTCAGCAGCCAACACGTTTTGACCTCTGCTATTACCTTATTTATGATAACTTAATTTTCTTGACAAGCTTAATAGTATTTGTAAGAAGACGCCACACCCAAACCCTCCCAGGCACCGGGAACACGCAGAGGAGCTGGAAGGCAGCATTCCCTGTCTTCGCGATATTCTCCGTCCTTGGCAGCATCTTCGTTAGCCTGCCTGTGGCCGCACTGAGGGCCAGCACAGCTGGCCTGTCCCCACAGGAGTCCCCGCGTGACCGCACAACCCCATCTGCCCGGTCCCCGTCGCACCCCGCTCAGCGTGACGTTTAACGAGGTATGTAGGGTCAGGCAGGTCAAATGTGAGAAAATTAATTTGTGTAACAGCAGGCAGCAAATACAGGCACACATACGCTTAAAAGACGTCTTCTGGCCGGGCGCGGTGGCTCAAGCCTGTAATCCCAGCACTTTGGGAGGCCGAGACGGGCGGATCACGAGGTCAGGAGATCGAGACCATCCTGGCTAACACGGTGAAACCCCGTCTCTACTAAAAAATACAAAAAACTAGCCGGGCGAGGTGGCGGGCGCCTGTAGTCCCAGCTCGGGAGGCTGAGGCAGGAGAATGGCGTGAACCCGGGAGGCGGAGCTTGCAGTGAGCTGAGATCCGGCCACTGCACTCCAGCCTGGGCCGCAGAGCGAGACTCCGTCTCAAAAAAAAAAAAAAAGACGTCTTCTATTGTATTAAGTGATTTTCGTAACCACATAGAGTGGAGCCAGACGATTCAGTTAAAGGATTTACTTAGGAGCCTGGAAGGGATGTTAGTATATATCTGTGATAATTAAGGGACTGCTAATCTCTCAACCTCTGCAATAAGATATGCTTCATTATTCTTTAAATTGTAGCTGACACAGAGTATACCTGAAGAACCAATTTAATTCCTTTCCTCCTCTTTTTTAAATTTGGTCTCTCCCCGCAGCCATGAGATACCCACGCAAGCAGGAGCACTGATTTACCTGCCGGCCTTTCACTGGCGTGAAGAACATTTCATTTTGCTAATGATATTTGCTGTTTGATAGATTTCCTCAAGGTAAACCTCCCAAAACACCAAATCCTTATAATCCTCAATTTATCTTCCGGACAGAAGCCGGGGTAATTGTCTGCCTTCGTGACAGTTTTCCAGCCCTGTGTGTTGCTGTTACCAAACTACAGGAACCAAATGGACTTCTAAAGAAAATGTTTACGACGGCCCCCAGTGAACAGCAACATTAACCCAGCACTGGGCGTTCGCGGCGTTAATGGAGCTGCACAGCCCTGAGGAGCTGCCAGACAGGGCCGGGACCACAGGGACTGCAGGGCAAGAGCTTTGCATGCTCAGTCTTCCTTTGCTTTAAATTTTCGTCTTCATGTTTTGCTGTCATGATTTGATATGCACCTTCCAAAGGACCAAAGAATGCCTGTGCCAAAGCGAGGGGAAGTGGGATAGGATGCTCGGCCTGCATGTGAGGCTTTCCCAGTGTTTGTAAAGAATGGAATTGAGGTCTGGCTCTTTAAGAAAAAGACTCTGAAGGGGATTTTGAGCAGAGACCAACTCAGACACAGGTGGCCAGGGAGCCCCAGGAAGGTGGGCAGACGCCGAAGGAGCCCCAGGAGGGTGGGCAGGTGCCACTGGAGCCCCAGAAGGGTGGGCAGGGGTGAAGGGTGCCCCCAGGAAGGTTGGCAGGGGTCAAGGGAGCCCCCGGGAGGGTGGGCAGGTGCCGAGGGCACCCTGGGAGGGTAGGCAGGGGCCGTGGGATCCCCGGGAGGGTGGGCAAGGGGCTGAGGTAATCCCCAGAGGTTGAGCAGGACCCATGGGGGCCCCAGGAGGGTGGGCAGGGGCTGAAGGAGCCCCGGGAGTGGGGACAGGGGTCAAGCGAGCCCCAGGAGGGGGACAGGGGCCAAGGGAGCCCTGGGAGTGGGGACAGGGGTCAAGCGAGCCCCAGGAGGGGGACAGGGGCCGAGGGAGCCCCAGGAGGGGGACAGGGGCCGTGGGAGCAGAAGCGTCCTTCAGGTTGGGAACAAGACCGCCGCCTCGGGAAGCCAGGCCAGGGCGGCGAACAACTGCGTGGTTGGGAGTTTGAGCCTAATTACAGGACTGGAGACGGGAGAAGGCTATGAAGCAGCTAAGGGGTTTTCCTGTTAGGTTTCTACGAATCCAAGAAAAGTCATCTTAGATTCCTGGGTTTACAGATTAAGTCAGAGGAAGAACAGGACTGGGTCACTATGAGACTCTTGGATGAGTTTGCAGGAAACTGTATCTGCTTGCAAATGGGCAAATAAAATAAAAGAACAAAAATCATACTGTATTAATCTAAGAATCTAGACACATCTACCACAGACTCCTTATTTCTGAGAATCTAGTAAAAGAAAAGGTTCTTTATAGAAAGATGGTCACTTCGTCTTTTTACTGGTTGAAGCCCTCAGTGCTCCCTGCAGACATAAGGAGGAAACCCCAGGCCATCCCTTCGTGAATGAGAAAGTGGTTTAAACATGGCCTGGAAGACCAGGCTATAGGGAGACGTCAAAGAAAACCAGAGCTGGGCAGTAGTCAAAGCAGTAAAAGCAGATTTTACTCAGCCCTTCCTGAATAGGGAGAGAGAGACCCGACTCAGCTGTGAAGACAGCAGGAGTAAGGGGATCACAGCCAAGGAGCAGCATAGGGGCAGGGAATGGGAAATTACCAAGACAAAACACCGCGCTCAGGGGGTTCTCACGAAAACAACCCAACGAGATTCTTGCTGAAGTGAGCAGCATCACCTGGGGACAGCGGGATCTCCTGACCAGTTATCTAGGGTGGGGGTTCTTGCCAAAAGCGGACAAGGCAGAGACAACCACAGAAGTCCAAAAGCTGAGGTCTCACTGAAAAGTTCAGGGGGCCTGCGTGGAGTTTGGTCAAGGAGAGAATCTCTGTCAGGAATCAAATTCCTGGACCCACAGTTAGCAAGCGTTTCTAGAGCAGGCTCCATGAGCACAGCCTCCTCCTCACCACAGAGTGTCCGCCATGATGGCCTTTATGCTCCTCCTAGCAAGGACGTTAAAGGGGCGGGAGGTGAGGGGGACCTCAGTGCTGGCTTCCATGTGGAGGCAGAGGCAGCTCCTTGGTGACAGGATGTTAAGTAAAGACATTCCTGAAGAAGACTTCTAACAGAGTAAACACTGGGGCAGATGAGAGAGAAGTGTGAATTTAATGTCTGGTTCTACTGTAAGATATTTTTAAAATCCCTTTGATCTAAACTTTGAAATGATACTTTTCTCTGGATCTACAGGGCCACCTGTTTCTTGTTTCAGTTCTATGGCGTTTCCTTTAGTAAGCATTTATTATCTTTTAAATAAAAGCAAGCAGTTATATACTTTAAGTCAGACTAAAATGCTTACATGACATAATTCGTATCATTTCGCAATTAAGTAGGATTAAAAATGGCCCGATTATCAGATTCTGACCAGATGATCCTTTCTCCTGCTGCCCCATCATATCGTTTCACAATAGGATTTAAAATGACCCAATTAGCTGGGCGCAGTGGCTCACGTCTGTAATACCAGCACTTTGGGAGGCCGAGGTGGGTGGATCACCTGAGGTCAGGAGTTCGAGACCAGCCTGACCAACACAGAGAAACACCGTCTCTACTAAAAATACAAAATTAGCTAGGCGTAGTGGTGCATGCCTGTAATCCCAGTTACTCAGAAGGCTGAGGCAGGAGAATCGCTTGAACCCAGGAGGTGGAGGTTGTGCTGAGCAGAAAATGTGCCACTGCACTCCAGCCTGGGCAACAAGAGTGAAACTCCATCTCAAAAAGATAAAAATAAAATAAAATAAATAAAAATGACCTGATTATCAGATTCTGACAGATGACCCCTCCCCCTGCTGCCCCATCAGTCAGAAGGTCTGGGGAAAGGAAACAGAAGAGAGGCTGGTTTGAAAAGAGAACGGCCAAGCACATATATATCAGCCCACAGATTTAAGAAATTCAGTCAATCTCAAACTCGATTAACACAGAGAAAACTAATGTTTATTTCCATCATAATCAAACTGCTGAAAACAAAAGGAAATCAGTACAATCTTAAAAAGAGAAAAAGAACCAGCTTGGGCAATGTAGTGAGACCCTGTCTCTACTGAAAAAAAAAAATTTTTTTGTTTTAATTAGCCAGGCATGGTGACGCACGCCTGTGATCCCAGCTACTTGTGGAAGGGGAATTACTTGAGCCTGAAAAGTCGAGGCCACGGTGACCCATGACTGCGCCATGGCACTCCAACCTGCCCGACACAGCTGAGACCCTGTCTCAAGAAACAAGCAAACAAACAACACAGTTCACAAAGGGGACAAAAAGGCATCTCAAAACCTTACCAGGTGAATACAAAGGTGATCAATTCTTACTTATATTCACTTATAAGGTGAATACAAATTTAACCAATTCTTATCTGAAATATTAAAATGAGACAGAAATATCCTTAGACCAGCTAAAACTTTGTGACATCGTCAAGAACAAGCAAACACAGAAGACGACAACTGAATCGATGCGGAACCTCAGATGGAGCTGGAATTGCTCTGTCATGTGGGCAATGTAAATTTGATAAATATAGATTTTAGTTAAATATACCATTAGGCAAATTGATAATTAAGCCAATTAGTTTTAGGTGATTTGACAGTTAGTGATTTGGCTCCAAGTGATCTGGCTTAATCCCAGCAGGAGGAGATCCAGAAAGCCAGGTCTGGAGGTTATGGAAGACGAAGGTGGGGAGGGCCCTTCTCCAGGGGTTCTGAGAGTTGCACCCCCACGGGGCTGAGGAGAAGAGTTGGGGCCTTTCTCCAGGTGGCTGTGGTATTGAGATCCTGCAGTCAGGCAGCACAGAGTCTGGACAAGCAACACAGAGAACGCAGAGGACTTGCCATTCCTGCTGCCCCCTACCCTCCATCACGATGTGATAGTCGGGCCCACCAAATGGAGACCCAGCACTGCCGGCTCTTCAGAACTCCAACACCATGTGACCCCTACAGGCCACCCTGGATGTGGTGCCGCCCTCTCGCGACTGCCTAAGCCAGCTTTCTCCCAGGGCAGCAAAACGAGGACACTATCCTCACCCTGCTCAGTTCTGTGTTTAAGTCTTTGGACAATTGAGGGTTGACGGAGACACGTCCCAGTTCATCTTCTCTTCGTCTCCATCATTAGCTTCTGTATGTGCCTGCCGGGACTTCAGTGACAAAGCACCACAGGCCAGACGGCTTAACAGCAGCCATTCATTTTCTTACCGTTTTGGAGGCCAGAAATCCAAGATGAAGGTGTTGGTAGGGCTGGTTTCTCCTGAGGCCTCTCTCCGTGGCTTCTCACTGTGGCTTCACTCTGCCTTTTCCTCAGACAAGAGCCCCACTGGTGTCTCTTCCTCTTCATGCAAAGACGTCAGTCCCATCAGATCAGAGCCCAACCCCAGTGATCTTATTTAACCTCAGTTATCTCCTAAAGGCCCATCTTCAAGTATAGTCACATTGAGGCTGAGGGTTTCAACATATTAACCTGGGAAGGAACACAATTCACCCCCTAGCAATTTCCTACACCCCCTGTCCTTCCAGTCTCTGCAAAGGAAATCTCTATCTTTTCACCTGGCAGCCCCAGCCTCCAATCCTGGCACACCCACAAAATGAAGAGGAGACCTGCCAAGGGAGAAACTTAGAAATGGAAAAGAAAACGGAACTGGATTGTATAAAATTCAGTGGTGTGTATACCTCTTAATAGCACTCTGGCTAGCAATTTTCAACTATGTTTCCTAAGATTAAAACCATCATTTGGAATGGATCCCACTCCCAATCTAATGTAAAACAAATACCAGTAAAATGCCTGGTGAGATAAAGTAGATTATCTTGATTCCAACAGCAACTGCAACCGCTTATGGTCCTTTCAAACACACTCCCCTGTGAACACACATTATCTCTCTGACCTTCATCCTCTTGTTTACTGATGGCAGTTGGAAGATGACCAGTTGGAGTTAATTTTCCATTTTTAATTTGCTTGTCAGTTTTATGCCATTCTGTCGGTAAAATACTCTGATATTGCTAAAATAAAAGCTACTGAAACTGTGATTGCCTAAATCAGATACTAAAGTAAGGCCTTTGGGTTTTGCGATACAGTAAAATGCAAATTGGGACTCATTTATGCAATGAAGTGAATGTTTCCCTATTTTTCCTCTGGAAGAAAGAGCCAGCCCCCATCTGCGGGCTGCCCTCAGCCTGGCGTCCTGACCTCCAGCCACCGCAAGCAGAGCAGAACTACCGTCTGTATTTTAGGATGCTGGTGGTGGGCTGCTGTCTACCCCAGCCCAGCGGTGAGAAAGGGCAGGAGGACCACAGAGCCACGCTGGGTAAACAAAGATGCTCCTCTGGGTCTCCCGGGTGCCTTCCTTCCGCTGCTTTCCCTCCTGCATCACAGAGGAGCTCGATGCTAAATGTTTATGGGCTTCTCACACTTCATTTGATGGAACAAGGAGCTTCATGATGGGCCTCTGATGGGCCAGGGGAATTCTAGCTTATTTGAGTTTGGGGCTTATATAAGCCATTATGTAAGTCACCAGCTCATGTCCTGTAGAAACTGCACGTTTTCCCAAGGCTGCCTTCAGCTTCACAGACAAAGCCAGGCTAGAAACAGGGTCCGAGGGAAATTCACGAAGAGCCAGGATAGGTGGTCTGTAGGGTGAGGAGTCAGGCACGGAGAAATGGGGCCATCACAGGAGCGTCAGAGTCTCCTATGTGCTCCCCACTCCTGGTGGAAGCCGGCTCCAGTGGAGGATCAACGGTGCCTGCAGCTGCAGGTTCCTGGAGCGCACTCTTGGGTGGCACCGGGTCTCACCTCTGCCCCTCGCACGGGCGCAGACGCTCTGCCTGGGTCGGGAATGGCCTGGGCCGGCCCCTCCAGGCCAGCTGCCTCTCACTCACAGTGTCTTCCCTCCTGATGGAAGTCATGCATTCCTTTTTACAGCAGATTTAGCAAAGCCAGAACAGTCCATCACGCCGCCCTTCATCCCACTACTCCGAGATGACCTCCGTGTGGGGTCAGGAGCCCGGCCGCGTAGCCCCGGACCCGGCCTCGCTCCTCAGCCGCGGACTTGGGGAGCGAATGCGCCGTCCCTGGGCTGCTCCAGTCCACCCAGGTCACAGGCCGACGCGAGATTTTCAGGGGCGAGAAGGGGGTGACGGGGGTAACGGAGAAAGCGAAGACGGAGACAGGGTGTGCCCAGGGCGCGGGCACCGAGCGGTCCGGCCTGCGAGGCACGTGTCCCGCCCAGCTGCAGACGGGCGACCCCACCACAGCCCGCGGCCCACAGCCAAGTCCGCCTCACCTGCAGCTCCCGCGCAGAGCAACCGGGTCCATGGCGGTCCCGCGGGTGCGGAGTGGAGAGCGGGGGCTGCCTCCCCGGGGCCGCCTCCCCGGGGCCCGGAGTGGAGAGCGGGCGGCACGCCGCGGAGCCCTCGGGGACGATCACCGCCGCTTCCTCCTCCTCCTCTACGCGGGCTCCCGGCCCAGCCCCTAAGGCCACCATGCCGAGGCCTGGCTGCCCCGCGAGAAGCAGCAGTTCCTGGGCGCCTTCTCCTTCCCGTCGTCCATCGCGGGTGCACGTGACTCTAGCCCCGCCCCCTTCCCCGTCATCCTTTCTGCTCGCGCCGGGACGTTCACTCAGAGCGTCAGACGCCGGGGCCTGCTGCTCCCGCCGGGGCGGCTGCTGACTGTGTCCGCCTGAGCTGAGGTCTGTAGCCCAGAGGGTTGCTGACTCTGCCATCCTCCCTGTGCCCAGCGCACTGTCTGCTGCCCTGTGTCCCCACCCTTCCTGCCCCTAGGCTGCCAGGTGGGCACGTGGCCATAGTGTCATTGCATGCCGCTGCTGACCCCTCCTGGGCCTTGACCTTGACCCTGACCTCCAGGAGGCAGTCACAGGGAGAGGGCTGCAGGGCTCACGGTAGTGGTGCCATCCCGGCCCCCTTCATGACTCCACCTGGGCCCTAATGCTGACCCTGACCCCCGCCCTCCAGGCTGCTGGGTTCACGGTCCTCATGCCCTCATCAGCTTCTGTCATGGCCCACCTGCCCCACCACCCTCTCCCCGTGACTGCCACTAGCAGGCCACCCTCATGGGGCCATCAGCCCCTCCAGCAGGTCAGTCCCCCAAGCCTGGCCCCGGGCACCCGATTGCTTTCCTGCCGGCCTCTCGCTGGCTTTAGGCCCGAAGAGGCCCAGGCCAAGCTCAGTTTATCATGAAATCCCTGGCAGTGTAGCTGGTATAGTTTTATTTCTTGATTGGAGGAATGAATGAGCCGGTGAATCCAGCACTGTTTATAAAAATGAGGTGTAGGGAAAAGCTTAAGTGTCTAACCATCAAAGAGTGAAACAGAATACGATGGAGTCTTTAAAAAGTTATATTGAAAGGTTTTTTAATAGTTGTGGAAAATGCACATTATAAAATGTTAGGTTTAAATGTCATGTAGTCAATGACAAACATGTCTCAGGTTTCATGCAACAGAATCAGCTCTGGAAAACACCGTCATGAAAGACCAGAGGGCACTGTTCTGTGACCTCTGCAGAGAATGGTGCCCAGCACTCTGTGCCCAGTCAGTGTTGGGTTTATGTTAGCACTAATTATAAAAATGGAGGACTTTTTCTATACATATGCTTTGACATTTTTCTCCAGAATTCTCTTCATTTCTGTTTTACTTAACAGTATAAAATACTTTTATTAAAAATAATTTTTTAAGGAGCTCGTCGGATCTTAAGAACATAAACCCAGGCCTCAGTAAACATGTCTCTCACACTGCAAGATTTGGGGTTTCCTGTGGTAGCCTCCTGGTCATAAGACCTTGAGTAGGCGCCGTGAGCTCACCCCCAGGAAGGAGGCCACAGAGGAGATGAAAAGGCTAGGGGAGAAGCAAGCCCTGGCTGCTCTGTAGAAGGAAACACAGGCGCGGTTCACTCTGTGATGCTTAGGTGAGCAGGCAAACTCATGGGCGTGACACGGAGGGCTCTGCTCAATACACACCAGCATTTTCAAAAGAGAAAGAGATGTAGTTCAGCAATGACAGCCTGCTCTGAAGAGACATCAGCTCCCCATCAACAGAGTGGCAGCAACCGGATTCTGTAGGAGAAAACTCTGCCTTGAGTTGGAGCCTGGGCTGGACGACTGTTCCCAGTAGGATGCTTCTACCAATAAGGAACAAACAACCCAGACTCATAACGGCCTGAACAATAAGGAAAGCGTGTCCGTTAGATTTTGTTGTGTAACAAACCATCCCAAAACTTACTGGCTTAAAATAACCGCAATTTATCATTTCTCATGAATCCAGGTTTCCTAGGTGAATCTTCTTGCCTGGGCTCAGGTATGTGGCTGTGTTTAGCTGCCAGGTTGGCTGGGAACTGTTCTTTAAGGATGAAAGACCCATGGAGAGGAAGGTTCTCAGCCAGCAGAACCTTCTCCTCCATGGGTCTTTCATCCTCACAGAAGCTACATAAGACTTCTTTACTGAAGCATCTAAGACAGCAGGAGTAGGGGCCTTTTAAGGCCAAGACTCAGAACCACACAGTGTTACTCCCACTACATTCTAGGAGTCAAAGCAAGTCACCGACTGAGATTTGAGGGTGGGGAGAAGACCCCAATTCTTGATAGGAGGAGCAGCAAAGAATATGTGACCGTATTTAATCTGCCACAGAAAGCATCTCAGAAGACAGGAAGTTCAGAGGTAAGGTGTAGGGTGGATTTCCCGCGGCTGATCAAGCAGCACAAAGATGTGAGCCAAGGTCCAGGTCCTCCCCTCTCCTCTGCATCTTCCATGTGGGTTTCATCCTCAGGCTGGGAGAAAGATGGCCGTAACAGTTCCAGGCATTACATCCAGATGCAAAACATTCAGAGATTCAGGAAGGACTGTCTCTTCTTGTAAGCATCTCCTCGGAGTGAGGAAACTTCCTTGAACCCCTAGAGTGGAGCTCCCGCCATATCTCACCGGTCAGAGCTGGGTCACATGCCCGTTTCTCCCCATCGGCAAGGGGAACTAGAGTCACTTGGATCATTGTGCCCCATCGCTGCACCAAGGTGAGAGGTTGGCTTCCCCTGAGGCGTTGGCTGTGTGGACAGCTAAACAAAGTCAGGATCCATTGGGAAGGAGGGTGCGGGAATGGAAACTCAGCGGGAAGGTAACCAGCAGCGTCCACCTGTATGAACCTTTACTGGGAGCTTTTGTTTAATCCCACGTGAGCAAAGTCACACCATTGGCTCAGGCTCTCGGCCTTACAGGCAGAAGATAAGATCTGTAGGGATAGTTCAAATCAGATGGACATTGTAATCTCCCCAATAAACACCTCACGTATCTGAGAGCGAAAAGTTGATTTTCCTGCTCAGATCCCCATTTAGCTTCAAGAGTTGTAAAACCTAATTTAATCTGACAGCCCCTACCATCTCCAGCTCTGAGGATGCCCCAGGGCACTGGCCTGCCTTCCAACATTATCTGTGATTGATGCTGAGATAATTCTCTCCCCAGTCACATCTCGGCAATAGAGTGAAATGATTTGCAGTGCGGAGGCCAAGGTTCTTTTGGCTCAAATTGTGGCGTGTTGGAGACCCGTCATCAAAATGGCTGTAGCTATGAGTGTGAACGTGCAGCTCGGTCACCACACAGTCACCTTCAGGTTAGCAAGAAAGCAGGTTTCAGTCATGGAACCCACAAGAGGTATTTTCAAGTTTTGTGGTTCATAAACCTCAGGGTTGAGCACATGGATGCAGATCAACCAAGATACGGTGCCCAAAAGAACTGGAAACACGTCCACACATAACTGGCACGTAATGTTCCTAGCAGCACCCTTCACAACCAACAGCTGAAACATGGAAACAGCTCAGGTGCACATCCAAGGACGGGTGGACAGCAAGATGCCACATATTCATACAAGAGCATCTTAGCAGCAGTAAAAGGGAGTGAATTGGTGATGCATGCCGCAGCACAGACAAACCTTCGAAAAGTTACGCGAAATAAAAGAAGCCAGTCACCAAAGGTCACATGCTGTGTGAGTCCATTCATATGAAATGTCCAGAACAGGGGCGTTTATGGAGCCAGAAAGTAGATTACTGTTTTCCGAGAGCTGAGACTGGGAACCTGGGGTGAGGTAGAGTAGGGAGAGTGATTGCTGAAGTGCATGGGGTTTCTTTCCAGAGTGATGAACATACCCTAAAATTTACCTGTGGTGAGAGTTGCACGTGTCCATGAATAAACTGAAAATGATTGGTTTGTATGCTTTAAATGGTTGAATTATATGGTGTGTGAACTACATCTCAATAAAGCTTATAAAATAGCAAGGATAGGCCAGGTGCAGTGGCTCACGCCTCTAATCCCAGCACTTTGGGAGGCTGAGGCAGGCAGATCACAAGGTCAGGAGATCGAGACCATCCTGGCTAACACGGTGAAACCCCGTCTCTACTAAAAATACAAAAAAATTAGCCAGGCGTGGTGGTGGGCGCCTGTAGTCCCAGCTACTCGGGAGGCTGAGGCAGGAGAATGGTGTGAACCTGGAAGATGGAGCTTGCAGTGAGCTGAGATCGCGCCACTGCACTCCAGCGTGGGAGACAGAGTGAGACTCCATCTCAAAAAAAAAAAAGCAAGGCTAGGTCACATCACACTCCTAGTTACCATTGGATAGATGTCATGTTACTGCCATCTCAGTTGTGGAATTGTGGGTTCCTTTGGTCCCCAGAAACTCAGGGAGAGATGATAGGGTCACACTTGGGCACCCCAGTCAGTGCATCTCCACTGGGTCTCCGCACCCCCCATAGTATCCACTGCAGGGGCCAGCATGGCTGTTCCTGTGTGTGTCCTGCAGGCTCCTCTGCTGGCGCCTCTTCACAGTCTCCCTGAGGCCCAGACTCTTGCCAGGGAGGAACCGTCCTGGGGATGGATGAGCACTGAGGCCTTCCTGCTTACATTTAAGCAGCCTCTACTTCTGTAGACATTGAAAGACCAGAGAGAGGAGGCTTAGGGGACCAGAGAGAGGAGGCTCAGGGAGGAATGTTGCCAGTACCAGCCCCCAGGTTTGCTTCACTTTAATTCCACAGCATCCTTCGGCTGCCCAGACTGACCGTGTTTTATTAGGAAGCGTCTCAGCTTCTCTGTAGCAGACAGACTCCAGGGTCACCCCCATCTCCTGCCCCCTGGCCACACCCATGTGTACCCCTCCCCTTCAGTGTGGGCAGCACCTGGGGCCGACTTCTAAGGAGAGCCCACAGTTAAGGTCACCACCCCTTGTGTATGGTTATGTGACTATGTTACATGGAATTGAGCTTCCATCTTTTTCTCTCCCCTTCCTGTCCACCTTCCACACACATCCCTTTTTTCTGGCTTTAAGAAAGCAAGTCAGCCAGGTGCGGTGGCTCACGCCTGTAATCTCAGCACTTTGGAAGGCCCAGGTGGGCAGATCACATGAGGCCAGGAGATCAAGACCAGACTGACCAACATGGTGAAACCCCGTCTCTACTAAATACAAAAAATTAGCCCAGTGTGGTGGTGCACACCTGTAATCCCACCTTTTCAGGAGGCTGGGGCAGGAAAATCGCCTGAACCCGGGAGGTGGATGTTGCAGTGAGTCAAGATTGCGCCACTGCACTCCAGCCTGGGCAACAAGAGTGAAAACTCCATCTCAAAAAATAAAAAAGAAAGAAAGAAAAAAAGAAAGAATAGAAAGTCATCACATTGGAGAACTCAGTACTCTAAGAAACAGGGTGGCCTGTGAGACCTGAGGGCAGCCTGGGGCTGGCAGCCCGTGAGAAACTACAGCCCTCAGTCCTACAACCCCAAGGAACCAAAATTTGCCAGTGACTTGAGTTAGCAGAGAATCAGATTCCTCCCCAGCCCTAACTCTGATGAGGCCACAGCTCAGGCTGACATCTTGACAGCAGCCTTGTCAGACCCTGAGCAGGGGCCCAGCTAAGGCACGGGGGCTCCTGATCACAGAGAATGTGAGATGGTCGGGTATGTTGCTTGAAGCCGCTGACTTTGGGGAAAGTTGTCACGCAGCCATAGCTAACTAATCAAACTCTCGTTCAAGTTTGTTCAGATCTCACCTTTTTAGTGAATGAAGCCTGATCTCATCCCCCATGTGACTCTGCCATGATCCCTCCTTCTGATCTTTACCTACCAAGCCCGGGTTGCCCTCTCCTCACCGTGTTCAAACACACGTCCCCTTCTCAGTGACCGGGGAATGTGTGCGTTGAGTCTGTTCTTTCCTCCTCGCCCTGCTAGACTGTGAGCTCCAGAAGGGCAAGAACCTTCTCATTTGACACTCATGTACCCCAGGTGCCTGGCAGTGCTGGCCCGTCACAGATGCTCAGTCATCAGTTATTGATACCTGAGTCCACCAGCCAGGCCATCGTTTGCCTGAGGAAATCCAGTCCCTGAGATGAAGGTGAGTCGTGGCAGAGTCGAAGGCCTCATCCACACTCCCAGTTTCTCCTGTGTTCACATCCGGTCCCCCATCCTGGCGGGGCCCCTGCCCTGTGCTCACAGCAACACGGCCACCTCCCTCCCGGGTCACACACCTGCCACATCACCTCCCCTGGGTGGCACAGGCACACCTGGCTCTGCTCCCACCCTGCTCTGCTCCCACCCTGCTCTGGCCCCCATTCCCAGGCAAGTCCGGCCGCTGTCAGTGCGCCTCTGCAGGGGGCACTCCCTTCTGTCGGCACAGTCGTGCTCTGTGGTGCATCTGAAGGTGTCCCTTTTAATTTTTTATTTCAACTGCACCTGTCTTGAATGCGTATCTTTCAACAAAGGGAAAAGGAGCTAGATTTGTAGCTATCATTTCTGAGTGCTTCCTGGGCTCCCAGAGCCCTTCATGTTTTTCTTTGGTTGAAACCCCCATGGCTGTTCTCTGGAGTGGGCTTGTAATCTCCATTTCTTAGGTGGGAAATGGGGGGTGAGAGAGAAAGTGGCGCGGTTTCAGAGCTGCAGCGTAGCAGGGTGGGGTCAAATCCTGTTTCATTTCATTCCAAACACCAAGCTTTCAACCACTGCCTTCAACATGTGCTTTGCAGGCGGCAGCTTCTGTTTACGTATGACCCTACAGCTGCTCTGCACCCTGACCCAGGATATCCCTGCAACCTATGCAAACTGAGGTCCAGCCCTGCTGCCGGACCTCATCCTGGCTGCCCTCACCGTGGCCTGTCCAGATGCAGGAGCTCCTCTCTGAATCTGGGGCTACTGGCAGGTGAGTTTCTGCAGAGACCTGCCCCCTGGGCTCTACTGCAGGGATACAGAGGCACAGCACCCCCTTCAGGGCACCAAGGTGGCCATTTCTCCCAGCCACTACAGGGTCAGCTCCTGGAGGTCTGGGTGGAGGAGGGAGGAGCAGCGGTTCTCTCTGCTGCTTGCTCTGTCTACACACCTTGGGCCTCTCAGTGGGACCTTTCACACAGCCCAGGTGGCTCTGAAAGGGAGGTGGGGCACGTTCTCTCTCTACCTCTTCCCTCTGTCTCTGCCTCTGGATGCAGTGCCTTCTACCTGAGCCCTTTGCTTTGTGGGTAGTTAAGAGATTGGGAAATCCCAGAGGAGGAGAGGTCGGGAGGGGATTCACTCTCTGGAGCCCCTGTCCGGGTGCTGGTGGCCAGAGCACTGTCCTCTCTGTTGACCTTGCACCGAGGAGCCCTGAGCACTTCCCCCCATCCCTGCCGGGTGTGCCTTCTCATCTCACACCTGGAAAGGGCGGAGTTGACGCAGGACTCCAGCTGCCCCCTTACCACTCTGCAGGCCGCGTGCAGACAGCGCAGCCATCGGTGAGGGCCGTGCTTCTGAAGATGGACAGGAGGGGTCTTGAGGAAGGAGCTCTGGGGCCAGTGGGGCCCTCGCTGTTCCTCCTGAGTGGTCCATGGTGCCCAAAGCACCCGATGGACATCATTGCATTGATGCTGATGTTGGAGATGTTGACGGACAAACCCCACATAGGCAGAGGTGGCTTCACAGCAGCGGGCCCATGGGGGACCCCGCCTGATGCAGAGTCGGGGGCAGCCCTCTACGGGCGCTGCAGTTCTGCTTTTCCAGGCTGCCCTGGCTGGGCTGGTGCGCAGAAGGGGTTCCCATGGTGCAGGGACCACCCGTGTGGATCCAGCTCTCAGGGCAAAGGAGCAGGGACCCTCCCTCCTTGCCAGTGCCCAGGCCCCAGGGAGCCTCCCTGATGGCAGCTTCAGCACAGGCCCTCGGGGATGACTCCTGAGCCTCACAGGGTGCCTGCTGTGCCGCCGTGAAGCTGCCGCAGTGGCCTTCCTCTGCTCGTGTCAGGGTTTCAGGAGGAGAAGGCAGAGCTGGCAGGCTTGGGTGGTCGCAGCAATGACAGAGGCCAGGGATGGGCTGTGGTCACCCAGCACCTGCGGGTAGGGTCACTGCTTCCCTTGTCCTGCGACTGAATCCCTGATAGGATGGAATGGCTGGGCGCTGAGCCTTCCCTCTGCCTCAGAGGGTCCCAGGACACCATGGGGGGATGCACCATGCTTAGTAATGGTGCTCACTGCTCTGAAACCCGGAACAGACCCACATCCAGGATGCACAGCGTGGGGGAGCGCTGGGTCTCCCCAGGCCACAGTCCCCCTCGTAAGCCCTGCTTGTCTGGGTGGGACTCTGTGCAGACTTGGGGCTGAGGGTCTCCTGGAAGACAGTCTCAGCCGGGCACCAGGCCCCAGGCCACCCGGGAAGAGCACGTGCCCTGCACCCTGACAGCCTGGGCTCTCACCGCCACCCGGAGGATGCCAGCTTGGAGGGCACATTTGCAACTCTCGGGGACTCATTCCGTTTCACATAATGTAGTTTACATTCAAAATATAAAGTCTCCTTTTGTGCTGTATTAAGGGACAAATCTCTGCTTGCACTCACTTGGAGTGAGGACAGAGGCCCTGCTGTGCCCAGCCCCTTCTGCCTGAGCTCATCGAGGAGCATGACCAGACTTACTGGCTGCTGCAATTGCCTGCACGATGCAGGCCCCCATGCCTCCCCCGTGAATATCGCAAAGTAATTAGCTTGTGAAGCTATTTCCCTATGACATTACGGATCAAAAGAAAGTGACAGGTAACCAGATGTGCTAATGGGGAGGCCCCTGCCCCTGGGACCTCCTGCCTGTCTGCTTCCAGGAGAGGGTAACACAGGAGCCCAGCAGGAGGCTCTGCAGACAGGCAGCGCCCCACAAGGAGATTTTAATTGTGTGTGGCTTGCTGGATGCCCGGTAAACCCAGCACACATGCCGTCTTTCATTTATTTTTCTGCCCAAGAACCAGTAAACACAGAGTTACTCCTGTACTGAGCTGAGTAAAAGAAGCTGACTGAGAGGATACACTGGCCTCAGTTTCAACAAATGCGTTTGGCACCAAGCCCTGCAAGGGCTCCACGGAGCAGCTTTGGGGGAGACCTGCCTCCAGGAACATGTACCCCACCCGACACATCCTGGGACCCCGTTTGGGGTGCGAACAACAGGAGAGCATTGATGCATTTTTCAAAATCCAGCAGGAGGGAGCTGTGGGCTGTGGATGCTGGCTGGGAAAGCTCCTCAGGCACAGCCCTGTGGGCAGGGAGGGGGAGAGGGCTCAGCCCCCACACAGGCCGCCTGGCACCAGGAGTCACAGGCCTCAGCCTTGGGATGTCCCCAGAGTTCCAATCGCTGCTCTTGCAGAAGCGGCCCAGCAGGGTGAGGGCGGGGCCGCGTGGGGCTCAGCTGCAGGAGGGACGCCAGGGCCTGCACTTCTCCCCCACAGTGACCTCAGGCAGCGCATTCATTCTCTTTGGAGAAGTTTCCTTGTTGGTGAAATGAAATCACTACTTGGCTTCACCCACATAATGTTAGGCAACGAACTGCAGCCCAGGCAACCTCAGACCCTCAGGAAATCAACAGAGGGGTCCCGGCTCCCTGCACAGGTCTCGGCCTGACTTGGGACACCACTCAGGGCCCTCGTCTTCCCATCCTGTGCCTGTGTCCTCGCGAGGCCCCAGAGGTGCTCTTGTCCCTTCTCTTTCAGCCCCTCAGCCAGTGGGCAGCACCCGGCCACCCAAACACAAGAGGCCAGGACCATGGACACCAGGGGGCACAGAGCCCAGGCCTCCGTGATCCTAGGAACGTGCAGCGTCCGGGGACACAGAGAGGAAAGATGGAGACGTGGGGCAGGAGGAAGCTGAGCAGGGACACAGGCCCCCCTCGCATCACAGGCCTGCCTGGCCAGAATGACCTGCAGCAAGGAGCCAGCCCTGCTGCTCCTGTCCCTGAAAAGCCCGGAGAGAGGGCTAGCAGGGAGGCTGGTGCCTGGGTCAAGAGAGGGGCTACTCAGTTCTTCCAGAACGTTCCAGTGTGGCCCATGGACGCCGGTCTTCTGGTGTCCATTCCGTCCTGTGTCACTTCAGTTGATGAGCTGCTTGAGACCAGAACGGCCCGAATCCAGAACCGCCCACTACCTTCTGTGAGGCTGTGGCCAGAAAGCGAGCCAGACCTCTGAAGCTGCCTGGGCCCGTCCTGACCCAGGAGAGTCTGGCTGTGAAGGAGGGTAAAGGAGGAAGCCAGGCCTGGCACAGGGACAGGGTGGGGACCCAGTGAGATCTCCAGGGAGGAAGCCAGGGCTCCCACAATGGGGCTGCTGTTCTCCAGGAGGAACTCCACCCAAGGAGAGTTTGGGATTATCGTGAGAGACAGGACTACATTTGTGCTCTCAGGTACCTGCCGGGGGCCTCAGGCCCCAGGGAAGAGAGTCACCCTCAGGCCAACTAGGAAAGGTGAAAGGTGAAAGGTGAGTGCCCCTACGGCAGAAAGCAAAGCTGAGACAGCATCGCCAGCTGAGGGAGAAACTGACAGATGGCAGTTCACCAAAACCCAGAAACTGGTCATTCTCTGGCCTTTAACAAACCAAAGTGTATTTCTCTCTCTGAAATAAGAAACACAGGACAATTATTAAGTTCCAAAAGTACGTTTCATTTTGGAGGCACGTCACTGGTCCCCTTTGGAATCATGAACCTCTTGTGAGCGAAACACCTCCCACTGCTGATTCTGACAAGGCGCCCGGGGCAGTTCCCCGCCCAGGTGGAGGCAGACAGGTGCAGAGCCACAGGGCCACCACTGCAGATCCAGCCATCTCTCCAACCCCAGGTGCACCCACGGTTATCAGGGACCCGGCGCTGCCTCCCTGCACCCCTGCACCCACACAGCTCTCCACAGCAGCAAACGGGGTACATTAGGGTGGACGGGATGTGGAGCCAGGGCCCTGCGAGGGCTGGGGCAGCCTGTGGAGGGCCAGCACCAAGCAGTTCTGGGTTTGCAGGGTGGCCCTGTGTCAGCTGTTCGACACATGGGGAGGCACCTCAGATGGCTACAGGTTTGATTGAGTCCCCACAAAACTTCATATGTTGAAGTCCTAACCCCCAGCACTGCCGAATGTGACCGTATTTGGAAATGGAGTCATCAAAGATATCATTGGCTACGTTAAGATAAGGTTATAGTAGAGTAGGAGGACCCCTAGCTTAATAGGACTGGTGTCCTTATAAAAAGAAGGAAGCTGGACACATCAGGGAGAACGCCATAGGAGGACAGAGGCAGAGATTGGGATGAAGCTTCTCTAAGCCACGGAGGGCGGCCCGGAACCGACCCTTCCCTCACGGCCCTCGGAGGGCGGCCCGGGACCGACCCTTCCCTCACGGCCCTCGGAGGGCGGCCCGGGACCGACCCTTCCCTCACGGCCCTCGGAGGGCACTCACCCTGCCCACACCTTGACCTCAGACATGTGGCCTCCAGAACCTGTGCAGTGAGTTGCTGCCGCCTGAGCCTCCCAGCCTGTGGTGCTTCCATGTGGAAACCAAGCAAACTCCTCCAGGCACGTTCACAGCCGTTGGCATGGGCCTCTGACACTGACCAGGGTCACCCGTCACCTCTGCCCCTTCCCACCACTCCCCAGCCCAGGTGCCACGCTGTAAAAACAGCCTCAAAAAGCACATGAGATCCACAGCTCCTCCAGGAGACTAGGCCAGCCCCAAGCACATCCAGAGAGGTGGCTCCTCCCTGGAGGCTCTCGCCAAAGCCGCCCGAGACAGCTGCCATCCTCGCTCGCTCATCCTCGCCTGGAGCCTAAACCCTGACCAGCCAGCTCTACACATTTATGTCTTTTTCTGGCCTCACACACTGCCTAGAATGTCCAGTCAAATGTTGAGAAGTAGTGGTCAAAGCAGAAAGCCCAGCTTTATCCCCAGTCTTAGCAGGTACGTGTTTGCTGTTTCACGTTAAGATACTGGCTGGCAGCCGGGCGCGGTGGCTCATACCTGTAATCCCAGCACTTCGGGAGGCCGAGGCGGGCGGATCACAAGGTCAAGGGATCGAGACCATCCTGGCCAACATGGTGAAACCCCATCTCTACTAAAAATACAAAAATTAGCTGGGCATGGTGGCGGGCGCCTGTAGTCCCAGCTACTCTGGAGACTGAAGCCGGAGAATCACGTGAACGTGGGAGGTGGAGGTTGCAGTGAGCCAAGATCGCACCTACTCCAGCCTAGTGACAGAGTGAGACTGTGTCTCAAAAAAAAAAAAAGATACTGGCTGGAGGTTTTTCACAGATGTCCCTCAGCAGATCTGGAGAGTTTCCTACTATTCCCAGCTTTCTGATGTTTTTTAAAATCATGAACGGGTGTCAAAGTGTGTCAAATTCTTGTTCTGCCTCTATTGAGGTAATCATAAGGGGTTATTTTCTCCCTTACTTTGTTACTGTGGAGAGTGACACTGATTGATTTTGAAGGTTAAACTGAGCTAACTTTCCTGAAGAAACCCCACTTGGTCATAATGTAATATTGTGTAGATATTACTAAAATTGGATCTCATCGGTTAATACTTTATTAGGCATTTCTGCATCTGAGTTCATAAGGGATATTGGTCTGAAGTTCACTTTTCTTATAATGTGCTTCTCAGTTTTGGTATTGATGTTGTACTGGCCTCGGAGAGAGAGTTGGGAAGTGGTCCCTTCATTTTCTGAAAGAGGTTTTATACCCTGGACATTATTTCTTCCTTAAATGTTTGTTAGAATTTACAGCAAAGTCATCTGAGACTGTACATTTCCTTATGGGTAGTCTCGTGTTTGTTTTTTATAAGTCCAGTATTTTTCGTTGATACAGGGCTATTTCAGTTTTATATTTTTTCTTGTGACAGTTTTGATAATGTGTGTTTTCCCTTTTTTTTTTTTTTTTTTTTTGAGACACAGTCTTGCTCTGTCGCCCAGGCTGGAGTGCAGTGGCCAGATCTCAGCTCACTCCAAGCTCCGCCTCCCGGGTTCACGCCATTCTCCTGCCTCAGCCTCCCGAGTAGCTGGGACTACAGACGCCCGCCACCACGCCCGGCTAGTTTTTTGTATTTTTTAGTAGAGACGGGGTTTCACCATGTTAGCCAGGATGGTCTCGATCTCCTGACCTCGTGATCCGCCCGTCTCGGCCTCCCAAAGTGCTGGGATTACAGGCTTGAGCCACCGCGCCCGGCGATAATGTGTGTTTTTCAAAGAGTCTGTCCTTTGCATCTAAGTTGTAGGGTTTATCAGGATAGACTTGTTTGTGATGTTTCTTTTAATGCAGGGATGCCATTTACTCTTATACTGGAATTTTTGTTTCCTCTTTTATCTCCTTGGTCCATCTTACCAGTAATTTATTTACCAGATCAATCTTCAAAAAAAAAAAAAAACTCTCAACATTGTCAATTTCCTTTTTATTTGTCTGATTTTTATTTTATTCATCTCTGTTCTTCTCTATCATCTTCTTTTTTCTACTTTGGTTTAATTCCTCTTCTTTGTCTAGCTTTTTAAGATGAAAGTTTAGATCACTTATTTTACGTCCTTTTCTTCTAAAGCAGGCATTTTAGGGCTATAAATTTTCCTCTAGCCACTATTTTAGTTGCACACCACAAATATTGATATGTCCTGTTTTTATGATAGTTCAAAATATTTTCTGATTCTACCTTGATCCACAGGTTATTTAGAAATATGTTCATTAATTTGCATATATTTGGTGATCTTCTTCTTATAGTTTGTTATTAGCAATAATTAATTTGATGTTATTGTACTTTGAAACTTATTCAGATTCAGATTTATTTAATGGCCCATGACATGCTTTTAGTAAATGTTCTGTATGCACTTGAAAAACAAATGTATCCCCCGTAGTTCCTGGCTGTAATGTTCTACTCACATCAATTATACTGTTATTCAAATTTTGGATATACTTACTAAGTTTTATGTCAGTATGTTCTGTTCATTAATAAGACAAGGTGCCAAAATCAACTGTAATTGTAGATTTGTCTATTTCTACCCTTAGTTCTGCCAGTTTGTGCTTCATGTATTTTAAAGTTCTGTTATTAAGTATATACACATGTAGAACTATTTTATCTTGCTGATGCATTGGTCATTTATCATTATGAAATATTACTTTTTATCTATGGTAATGTTCCTTGTCTTAAAGGCTACTTTGGTATCAATAGAGTGGTTCCAGCTTTCTCATCCTTAATATTGGCATGCTGTGTCTTTGGCCATCCCTTTACTTCCACCTGTTGGTATCTTCAGAGTTAAAATGCAAATCCTGAGAAAATCAGACAGTTGGGTCTTGTTTTGTTTTACAGTCTGATAATCTTTGCCTTTGTGTGTAATATTTAGTCCATTTATATTTACTGTGATTATTTTTGGGGTTGGTTTTAAAACTGTCATCTCAGCATTTGTTTTCTATTTGTCTTATTTGGTTCTTTTGCTCTTTGCTTTTCTTTTCTTGCCTTTTTGGGATTAAGTACATTTACTATCCCATATTATTTCCTCTGTTGACTTTATAGTCATACCTCTTTGTGCTATTACTTTAGTTCTTCATTTAGAGTAGCTATTCCCAATAAACTTTCTCTGATAATTGTGCTATTCAATACAGCCACTTAATAGTGAAATGTGACTTGTGCAACTGAAGAATTGAGCTTTGAATATTTAATTTTAACTTAATATTTAATTTTAGTTTAATTTTAACTTAGCTATTGGCTAGTCACTACCCTACAAAGTTTCAGAGATTACAGTACTTTTATCTGATAAAAATCTACCTTCAAATGATTTTATACTACTTCATAATGTAAAATCCTTACAACAGTAAAATTCCATTTTATCCCTCCCAAGCTTTTATGCTCACATAATTATATATTTTAATTCTACAAATGTTATAAATCCTTCAATGCATTATTACCTTTTCTATAAACAGTCAAATATTGTTAAAAAGTGTGGCAGGATGGAGAGAGAGTAAAGGAGCCTTTGCACTGACTCATAACTTATTCTTTATTTTGCTCTTCAGTCATCCATGAACATTCAAAAGCTTCCACATGGGATCATTTTCCTTCAGCTTAAAAAGTGTCCAGATCAGTGGAAATTACAAAGAGACCCAGGCAGAAAATGTATGACTTTTGGAATTACAAAGACATCACATTAAGAAAAGGAGCATTAGCTGTGATCAAAAAGATGTTTTTATGATTTCCTGACACTATAAATTGAAAATATTTACTCCCCTTCAGGCAAAGTTAATAAGTAAGACCAATATTTATGCATAAATGGTTGATTTATCTTATTCCAAGACTATAAAGAATATTTTAATCTCACACACAAAACAAACATGTTATTTCCAGAGAAAGAAAAATCTCAAGGGTATGAATTAATTTCTCTATGGCAATTGACAAGGCACCTACAGCTACCAAGTTTTGAGGTTGATATCTGTGGCCTCTGAGTTCTTAACCTCACAAAGGTGAATCACCCATGAATGAAATGCAGGTGTGTGAGCATGCAGACGCCATTCTACTCACATACCCTCTTAGAAAAATATACTTAAAGACATTTCTATTGATTTGAGACCTCAAGATAGGGCAAGGTATGGAATAAAACAAATATATTTGCAAACACTGATGTTAAAAGCAGAATTGGCTTACAGATTATTCAAAGTTATAACTATGCAAATGTCAAATACTCTAATCATAAAAGATAACATTAAAACTGTAAGTATATAGTAAACCAGTATAACCCTGAAATAAGTCCAGAATGTTCAGAATTGACAAAGCATAGTTTGACTTCTCTAATGCAGTATCGGAAGTACCCACTGAGTAGCTCGTGCGCATGGTTCAACGAATACAGCGTAGTGTGGTTAACAGGAAGAAGAGGTGCCCAGGGGAGAATCCCCAAATTTGTATCCAACCAAGTTACAGAGTATTCCCTCAATCCCCAGCACAGTACTAGGTGTCATGGAGGTCACAAGAGTCTCAGGGTTTGTGGGTCCAGGGTGTAGAGAGATCCACAGAAAACATGAATCAGGAAAGTCACTGCAAAGATCCATTCAGTGAACAAATGTGTATGAATTAACCATGTGTCAGGGACATTGCTAGCCCTGGGATGCTCGGGCTCTGCTGTGGTTTGAATGTTTTGTTCCCACAGTTCAGGGGTTGAAGTGTAATAGCCAGTGTGATGGTATTAGGAAGTGAGACCTTCAAGAGTTGATTGAACCATGAGGACTTTTCCCTCATGAGTGATATTAAGACCTTTATTCAAGAGGCTTTGCCTGTAATCCCAGCACTTTGGGAGGACGAGGCGGGCAGATCACCTGAGGACAGGAGTTCAAGACCAGTCTGACCAACATGGAGAAACACCTCCCTACTAAAAATACAAAAATTAGCCGGGCGTGATGGTGCATTCCTGTAATCCCAGGTACTCGGGGGGCTAAGGCAAGAGAATCACTGAAGCCGGGAGGTGGAGGTTGCCGTGAGCCAAGATCACACCATTGCACTCCAGCCTGGGCAACAAGAGTGAAACTCCGTCTCAAAAAAAAAAAAAAAAAGCTTCATGCAACATTCATCCTTTTGTTCTTCCACCCACTGCCAAGTGAGGACATAGCATTTGTCCTCTCTGGAGGATGCAGCAACAAGCTATCTCCTTGGAGGCCGAGAGATCAGCCCTCATCAGACAAGTGCACCTGCTGGCTCCTTGATCTTGGCCTTCCCAGCCTCCAGAACTGTGAGAAATAAAATCCTGTTCATTGTAAATTACCCAGTCTCAGGTATTTCGTTATAGCAGAACAAAAGACTGAGACAGCTTGATATTCTTACGTGGAAGACAGATTTCTAAGTCAAGTAAACAAAATAAAGGTAACCAGTTAGATCTTCCCAAGGCAATAGCTGAGTGAGACAGACAATATAGATGGGAGAGCTGCTGTGTGTCTGGTGCCTAGGGAAGGCTTCTTGGAGGTGATGAGGTGCACGCTGAGACCCAACAAGGCAACTGCATGGAAAGTCCAGGAGACAGTGCAGGAGAGGGCAGGAGGGGCTGAAAGAAGCTGGTGTGACTGGTGCACAGCAAGCCAGAGGGAAGACTGCACCCAGTGACATCAGAGGTCATGGCAAGAGACAGAGCGTACGCAGATCATGAAGTGGGGGAGACAGGAACAGGGGGTGAGGCCTGCAAAGGAAACACTTCTGAAAGGATGAAATTGGCATTTGACACACTTAAGAATTTCTTAATTTAGACAACACCAAATTTGGGGACAGAAAAATTTGCAGTTGTTGAAAATGCCTACCTTGATATGAATTCTCCATTTACAACTTAAATCTAGAGATGTGAGTTGAAAGGCTATAACATTATTGGCTCCTGGGCTGACATCTTGATCCATGATATTTTAGCCCAGAGCAGAAATTTTACTGCTGCATTATAAAGTCTTTAAAAATCGTGTTTCTCGTAGATGTACTTGACAGTAGCTGCAAATTTGTACAAGCATAATTATACTGCCAAGACTCGTGGTGAGGGCATTTTAAAGTCAGGAAGCAGTTATTTTCTATGTTGCTATTTTCAGTTATCTTTAAATAAATGTTTATATGTCTCATAAAACCAGCTTCCATGCAAATGTTCATGCTTTTAGCTGCAGAAGATATACCACCAGCGACAAGGATTCCGGCAGTGGGTGCCAGGTCTCCACTAGGTCAAAGGGTGATCCAGTCCACTGTTGAACTCTTACGCTGTTCGCTGTCAGCATCAGTTGTGGTCTTGGTAGTGCTTCTGTGCTCAGGGATGCCAGTTATCTGGGGTGGCCATAATGAGGAAGTGAATTGCTCAAATGTGTTTCTGGACCAGTGAGGGAAACTGAAATGCTCCCTCAACATCCTATGAGAGTTGGAAATGTCTTTAATCTGATCTTAAATGGAATTGAAATTTATTGGGTCTCATTCATGTGGAATCGGGAGCCCATTATTTTGAAGTTTGGGGAAGTATTTATGTCTCTCCTCTGTGGCCCCAACAGATCTCCGGTTTCCTCAAGGAAATCTGTTTCCTGCTGTCCAAAATATGATTTCCAGCATCATCACCATCATCTCCATCACTTTGATTATCACCACAGTTGCCACTATCACCATCATCATCATCATTTCTATCATAATCATCATAGTCACCACCATCACCATCACCTCCACCATCACCATCATCTCCACCGTTATTCCATCATCTCCATCATCACTATGATTATCACCACAGTTTTCACCATCACCATCCTCATCATCACCATGTCTGCCATAATCATCATCATCATAGTTACTACCATCACCACTACAATCACCATTATCTCCACCATCACCATCATCTCCACCGTTATTCCATCATCTCCATCATCACTTTGATTATCAACACAGTTTCCATCATCACCACCATCATCACCTCCGTCATGCCTGTCATCATCATCTCCCCATCAGTGTCATCACCACCATCACTATCATTATTATCATTACCACCATCTCTATCATTATTACCATTATTGCCATCTCTATCATGCCTATCGTCATCATAACATTATTAGCTCCTGGGCTGACATCTTGATCCATGATATTTTAGCCCAGAGCAGAAATTTTACTGCTGCATTATAAAGTCTTAAAAAATTACCACCATCATCACCCCCATCAAGATTATCGTCACCATCACCATCACCCTCATTTCCACCATCATCATCGCCATCTCCATTATCATCACTGTCAATGCCCTCATCGCCTTCCTCTTTCTCACCATTGTACGATGATAATAATAGTAATAATGGCTCCTCTTACTAGAGATCTTGCCTGGAGCTTTCCCACATAATATCATTTAACCTGCACACAGGGCACAGTTGGGATACTGGAGAATGAGGATTAGTAGTTGTGTTAGTTCATTGTTGCATTGTTCATAAATACCTGAGACTGCGTAATTTATAAGAAAAGAGGTTTAATTGGCTCACAGTTTCTGCGGGCTGTACAGGAAGCACAGCAGTATCTGCTTCTGGGGAGGCCTCAGGGAGCTTGGACTCATGGAAGACGGTGAAGTGGGAGCAGGTGCCTCACATGGTGAAAGCAGAAACAAGGAAGAGAGGGGGAGGTGAGAGGGGCCACACACTTTGAAACGACCACAACTCATATGAACACAGAGCAAGGACTCACTCATCACCAAGGGGATGGTGCTGAGCCATTCATGAGGGATCCGACCCCACGATCCAAGTGTCTCCCACCAGGCCCCACCTCCAACACTGGGGATTACAGTTCAACATGAGATTTGGGCAGGAGCAGGTATGCAAACTCCATCAGTCAGATAACATGTATGAGGTACCTGGGACACAGTAGCCTCAGCTATAAAAGCTTTTGTTATAAGTCCTTCGGCCTGGGGAGACTTGGAAGCTAAAATTATGAAGGAAATCAAGCATGCCTTCTACCAGTTTCTCCCTCATTTAAAGCACACACCATTCCCTTGACTGTCCACTAATTTATTCACTAGTCACGGGCTAACAGTCACTAAGCACTAGACACAGTTCTGCCGGACACTCCTGTCCACCCCCGTCAGAATCTCCCCCAGCAAGAAGCTTCAAGCTGGAGGGCATCTTAAAGTTCAGCTCTCCCAACTGAGTTCTGCCAAAGCTGAAAAAAGTGGGGACGTGGGGACATGAGCCATCTCTGGCACAGACAGTTCAGTACACAAGACTGCTCACCAACCCCCAGCTATGTGTGGTCTCCCCTGGCTCCAAAGTCCCACCTCCATGGAGGTCCCTTGGGGTCTCAGTCACCATCTGGCTTCTCTTCAGTTCAATCCCACAGATTTATCAGGCACCCCTGAGAGCAACATGCATGTCAAGTTCCGTCAGAGGTAGAGGGCAAGAGATGCAAGGCACAGTCCTGCCCTGAGGACTTGTATAATTTGGTTGGTGAAACAAGACATCCCTGCATGAAAATTTAACCACCGCAAGAGAACTGCAGGAGAAGCCACAGGGCAGGCTGTGAATTCGTGCTGGGCAGTGGCAGCATCCACAGCCACCATGTGACAGTCACCCTGGGTAAGCTGTCATTTATCCTGGCCCCTATTCAGGAGTCCACCCACTCACTTCCGAGCAAGCCCCCCTTGCCCTGTCACTGCCCCACATGCAGGCCACACACCGCTCTCCTTTCTTGTTTCACGCAGGGACCCAAGATTCTTAATGCCAGGCTCCGTCTTCACCGTGGAAGTGCACACGGCGAGGAAGTGAGAGAAGGCGGTGGTACTCGGAGGGGCTGGGCAGCCGTGATCCTCCCAGGCCTTGCCCCTCAGCATCCTCCGTGGAACCACCTCTCCTGTTTCTCCTGCTGCCTGCCCAGAGTGGGGAAGACCCCATGTGAACAAGGAGCAAGTGTGATGAGGACACACTGGTGCGGGGGGCAGGGACAGGGGCCCCAGGAAGTCCTCACCCCACAGTGGCCTATGTGTGCAAGAGGACAGCACCACAGCCCAGCAGCATCCGGGCCCCGTCCGATGCGCAGCCCAACTGTGGAAGCCTGTGGTGAGGTTGGGAGGGCACGGCCACCTCTGCAGCAGGGCTCCGTATCTCCCAGGTCCCCCATGCGCCTGTGTCCCAGCCACCATCAATGCTGGAATCCCCCGGGAGAGCCCAGGATCCAGGTCCTACAGCCTGTGGCACGTCCCCTCCAGAGGGAAAGCAGGGGCCACAACAGACAAGGTGCCTGGCGCAGAGGCCCGGGCGTCACAGCGCCCTAGCGTGGCCCTGTGAGCCGTAGGTGGTCTGCAGCGGAGAGTCTCTGGGCTGAGAAGCGTCTCTGAGCTGATACACATGCTGGCAGCGGGAGCAAGGACGGTCTAGTAGGGAACAGGCCCACTCTTCACTGCTTCTCTGAGTGGGATCCATGAGACACTTATTAGGCACCAACTGTGTATCCAGTGCTACTCTAGGCACTGAGGACTTGGAGCTGCCTGGGCAGGATCCCCGGCATTCACATGGGGACAGGCAGGTGACGCTGGTCACCCTGGGTTAGAGGTAACAGGGTAAGGCCCAAGGCCCTCCCTTCATCCTCTACGGAGGGGTCCTGGGGAGGAGAAGTCAGGACCACACAAAGGCCATAACTGCAGATCTGCCCCAGGACAGAAAAGCACAAATGCTGGGCAGGAAGATCATTACTGAACGCGGTGGGTGTACCAGCTGCCAAGCCACCTCCCAGGCAGCCTCCTCATGAGGCCTCGAGGCCACCAGGATGGTCGGAAAAGAGCGTTGAGGTCACTGTGACCAACATGAGCTGATAAATGTGCTTCTTCCTTAAATTTTATGGACTACATTCTCCTTTGATTTAAGCTGTGAGAAATTATTTAAAGTTTCAATAAAAAAATAAGCTCCTGAGGTCAAAAGTGACGCATGGCAAGCTAATAAATTGGGATTGTAAAACTGCCCTGGATTCCCAGTGCCGCAGAGACACACGGCGAGCAGGTGGTGTGGCCAGAACTCATTATGAATGAAACCCTCGGTGGAGGAGCCAGGAGTGTGCTGCTGGCTAGCATTTCGCCCTTATGGCCCCCAGCCCCTCCTGAGGCACCTGCTGTGTGGTGGGCACCAGGGTGAGTGAGGCCACCCAGCCGAGGCAGAAGACCAAGTTCAGAGGAGCCCCCAGTGCCTCCCGACCAGCAGCACATGCAGAGGCCACTCCCAGGGGCCCTGGTGCACAGCTGCACCTGTATGCGGGCATGTGAGTGTGCTACATGCAAAGGCCCCCCTGTGTCTTTTTTCCTTTGGTGCAAACCCAGCCCTGTAAGCAGCTCCCAGGACCCCACGTCCCACTGCTGGGCGGTGACTCCTGAGTCACCGCGTGCGTTGTCAGACACACCCCACACAGAGGGCCACCGCCCCTCCCTGAGCACTCCAGCCAGTTGTTTGGGGGAGACATGGAGCAATAAAGCAGTTTTTGCAGAAGTGAAAATGCACGTCGGCATCTGTGTGTTTTCAAACTCGGACAAGCTAGTTGTGGAGCCACCACCCACATCCCACGAGCAGTGTGGCCCGGGGCCGCTCATGAGGGATAACAGATGTGGGGAGAAGCCCTGAGCACAGGGTCACTGGTGCCGATACCCCAGGCTGGTCATAGCCCCGCCCTCTGCAGTGACCAGGCCTGGGCAGGCCGGTCTGTTGCTCCAGGTCCCCATCTCCTTATCGGTAAACTGCAGGCAATAATGATAAGTCCTGCCTTCCGGGGCTGCAGCCATGCAAGGCATATAAAGCCTGAGCCAGTGCCCATCAGGGGTTGAATGCATGCCAGTGCCCAGACTCTGTTACCAGGAATAAACAGCCTAGGAACCAGCACCCCTCCAGCAGCTCACGGTGGAGTAGAAGCTGGGAAACGCATGTGTGTGACGTGCTCATCTCATTCCACTGTTCTCTGTCCTTATTCTTCCCAAAGAAAAGGAACTGTGCAGCCACAGGCGCCCCACACCAGTGAACTCGCAGACTCGGCCTTGGTCCTTACGGCCACACCACCTCTGAGCCTCGTATGCCTGGCACCATGTTCCCGGGGCTTTGTTGGACTCTCCTCACCTCCCAAGCCCCTGTGCCGTAGGAGGCAGCAGGTGTCAACCATTCAGCACTCACGCCCATTTCCAGGCATGCAGAGCCTTTGCAGGCCACCCGTTTGGGGTTGGCTAAAAAAGATTCATACTATTTTGTTGTTGTTATTTTTAAGATAGAGTCTTGCTCTATTGCCCAGGCTGGAGTCCAGTAGTGCAATCTCAGCACACTGCAACCCCCCACTCCCGGGTTCAAGCTATTCTCCTGCCTCAGCCTCCCAAGTAGCTGGGACTACAGGCATGCGCCATCAGGCCCAGCTATTTTTTTTGCATTTTTAACAGAGATGGAGTTTCACCATGTTGGTCAGGCTGGTCTCAAACTCCTGACCTCAAATGATCCACCTGCCTCGGCCTCCTAAAATGCTAGGATTACAGACATGAGCCACCGCGCTCGGTCGACAATTTGTAATAGTAAATTTTAAAATGCATTTCAATATGTCATAAGAGTAGCAGCCCACAGCACCCTTAGCTGGTTTTACCTTTCCCCAAGGATGCCTGCAGCTAGCTGGACACTGAGCAATTGGAACTGTAGGTAGGATTTTACGGGATTTTCTTTTCTATTTCTACTAAACTAGACAAGCCCATTGCAGTAATTCGGTCCCCAGGACGGGGAGGCCATGTGCTGGCGAGCTCTGCCAGATCACGGACACAGCGACAGCGACATCATGGACACCGACAGCCAGCGTCACTCCACTCCTGATCCTTGCCCGGTGCCCGAGGATGGACAAAGGCTGAAGCCGTGGAGAGCTGAAGGGCTTGGCACAGAGCTGCCTGTTTCCGCCATGGGACCGGAAGCTCACGAGCCATCTTCCCACACCCCTTGCTCTGTCAGCCACATCTCACCAGCCACCTGGTCCTGATGCATCTCCCTCTCCAACGCTCAGGCCACTTCCTCCCCGTCCAGGCAGCAGCCTGGTTGACATCACCACTGGTCCTGGGTTGGGCCGGCAGCCTCCTGACCTGGGTGAAGTGATGCTTCCTTGGCCTGCCTATGGCCCTCATGCTAGTCAGGTTGCACACGCCCACCTCTGAGTCTGCGCCCTCCTGTCTGTTCCCCTCAATGGCTGGAGGCCCCTCCTTCCCCAGCAGAGTGGGCCCAGCACTCTCTGCAGCAGTGGGGCCAGACGGTGCCACCCAACTCTCATCTGTGTTCAGATTCCAACAGCCTCAGCTGCAAAGCACACCACAGCATGTCCTGGGCCCAGGGCAGACGCCCAGCGGACAGTAGAGCTCTGGGCACCATGTCCCCTTAACCCTGTCCCAGGCCCAGGGCAGACTCCCAGCAGACAGGAGAGCTCTGGGCACCATGTCCCCTTAACACTGTCCCAGGCCCAGGGCAGACGCCCAGCAGACAGGAGAGCTCTGGGCACCATGTCTCCTCAACCCTGCGCCTCTGCCCTTCTCGAGGGTTTTGTGCCACAGGCATCGGAGTCCTTCCCAGGGCCCGGCTGTCGACACCATCTGCTTCCGTGCCAGCCTGCCGGGGGTCCAGTCATCTACATCAGCGCTGTCAGCAAGATGCAGCAACCCCCTGCAGCCGCTTCCCTCTGCGTGGCCTTGAAGAGAGGTCGCTGCATGGGCCACGGCCGAGGAATTTCTCCTCTGGGCAGAGGACGTTCGTCTCCTGCTGAGGGTGCTTCAGACTCTTCTGGGCTTCGAAGAAGCAACGTCCAGGAGCCAGTTTCCGGCCCTCACCTTCGGGCTGCCCTCCCCTAGAGAACAGCATCCTGAGGCCTCGCTCCCCCTGCACCTCAGCTCTCACTCAGGCCGTGGTGGACCGGGAGAGTCCAGCTCTCCATGCCAGTGAGCACAGCCTTCCGCGCTCAAAACCAATCACGCGTCAGCCAAAGCCTGGACTCCTGGGAGACGCTGACTCTTAGAGCCAATGGGACCTGGTTCCTGGCAGCTCCCCATGCCAGCCCTGCGGGCCTCTCCACCCACTGCCCTCTGAACGCCCCGTGGGTCCTGAGTCTCCCCGGCCTGAGTGCTCCCATCCTCCCTTGGAGTGTTCGTTTTGCTGCCGGGTTTTCCTCCCTGAAGTTTTCTGTGACTCCCGACACGTAGGGCTCAGGCCCTGACTTAGCTGGTGTGGTAGATGCAGGCCGGTGGGCGCTCACCTGCACAGATCGCCGCGGGGGGGCCGTGCAGGTCTCACCAGGCTGAAATCCAGGTGTCTGCCGGGGCTGGGGCTGCATCTAAAGCTTGGGGTCTCCTCTGAAACTCACTCGGGGGGTTGGCAGAATTTGGTTCCTTGTGGCTACAGGACCAAGGCCCTGGCTTCCGGGCCCTCCCTCCCCACGGCATGGCTGTCGGCCTCTTCCAGGCTGGCAAGGGAAGGAAGCATCTCCAGGGCCCTCCCTGCTTGTAAGTGTTTTCACTTGATTAGGTGAGGCCCACCCAGGACGATCTGCCGGGACCGCAGGCTGGAGAACGCAATTGCGTGCTGTGCACCTGGCCCAGCGGCCCGGCTCAGAGCAGGCAGAGCAGGCAGGGGCCAGGAGTCAGCCTCAGAGGCCCGAGTGCCCCAGGGTCCTGGAGAGACAGCAGGAGGGCCTCAGACTCTGTCCTCAGGGAGCGGCAGAAACAGTGTAGGAAGCGGCGTCGCAGCCCCAACGAGGCATCCCTCCAGGGCTGCTCTGCAGGGGACGAGGCACCCAGCCCTGCCCTTTAACCCCCAGGTCCCCCATGCAGCCGCTCAGGGCTCCCCACACCACCATGTTTCCAGGAGATGCTGTTTGAAAACCTCCTCTGCGGCTACGCCCCAACCCCTATCGTGCAATTTTCCCAGGGGAGTCGGGGACGCCAGGTGCTCACTGAGCACACCCGGAGCCACATCCCCTGCATTTCCTAAGTTCCCACAAGGGACCGCTAACTCGCGCCACCCGGCCGAGCCACCCCTGACTCTGAGGAGCAGCATGGAGTGATCCTCTCTCCTGGTGGCTGCTGAAAACTGGGCTTGGCTCAGTGCAACCGTGAGGCCCCGAGCAGAGGCAGGGCGGCCGAACCTCTCTCTGCGAGGTATGTGGGCCGTGAGGTCTGTCTCCCTGCTTCTCCAAGAGCGTCCTCCAAATGCACATGTGAGCCCCGGGTTCCCCTCCTGGCCGCCTTTGGGAAGCCCCGGCATGGCGGAGTTGCAGGCCTTGGAATGACATCTTGACAATGGGGAATAAGGGCATTAAACGCAGGAATTCCAGGTTCTGCTTGGCCTGACTGCCCCCACACCCCCATGGCCACCACCCCCACTGCCAGCCTCTGGCTTCCTGCAAGCACTTGAGCCCTGTAACCAGGAGGACTTCCCACAGCAGAGGCCTCCTCCCCTCATACCTCACAGGCCACCCTCCTGCCTGCCCGCCTCACCCAAGCGTCTGTGGAAGCTGCAATGAGCAGAAAGCTTCCCTCCGCGTCCCGCAGGCATCCACAGCGAGTGCAGTAACACCTGCAGTTCACTGCCAGTTACTGTGACCAGGGTGATTTCAAAACCCACTACTTGAGCTTGTTAACCCTTTCCCACAGACCCCAGGAGCTGAGCAGCCAACACGGACGTGGGTTCTCGGATCTGAACGGTCAGGACTGCTCTTTCTTCAGCTGCTGGTGGCAAAGGAAAAGTGACTCAGAACTTCACACACCCCAGGCTCTGGCCCAAGACCCGCCACAGAGCCGCCAGTTCCTGGAAAGCCTCCTTGATGCGAAAGCAGGAGGGTGGATGACGCGGACCCCGACGGGAAGGGACTTAGAAACGCAAACTGCAGGGCCCTGGAGTGCGCCCGATGCAGCAGGTGGATGTTTTCACAGGTGCAAAGGTTCACAGTCCACCTCCCACATAAGCCTAACCCTGAGGACAAGCTCTGGGCTCCACCAGGGACCCCAAGGCACGTGGCTGAGGTCAGGGGAACAGGGGAGCCCGTGTGAATCAGAGGCGCCAGGCCTTCCGATGGAGGCCTGTTTCACGATTGATCCGGAGTTGTAGCCCCAGTGGCTGTTCTTGGAGACCCAAGAGAGCATTCTGGAACCTCCCTGGGTCATCCCAGATGAAACTCAGGCCAGGAGGATCAAACACATTTCAGGCCTGTTCCCCACCGCCAGCCCTTCCTGCGCTGGATACTGCTGTCATGTAGGGATGAATGCCCAGAGGTGAGTGGGGCAGGACTCAGGCCGCAAGCTGAGCGCAGTCACACAGGAGGGACACAGTCTGTGTCCCAGTGGCATCTTTGAGCCCCCAACCAATGCTGGGACCACCCATCCCTGAAAATCCCACCAGGAAGACAATAAATACCCTAGTGGCACAAACCACCGAAAATCAGACTCCAACAGCTACAGCCGAAAGCATGTGCTGATTTTCTGCAATTTTTCACTTTTTCTTTAGTGTACAGCGTTACTTGGGGAGTGGGGAATGGAAGTCATTTTTAATTATTAATTTTAAAAATGTATTTATTAAATAATGTTGTGCCCATGAAAACTGGGAAAGCAATATGAATAGGCAATAAAGTAAAAAAGAAATACAAATGGCTGATAAGGGATGGAAAGATATTCAATCTTACTCATAACTAAAGAACTGAACATTTAAACTATGCATTCTGTTTAATTCATTTTATTGGTTAGAAAAAAAATGTCATGAACAAATCCTCATTTTAAAAGACACGTTACATCAGGACACCTGCAGACAGACACAGGAGGAGCCGTCTCTGGAGAGGGAGATTTACTTCCTGCTGAGCTGTCCCAGCCCAGGACCCCAGGTCACCAGCCCACAGGGAAAAGCTTTTCCTTCCCTTCCCTGGCACCAGCAGTGTGATGGGTAATTGTGTCAACTTGGCTGGGCCACGGTGCCCAGATATTTGGTCAAAGGTTAATTCTGGTTCTCATGTTTGTGGGAGGCTGAGATTATCATTTCAGTCAGTGAACTTTGGGGAAGCAGGTGGTTCTCCAAAATGTAGGTGGGCCTCACTCAATCAGTTGAAGGTCTTAAGAAAACCAAGATGGACCTCCCCAAGCAAGAAGAAATTCTGCCAGCAGAGGCCCTGGGACCTCAACTGCAGCTCTCCTTAGGTCTCCAGGCTGCCACCTGCCTTGCAGATGTCGGATTCCACAATTGCATGAGAAAGTTCCTCAAAATACATAAATATACATAGATGGATGGAAGGATGGATGGATGGATGGGTGAATGAGTGGGTGGGTGGATGGATGGCTAGATGGATAAAGGATGGATGGATGGATGGATGGATAGATGGATGGATGGATGGGTGGGTGGGTGAATGGGTAGGTGGATGGATGGATGGATAAATGGTGGATGGATGGATAAATGGATGGATGGATGGACAGATGGGTGAATGGGTGGGTGGATGGATGGATGGATGATGGATAGATGGATGGATGAATGAATGGGTGGGTGGATGGATGGGTGAATGGGTGGGTGGATGGATGGATGGGTGAATGGGTGGGTGAATGGATGGATGGATGATGGATGGATGGATGGATGGGAGGATGGATGGATGAATGGGTGGGTGGATGGATGGATGGGTGAATGGGTGGGTGGATGGATGGGTGAATAGGTGGGTGGGTGGATGGATGGATGGATGGATGGACAGATGGGTGAATGGGTGGGTGGATGGATGGATGGATGATGGATAGATGGATGGATGAATGAATGGGTGGGTGGATGGATGGATGGATGATGGATGGATGGGTGAATAGGTGGGTGGGTGGATGGATGGATGGATGGATGGACAGATGGGTGAATGGGTGGGTGGATGGATGGATGGATGATGGATAGATGGATGGATGAATGAATGGGTGGGTGGATGGATGGATGGATGATGGATGGATGGGAGGGAGGATGGATGAATGGGTGAGTGGATGGATGGATGGGTGAATGGGTGGGTGGGTGGATGGGTGGATGGGTGAGTGGGTGGGTGGGTGGGTGGATGGATGGATGGATGGATGGATGATGGGAGGATGGATGGATGAATGGGTGGGTGGGTGGATGGATGGATGGATAGATGAATGGGTGGATGGATAGAAGGATGGATCGATGGATGGATGGATAACTAGGTAGATGGATAGGTGGGTGGGTGAGTGGATCTGTGGGTCAGTAGTTGGGTGAATGAATGAGTAGATGGTTGAATGGGTAGATCTACCAGCTATCGATGCATCTGTTCATCCACACGTTCAGTTGGTTCTGTTTCTCTGGAGAGCCCTAACATGTCGAAAATATAATTCTGCAGGCTCCAAGCCTTTGGGGCATCCTCCTGGCCAACTCCTATTCCAGCCTCCACTCAGGTTGGCTGTACTCCCTTGGGGCCACTCTGGCAACATGACTGATGGCATGTGCGAGGAGCTGGAGGTGGGCTCCCTGGACCACAGCAAATGTGCACCAAGGTGGCCACAGAGGGTCTGCTCCGGCTGGAAACCCCAAGCCCAAATGTGTTCACAGAGCAACACGTCCCCAGCATCCAGGGCCTGGGCTCTTCAGTGAGGTCCAATGGTGTGTGCTCCCTAATTCTTAAGTACTGGGGGCCTCAAGACTTCTTAGAGCATATGCATCAATGGCAGTGGATTAAATGTAGTTAAAATAGCTTTTCCCAGAAAGCTGAGCCACTGTGATACATGAAGAAAGGTCTGTGTTGGCAGAAGTGGGCACTGGAGAGGTGCAGGAGTTGGAGGGGGAGCGTCCATCACTGCCCTGGCCTTACACCCACAGACCATGAATCTTTCACACTGTGGCAGGGAGGCTCCATCGTCTGTGCTGTTCAGAGGGGGAAACGGGGGCAGACAGAGATGGTGATTTGCACGAAGTGTGCCTGGAGGGAAGGAGGCTCCAGGGCATGAGCCCACCTGAGGCCAGAGACCACCTACCAGCTGTGTCCAGAATCCTCCTTGTGTCCCATCCATGGCCTCCCAGCACCCGTCCTCCAACTGCAGGAGCTGGACGAGTGGTCACAGCCCAACCTGGTCATGCCTTCAGCATCCATCATGAAATCTGACCCTGCAAGGGAGCTGAGGTCAAAGCGTTTCCTGGGATGAGCCTGTGTGTGGGCGATGGTGCCATGTTTTGGGAAATGTCTGTATTTCTGAGCTATAACTTTATCTCTAAGGCAGTTTGAGTGCAGCATGATCAAGGGCCCCAAAAATGTTAATAAACTTCGAGGAAAACAGCCCAGCAGAGAACGCTGAGGCCCAGGCCTCTCCCCTCTGCACCACCTCAAGTCTCTGTAGCCACAAACGTTAATTTGCCTTCACATCACTGTTTATTAGACATGTTCTGTATAAACTTGGTTTGAGTGTTAGAGTGACTTTTTTTTTAATCTTTCAAAATTGTTTCAAGACCTTGGGTTGAAATACAAGGAGTCCTGTTTTTCCTATTAAAATTAATGGAAAATTTTTTTCATTTCATGATTTTTCACTTCACAGTTTCAAAGATGGATTCGTGGCGGACGTAAAGACAGGAAGCTTCTCACCCCACCCCAGGCAGAATGCATGGCATCGGGAGCGTCCGGCAGCCAGGACCCCGGCCCTGAAGAAGCGCCACCCAGTGTGGCTGCATCCCAGCCTGTTCAGGCGCCCCAGCATGTGCCCATCTGCAGACCCCACATTTTGCATGGTGCACGTTCTGACCCCAGAGGTTGAACCCCTGGTGTCTGGGGACACCCAGGGGCTCCCTGTCTCCCCTGGCACAATCTCCCACTCTGAAGCCATGGGGTCCCCACAGGCCTCATTGGAGCCTTTGGTTCAAGGCCCCTCGGGTCTCCACTCCTGAGCTGGGGGTAGCAGGGCACAGCCTGCAGCAGGAAGACCTTTGTCAGTCCCGCAGCACCCCAGGTTCTAAAGGAGGCAGGGGTTCGGATCCCATCTCTGTGAGGGAGACCAACACACTGGTCACCAGCCATGACGTCCATGACCCAGGAGGGCAGAGTAGTCCCCAGCTTTTGGCCACAGAGCTGCTCAGTGAAAAGTTTCCAGGGCTGGGACCATTGGGGACACAGAGATGATTACATTTGTCCTTTGGGATCCTTGGGGAATTGCTTTCAGGACCCCTGCAGATACCAAAATCCACAGATGCTCAAGCTCCTGATAGGAAACAGTGTGGTGTTTGCGATAATCCACACATGTGTCCGAATACTTACGCCATCTCTACGATGCCCACACATTATGTATCTGCAAGAATTCCACATAGAACTTGCTGAGGCAAATTCAAGTTGTGCTTTGGGGAACCTTGTGGAATTGTTTTTCCTAATATTTTCTTTTCTTTTTTTTTTTTTTTTGAGATGGAGCCTCTCTCTGTCCCCCAGGATGGAATGCAATGGTGCGATCTCAGCTCACTGCAACCTCTGCCTCCGGGTTTAAGCAATTCTCTTTCCTCAGCCTCCCGAGTAGCTGGGACCACAGGCACCCGCCACCACGCCCGGCTAATTTTTGTATATTTAGTAGAGATGGGGTTTCACCGTGGTGGCCAGGCTGGTCTCGAACTCCTGACATTGTGATCCGCTCACCTCAGCCTCCCAAAGTGTTGGGATTACAGGAATGAGCCACACCGTGCCCAGCCAGTTTTTCCTCATATTTTCTATCCTCAGTTGGTTGAATCCACGGATATGGAACCCACCGATACAGAGGGCTGACTGTGCTACCTAATGCTGGCACCGTGGAGTGAAGCAGGGAGGGGTGTGAGATTGAGGGAGGAGCGTTTTGCAGCAGCACAGGAAGCTGTGTGGACACTTGGGCAGGAGGAGGGGCAGAGGCTACGCCCAAAGCCTGTGTGCCCCACAGCCTCGGGAAGGTTGTCCCTTCCTTTGTTGGCTTCCGAGCCTCCGGAAGGGAGCAGCTGGGTGTCTGGGGGGCCCAGGTCCCGAGGCGGGAGGCAGAGCGAGCAGACACTGCACCCAGCTGCTGTCGCCTGGCGGTGTGGACCCGTGGGCACCGGTGTGTGCGTGGATCATGGGGAAGCTCTCTCTGGAGCCCTGTGGGAGGAGCAGGGGCAGGATGTGCTGTGTCTTCTGCTGAGAAGGGCGAGTGGTGTTGAGGCAGAAGGAAGAGCTCCGTGCCGCTAGCTTAGGACCTGCTAGTGTGTGATTCTGAAGGCCAGAGAGAGAGGCCAGGCTCATCTGGGACATGGAGGCGAGTCCTGGGCATCAGCAGGCCCAGAGTAGGCAGGGAGAGAGCCTCTGCCTGTCCATGCAGAGAGTGCGGTGGGCAGGCCAGGCCTCCTCGGGAGAGCCCTGTAAGGTGGAGGAGCCCCAGGAGCTGGGAGGGGACCCAGGGCCTGGGGGAGGGGGGGCAGCATGTCCAAAGGTTACTTTAGAAAGTGGCTCTTGACCTGGTGCGGTGGCTCACACCTGTAATCCTAGCACTTTGGGAGGCCGAGGCGGGCAGATTGCTTGAGCCCAGAAGTTATAGACCAGCCTGGGCAACATAAGGAGACCCCATCTCTACAAACAAATACAAAAATTAGCCGGGCGTGGTGGCACATGCCTGTAATCCCAGCTACTCAGGAGGCTGAGGCAGGAGAATCGCTTGAACCCAGGAGGCGGAGGTTGCAGTGAGCCGAGAGTGCACCACTACACTCCAGCCTGGGCAACAAAGCAAAACTCCATCCAAACAAAGAAACAAATAAACAAAAAAACCCAAAAGTGGCTCTTGGCTTCAGAAAAAGAGAGACACCCGCAGATTGGCCTGAGCCTTGTCCTTTCCAGGAGTGAAGTGAAGGGGACAGAAAACCTCCAAGCATTTTGTGCAGATAAAAGAAAGTCTCTAAGTTCAGTCACGGCATCATCACGAACCTTTGGAGAGAAAACCGGTGAGTGATGGCTCCCGGGGCACGCGAGATGCTCTCCAGACGCCGGAGTACCCACGGCCAGCGGGTGGACATGGCGTCCGCATGGTGCACACTCTTGCCCTCGAGCCTGTGGGAGGGAAGCCAGGAAGGTGCGGACGGAGCACAGGAGCCTCTGGGCCTGCATGGAGCCGGGAAGAAACCACCCTCATGGTCTCACAATACAGTTTGCAGAACGCACCCTCCTGCCCCGTGGAAGCTTCCAGGCTCCCAGGCAGGTCGCTGAAGGATCCTCTTCCTGGCCCCTGGACTCCGTGGGTGTGGCCTCCAGGACTCCAGGGTGCGGACCTGGAGTCCCTCTGTCCCCACACAGGTGCCTGCCCCAGCCACGCGGTCCTCACCTGTGAGCACCTGAGAACCGGGCCACAACCCAGACTCACAAGGAGCCACGGGCCTGGGAGATTTATTAAACATTCGCAAGTAATTTTCCATTAACATTTCCTATTTTGGCATCTTAAAGAGAGTGGAAGTTGATTTCGGTTCAACATCCTGTGGGGAAATTAGTTCATTTTGCTAACGCATCTTAATAATTACAGTGACATCAAGGTTAATTGCTTAATCTGGATTGCCACAGTGCAGGCCGCCGAATTCCCCATGCAATCTGTGCTATAATTAGTACCAGGGCGTCCAGATTTAGAAGCCTCTTTCACCGGAACAGCGGAATCGGGCAAGGTGATCGACGGACGTGACCAAGAGGACAGCTTGCGCACAGCTGCGGGGTTGGGCTCTGCGAGGCCATCAGCCAGGGAGCATGTGGGGCGAGTGTGTCTCCCTAGACCATGGAAGTCGCCAGCCTGCCCCGTGCGCCTGCTGCCCACGCAGGGTGACCAGCGCAAATGAAACTCTCCCAAACTTCCTTCTGCGGGCTCATCTCCCCGCAGCCAGGACAGCAATGACCCGTGCCAAGGGTCCGGGACACCGAGCTGACCGCGGCTGCAGTCCGCATGGCAGGGCCCAAGACTGCTGTGAAATGGAGCCTCAGGCAGTGCCTCGGAGTCACATCAAGGACTGTCACAGGATCCGGGCAGAAGGGAGTGCCCTGGAAGGGAAACGGCCAGCACTGGGGTGAACAACTGCCAGGGACACCAAGACTGTGCTCAGCCAGGCTGTGGTGTGAAGGGGGATTCGGACTCATCTTCAGAGGCAAAGGCCTGGATGAAGCTGAACGGAGCAGATTCTGGGGCCAAGCTCATCCCAGAGGCCCGGAAGGTCGTCCTGGGAAGAGCCAGGAAGCGCTCAAACCGCAACCGGAGCTGCAGGGAATCACCCAGCACACACGTGTGCACCCCAAGCCGTTGGCTTCGGGTGTCTGATTCTGGGAATGCCGTCTAAGCCGTGTGCACACTGCACACCCCTCCCTCCACCCAGCCACAAGTCCCTGAGTGCCGGCCACATCCGTCTACACAGCCGAGTTTACTGAGCACCATTGCGTGGTGCAGTCACACAATGTTTTCGTGCTTATTTTCTGGTCACTGGACACTGAGGTTGTGTCCAGCGTCTGCTATCACAGATGGTGCTGCCAGGACCAGCCCCGCACACGCCTTCCCGCGCAGACCTGCGAGTCGCCGTGCACACACCTCCAGGAGTCAGGGGATCTTCGGACCCCTTACCTCACCAGCTGATGACAATGTGTTTCCCTCTGTGGCTGTGGCCACTCCTGTCCCGTGGGCAGCACAGGGCTGTCCTTGCTGAGTGTCCACTGGGCCTTCAGTGGGATGATGTCTCCTCACAGGCTAGCCCCGCACTGCCCTGGTTAACTCAGGAGCTGACGGCCTGCTCACACATCACCCCAGGCCCCAGCAAAGGCCTTGGCGCACAGTCCCTCTCTCTCCACAGCCTGCGTAATGCCCCAGGCCCCAGCAAAAGCCTTGGCGCACAGTCCCTCTGTCCCCACAGCCTGGGTAACACCCCAGGCCCCAGCAAAGTCCTTGGTCCACGGTCCCTCTCTCCCCATGCCCTGGCTGAATGGGTCCTGATGGCTCCGGCAACTCCTGGCTCCCCTGCCCTGTGAGCCATGCTGCCCTCTCCTCTCCGACTCTGTGAGTCACGCACGGCCTCTGTGATTCCACGTGCTGCACCAGCTCCCGCGTGCCTCACCTGACCGACACCACTGAACCCTCCTCCCAGCCAGTGCTCTCCCAGGGAGTGGCTGTCTTGTCCTGTGGGGATAAACTGGACACAGGTCCAACAGGAGCCCCCAGGGCATCCGCAGGATAAATGAGTGTCCTGAGAGAGGGTCACAGGTTGGGCACTTGAGTGTCAGGCCTTCTGCTTCCGAGGATAAAGACGAACCCCCGAGAGACAGCCTGTAAACACCACAGCCCCTCCCCTGGGCCCCGTCAGGGCAGGACTGGAGTTTACAGCCACTCTGCAGAGAGGGGCCTCAAGACCAACTTGGGAACAAATACAGCCAACATGAACCTCTCGACTTGATTATTGGGGGGTGCAAGGTGTGGGTCCAGGTTCATTTTTTTGGCTGTAGACATTCAGTGCCATGAGCATCACTGCAAAAAACACTGTCCTTTTTTCCTTGAATTGCTCTCGTACCTTTGCATAAAACAATTGACCATCCATGTATGGGTCTATATATGAACTCTCTGCTCTAATCAATCGATCTGTGTCTCTATTCTTTTACCAATACCGTTACATTTCTTATTGCAGTTTTAGAGTAAGTCCAGAAACAAGTGGTTCGACTCTCCCAGTAGCTCTCCTTCACAAAATTGTTTTGACTGTTGGAGTTCTCTCACCTTTATGTTTACATTTGTAACATTATGTTACATTGTTACATTACATTTGTTACACTGTAACATTATGTCACAATCCACTCATTGATTTCTACAATAACTGAAATTTTAACTGGGATTGTGTTAAACAGACAGAGAAGTTTCTGGAGGCCAACATCTTCACAGGCTCGATCTTCCGATTCGTTAACGTGGCTCACTTCTTCACACACAGACGTCTTCTTAATTTTTTCACCAGTGTTTGATAGTTTTCATCTTCCGGATCCTGTATATATTTTGTGAGATTTAGACATACATACCCCTCTTTTAGGTTATTGTAAATAGTCGTGTATTTTTAAATTTTTGACTTGCAATTATGCGTTGCTGGTATACAGATGTACAAGTCATTTTTATACACGGACTTTGTATTTTGCAATCTTGCTTATTAATGCACTTATTTGTCTAAGACCAGTTATTTCTGAGAATAGAGATAATTTTCTTCCTTCCTTTCCAAAATACATATATTTTTATTTCTTTCCATTACGTTTTTCACTGCTAAAATTTCCAGCAGGATGTAGGATGCTTGTGGTATATACTAGTTCGTTCTCACACTGCTGTAAAGAACTACCTGAGAATCATGACAGAGGCAAAGAGAAGTGTGCACATCTTCATATGGTGGCGAGAGAGAGATCGAAGTGGGGAGAGCTTCAACGTTTAAACCATCAGATCTCATGAGAACTCACTCACTGTCACGAGAACAGAACGGGGAAATCTGCCCCCATGATCCAATCACCTCCCACCCAGTCCCTCCCCCAGCATTGGAGATTTCAATTCAACATGAGATTTGGGTGGGGACACTGAGCCAAACCGTATCTGGGTACATCCTTGCCTTGTTTTTCATCTTTAAGATAAGCATTTATTCTCTCACCATTGTAGACCATGATAACCAGAGATTTTTTTATAAATACCTGTTACAGGCTGAATTATGTCCCCCCAAAATCCATATATTGAAACTCTAACCCCAAATATTACTGTATTAAGGTTACATGAGGTTGTAAGCATGGGGCCCTGATCTAGTAGGACTGGCATCCTTATAAGAAGAGGGAGAGGCACAAAAGAATTTCTCTCTTTTTCTACACACATACACACACACACACACACACACACACACACACAAAGGAAAGACCACATGAAGACACTTCAAGAAGACAGCCATCTGGCCAGGTGCAGTGGTGGTGCACGCCTGTAATCCCAGCACTTTGGGAGGCCGAGACTGGTGGATCACGAGGTCAGGAGTTCAAGACCAGCCTGGCCAACACAGTGAAACTCCATCTCTACTAAAAAATACAAAAATTAGCCAAGTGTAGTGGTACGTACCTGTAGTCACAGCTACTTGGGAGGCTGAGGCAGGAGAATCGCCTGAACCTGGGAGGCAGAGGTTGCAGTGAGCCCAGATTGCACCACTGCACTCCAGTCTGGTGACAGACCGAGACTCCTTCAAAAAAAAAAAGGGAAGAAGAAGAGAAGAAGACAGCAACCTACAACCCAGGAGGAGGGCCCTCAGCAGAAACCAGTCTTGTACTGGAGCCTTGATCTTGGCTTACAGCCTCCAGAATTGTGAGAAAATTTCTGTTGTTTAATTCACCCAATCTGTGGCTTCTGTCAGTCCGAGCAGACTAACACAATGGCCATTATTAGTTTAAGGAAGTTTCCTTCTATTCCTATTTTTCTGAGTGTTTTGGGTTTTTTTCAATTTATAAATGAATATCAAATTTTCTCAAATGCATTTTCTTCATGAATTGAGATGATCATATGCTTTTTGGTATTGTAAGTTACACTGGTCAATTATTCAATGTTGAACCAGCCTTGAATTCCTGTTAAATCCTCCTTAGCTACAACAATATGTCAGCCTTTATGTTTTTCCCTAGATATTCAGACCTAACTGGGAGATTACACACACATCACACAACACATTCATATACACATACACCATACCCACACCACACACCCACACACACCCCACACCATATACTCAAACACCACACACACATCGCATACACATACACCATACACAGCACACACACACAAAACACACTCCTATCATACACACACCACATGCCCTCTCACACACCCCACACCATATACCCAAACACCACACACACATCACACATACACCACACACATACACAACACACTCATACTACACACACACCATACACATCACACACACCCCAACACACCACATACCCCACCATATCCTCGAACACCACACACACAACACACTCATACCACACAAACACCATGCACAAAACACACTCCCCATCCCACACATACACCATATACTCAACCACCACACACACCTCACACATGCACCACACACACACAACACACTCATACCACACACACCACACATACCACACTCCCTTCCCACACACGCTACACCATATACTCAAACACCACACACACATCACATACACATACACCATACACGGCACACACACACACAACACACTCCTACTATACACACACCACACACCCCCTCATACACACCACACCATATACTCAAACACCACACACAAAACACACACACAAAACACACTCATACCACACACACACCATACACCACACCACACTCCCCCTCCCACACACACCATATACTCAAACACCACACACACATCACACATACACACACATACACAACACACTCATACCACACACACACCATACACATCACACACACCGCAACACACCATACACCCCACCATATCCTTGAATACCACACACACAACACACTCATACCACACACATGCCATGCACAGAACACACTCCCCATCCCACACATACCACACCATATACTCAAACACCACACACACCTCACACATACACCACACACACACCACAACACACTCATACCACACACACCACACATACCACACTCCCCTCCCACACATACTACACCATATACTCAAACACCACATATACACCATACACACACACAACACACTCATACCACACACACACCACACTCCCCCTCCCACACACACACCATATACTCAGACCACACACACATCACACATACACCATATACCACACACAAGAAAAAATACGTACCACACACACACCATACACACAACACACACCCTTCCCACACACACCACACCATATACTCAAATACCACACACACGTCACACATATGCACAACACACACACACACACGGGCCCTTAGCCAGGCATGAGTAGTGCTGGGCACGTTCCAGGATGCTCACCAGAACCTAGTCCTCTCCCCTCTGATGACTCTCTGTTTTCCGAAATTCCACAGGCTTGCCTGGGAGGATGAGGAGGATGGAGAAGCTATTCTTACATTGTAAGCAAACTTTTGGATAACTTAAAAAGAAATTATCTCCTTCCAATAATTGGCCTTGGCAAATCAAAAGCACTATGGATTTCAGGCTGTTGTACCTGCTTTGACTAAAAAATCTTACTTTTGAAAGTCAATGCTGACTTCTGGGATGAAGGCTAGCTCTGCCTTCCTCTTCCTTACTAGGGGATAGTGTCTGCACAGCAAGCAATGGGCAAGACAGAAATATACCTTAGGGTTGGCATGGGGGGCAAGATGGAATTCCAAGAGAGAAAACTCACTGCAGGCAGAGGGGGAGATCTCAATACATGCTTTGGCTTTCCCAAGACGATGTGGGTCATCCACCAATTTATCCCCCCATCCATCAATTCACTATTCATCCATCCATCTACTCATCCATCCACCCACCCACCCATCCATCCTTCCATTCATTCACCTATCCATCCATCCTTCCACCCATCCATCCAACCATGCACCCATCTAACCATCCATCCATCCATTTATTAAACCACCCATCCATCCATCCAATCATCCACTCATCCATCCATCCATCCATTGATCTAAACTTTCACCCATAAATCCATTTATCCATCCATTCATCCACCCATCCAACCATGCCCATCCACCCATCCATCCATCCATCCATCCACTCATCCATGCACCATCCACCCATCCATCCATCCATCCATCCATCCATCCATCCACCCATTCATCCATCCACCTACCCATCCAACCATGGACCAATTTACCCATCCATCCATTTATCCAGCTACCCATCCATCCATCCAATCATCACTCATCTACCCATTCATCCATCCAATCATCCACTCATCCATCCATCCATTGAGCTAAGCATGAACCCATAAACTCATTTATCCATCCATTCATCCACCTATCCATCCAACATGCCCATCCACCCATCCATCCACCCATCCGTCTATTCATCCATGCACCCATCCACTCATCTATCCATCCATCCATCCATCCATTCATTCACCCATTCATCCATCCACCTATCCATCCATGTCCATCCCATCCATCCATCCCTCCATCCACTCATCTATGCACCCATCTACCCATCCATCCATCCATCCATCCATTCATTCACCCATTCATCCATCCACCTATCCACCTGTCCATCCATCCATCCACCCATTCATCCACCCACCCATCTATCCATCCATTCATCCACTCATCCCTCCATCCCTTAATCTCTCCATCCATCCATCTACCCATCCATCCATCCACCCATTCACCCATCCATCCCTCCTTCATTCATCACTCCATCTATCCATCAATCCATTATTCATCTGTCAATCCATCCACCCATCCATCCACCCATTCACTTATCCATCCTTTCATACACCCATAAACCCATCCCTCCATCCATCCATCCTCCACTCACCCATCCATCTACCCATTCACCCAGTCATCCATCCAACAGACACGTGCAGAATTTGCATGCAGACAAAGCATGGCAGTAGGAGAAGGTAGGTAATTATTCCTGGAGCCGACTTCTAGGCCTCATCCCTGGGTAGATTCGGTGTAAGCCAGGTGACTGTCCAGATTCTCACCTGGATTGAGCCCCCTGGGCAGACACACCCCCAGGTTGCCTTTGTTCAGAAGGGCAGAGGAAGATGCTGCTGCCCCCGGAAAGCCGTGTCCTGGCAGCAAGCCCCCATCTGGCAGTTTTCAGCAGCTATTTTGTGGGTGGAGATGGACACATAGCCCTGGGGTAGTTGGAGCTTTTCCTGGCGGTATCCAAGGCAACAGGAAGCACAAACTGAAGCATCATTCTATGGCCAACAGAGAGTTCGTTTTAAAAATCACCATTATCTTTTCAGAGTGCTTCTGGAGTCCCCAAAGCAGAAACGACCACATGCATTTAAACAAGATCTTTGCGATCCTCCCTTTACATGAAGAAAGCAACCGAGAACCTAAAATGACTTGTGCGTGTGGAAGCTCAAACCTAAATATATCAAGAGGAGTGCTCTTCACCGAGGCCATGGCCTTGCAGAGTTACTGCAACACCGAGATGAAGTAGCTAGTGAGCACCGTATTTCCAGGGCATCATCTGAAAAGATCTCTTTCAGACTGGAAATAGCCATGCGCCTTCCTGTCTTCGATATGAAAACACGTGATGCACCCGTGTTGCCTACACTGACATACACCAAGCTCCATGTGGCTGGCAAGGTATTACCCACCACTCCCTGACTGAACCACGAACACATCCACTCGCTGCGGCTGAATCCCCCTGGTGTGGTTCACCCTTCAGGGAGAACGTGTCCTGCAGACATGGAGCCAGCCACCCTCTCCTCCAGGATCACTGGGCAGGGGCGGAGCTCCGCAGAGCCCAGCCTCAGCACAGGGTCTAGGCTGCAAGTTTCTTCCTTCCAGGCAGCACCTAAGGGGAAAGCCTCTGGGGAGCTGGTGGAGAAGAAGCTGGTGGAGGATCGGAGGCAGCCACCCTGGTCCCGGGCGATGAAAGTGAAGAGCAAGAAGGGCAGGTGAGGGGGTTGGCCTGGTGGGGCTCACAGTGGCCTCTTGACCTGAGGTTCTCGAAGCTCCAGGGACGAAGGACCCTGGAACAATACCCGGACCTTCTGTCTGCAGCCGTGCAAACAGCAGGCACCTGCCCATGCCCTGCTGTGCAACGCATCCCCTCTCTCCTGCCCCAAGCAGCACAGCCTTAAAAAGCAAATAACCCACACTCAGGGCAGTTTCGCCAGGTTTCAGGTTCTTTTAGAAAGTGGAATTGCTCCACAGGGCTCTAGCTTTAGCTGTAACCTGGCGTGGCCCCTGTGGCGGTGGACATGGCCCCTCCCCTCCGGGGTGGTTCCTGACCACGTCCAGACCCTGGGCCCCACCTTGGCCCTCGCTCAGCAGTGGGCATCTGTCTGCTGCAGCCCACGGAGGGCTGCGTGTTTCCTGTTGGCCGTGGATATTTGCAGCGCACGTGTATTTTCCATTCTCACTCTCTTCATGTGATTTCGCATCCTTAATGTTTGGAGCAGAGAACACTCTCAAAGCCAGCAGGGCTCACAGCACCATCTTAAACACAAGTTAGTTTTTAGTGGAATGTAACAAGAGTGGAGCATCCGGAATGATTAAAGGTGACAAGCAGCACAGCACACACAGGCCGAGACTCCCGAGGACTGTCCCGAAAGAAAGAGAAGAAATGGGAGACAGTAAGTAGAAAACGAAATAGGGTGAGACTCAGACCACACACTTCTGGTACCAAAATACAACTAAAAGGCACAGACTCTCCCACTTAGAGAAAAGAGATGGGGCCAGGCGTGGTGGCTCACACCTGTAATCCCAGCACTTTGGGAGGCCGAGGCGGGTGGATCACGAGGTCAGGAGATCGAGACCATCCTGGCTAACACAGTGAAACCCCGTCTCTACTAAAAATTCAAACAATTAGATGGGTGTGGTGGCGGCACCTGTAGTCCCAGCTACTTGGGAGGCTGAGGCAAGAGAACAGCATGAACCAGGGAGGCGGAGCCTGCAGTGAGCCAAGATCCCGCCACTGCACTCCAGCCTGGGTGATAGAGCGAGACTCCGTCTCAAAAAAAGAGAGAGAGAAAAAAAAAAAGATGAAGCCCCTGAATGAAATCAGACAGAAAATGTCACCGATGCCACGGGTGAGGGGATGGGCAGGGCGGAGGTTCTGGGCAGCTGCATCGGGGCCCCACACGGCTGCTTTGCCCTGGGGAAGTCACCTGTTCTCTGTGCCTCGATTTCCACATAAGGAAAACAAGAGTCACAGTAATGACGATCAAGTTTATCCACATCGTATCACAACCCAGAGGCACTGCGGGGTGCCACGCATGAATGTGGGTGAGGTTCCCAGTCTGGGGCCTGGAGCCGGCTCTGGAGGCACCTGTGCTGTTGGTAGGGTTTGGCCCCTGTACTGTTGGTGTTAATCACGCCAATATCCTGAGCTGCTGCAGAGGCAGCCGGAGCCCAAATCGCAGAGGAAGGATGAGGGGCAGAGAGCATGCGGCGGCAACTCAAGGCAGCAGAAACCAACCCGCAGAAAAGCCAGAGCCGCCCGGCGTGGTGTTAAATGATGTCTGCAGCAAACTGCGCTGAATGGGGAAAGAAACTCTTTTATGGTGACACGAGGATCAACTCAAACCAAGGTACAACCACTGCAGATCTTTGTGGGCTGAGAAACGCCGTGGAGAATCCGCAACGAAACATTCGGGAAGTGTGAGGAGCCATGAGGAACCGGCTCTCGGCGGGGAGGGACGTGAGGAACATTCGGGAAGTGTGAGGAGCCATGAGGAACCGGCTCTCAGCGGGGAGGGACGTAAGGAACATTCGGGAAGTGTGAGGAGCCATGAGGAGCCGGCTCTCGGTGGGGAGGGACGTGAGGAACATTCAGGAAGTGTGAGGAGCCATGAGGAGCTGGCTCTCGGAGGGGAGGGACGTAAGGAACATTCAGGAAGTGTAAGGAGCCATGAGGAGCCGGCTCTCGGAGGGGAGGGACATGAGGAACATTCGGGAAGTGTGAGGAGCCATGAGGAACCGGCTCTCAGCGGGGAGGGACGTAAGGAACATTCGGGAAGTGTGAGGAGCCATGAGGAGCCGGCTCTCGGTGGGGAGGGACGTGAGGAACATTCAGGAAGTGTGAGGAGCCATGAGGAGCTGGCTCTCGGAGGGGAGGGACGTAAGGAACATTCAGGAAGTGTAAGGAGCCATGAGGAGCCGGCTCTCGGAGGGGAGGGACATGAGGAACATTCGGGAAGTGTGAGGAGCCATGAGGAACCGGCTCTCGGAGGGGAGAGACGTAAGGTGCCCCCTCAGCCTGGCAGCTGGAACAAGCTGAAAGTGAACAAGGAGAAAATCAAAACACGGGGAAACCGCTCACCTGTGGCATGGAGGAGACACGCTAGAATCTTCCAGTGCAAAAGCCCGGTGTCTGCATCAATTCCCAGCATCCTTAGTATACATAAAACCATGTATCCTACCCGTTAAATGAGGAAATGTCAATCAAGACCTCCGATAAACACCTACAAACGTGAAACCCTATCGGCAGCTTTCTCTGAGCAGGATTTAGCAACACACAAAATTGTACCACCTCAGAGCTTCTCTCTGGAGCTTCTTAAAATGCAAAGACGCTCATAGTGTTTGCCAAGCACCCTGGAGAGCCCCTGCCATCCCCAAGGGGAGGAGGAGGCCACAGTTGTCATGCTTTTTGGTGAGACCTGAATTCAAGCCCTAACACTGACCCTAACGAGCTGGGGAACCAGCTAACTAGTCCCTCATCTGAAAATGGGGTGGCAATGGTGCCTCCCTTGCAGAATGGTGCAAGCAAAATGAGATGGTGCATCTGCTTTAGTGCCGGCCGCTGCTTGCTATCAATAAATAAATCGTTCACTATGCATAAATTGTGAGCCCCGGAAGGAAGGCGGTCTCCCTCTGAAGGTGTGAGCAGCACACACTCTGTGCATCCTGAACATCTGGGGCAGCGCCTGAGTCCTGGAAATGAATTAAGCCTCTCACTGACGACAGTGCGGTCCAGGCCATTCCCGGTTTAAGAATTTTCTTTTGTTGTTTGTTTGTTTCCACTTAAATTTGTAATCAAGTTCCTCTCTCATCCATTTTTAATCTGTTTGGCTGTGAAGAAAATCATGTTAAAAGTTCCTCATCTAATAAGAAAGGTGTAACAGCTGTTCCTTCAACCTGCATTTCCTTCCATTTCAGCTCCAACTCACACATCACAGACACCTGGCAGAAACTTGGAGCGCTGAAGTTGGATTTATATTTCTGCTGCATCTAATTTAAGTTGTTCTTCTCCTGGCAGGGAGGAAGAAGGGCTGTGGGACTCGGTGCGGGGACCCGGACCCAGGTGGGGCAGACCTCGGGTCCCAGGGGTGAGAGGGACCAGCAGGAGATGCAAACACCCTTGAGAGGGGAAATCAGGGGCCCAGGGGCGCTTTCTCTCAGCCTGGGTCCTGGCTGCAGCCCGGACAGCCACACGGTCAGTCCAGGGTGACCCCCATCCCCGGGTAGGGGCTGATCAGTCACCAGCAAAAGCACCCTCCGTGCTGCGACTCCCGGGGCGCTGGCGGGCACTGGAGAGAAAGAACCCTCGCTGCGCCTCCCTGGGCTGCTTTCTTCTCCAGCCGCCCTGAAATTCTCTCCTCCGAAAACAGAGCTCAGAGACCTTTCCACCCACTTCACAGAGGCCTGGGGAGACAGTCCGGGCACTGCCTGTGTCCCCACCACAGACCCCTCGACGAGGCTCGCAGGGAGATTCGGGAGAATAAACAACGGGTTGAGCAGCTCCTGTTCTCCTTGGTGCCGCCAGCCACGTCTCCCAGACGTCTTCCAGCCGGGGCAGGATCAGGCCCCGCCAAGAAGAGGAACCCTGACTTGTCAGCCTCGGAGCCAGGAAAGGCGGGGACCGCAGGCCCCCCGAGGAGGGCCTCTCCGGGCAGCTCGGCAGACCCCCGATGACGCAGGCAGTCATGTCAAGGTGTACAGCCACGTGATGACTCCACATTCACTCAGTGCTTAGCAAAGAGTCACTGGAGGGCGGCTGAGTCTGCGTGACATCAGCATGTTCAGCACATGACATCAGCGTGTTTAGCACAGGGTCACTGGGAGACGGTGTAAGTCACGTGACATCAGCATGTTCAGCACATGACATCAGCGTGTTTAGCACAGGGTCACTGGGAGATGGTGTAAGTCACATGACATCAGCATGTTTAGCACAGGGTCACTGGGAGATGGTGTAAGTCACGTGACATCAGCATGTTCGGCACATGACATCAGCGTGTTTAGCACAGGGTCACTGGGAGATGGTGTGTTTAGGGCATGACATCAGCCTGTTTGGCAAAGAGTCACTGGGAGGCGGCTGAGTCTGCGTGACGTCAGTGTGTTTGCACTCGGAAAGGCTCTCTCGGTGTCTGTGCTGCTCTGTGTGATCTGCTGCTTGGTTGATGTGAACAGGATGTGCCTGAATGCTGCAGGGGCAGCAAGGTGGGCCCTGGGCTGTGTCCTCTCTGCTAACGGGAGACCTGAGGAGGCAGCACCCACTCCAGCCCGAGGTAACACTCACTGGTCTGGGGCAGGGGCGAGGCCAGGAACACAGACGCACCCACCCTCTCATCAGCCCCAGGAACGCAGATGCACCCACCCTCTCATCAGTCCCAGGTTGAACTGTCCGGTGGGAAGCCCGGAGTTTGGGGTGCTGATGCAGAGGGGGTGGGGACATGGCTGTTGGGGCACGGCCACAGGCCAAGCCTCAGCGGTGCGAGGAGCAGGAGGGTGTGTGACAAGCCTGGGACTGGCCTGCGGATGTGGCTTGGCGACAGCAAGGACCTGCCTTTGATGAAGGGCAGAGGGAGGTGCAGGGCACAGAGGCTGGCAAGCGAGGGAGCTGGAGTGGCAGGGGCACCTCCCCTCTCCAGACATCGGGCCACCCAGCCACTGAGAGGATAGCGATCACCCTGGCCACCCTTCCCAGAGGTGGGGCAGGAAGAACACAGGAGGGGAAGCGAGAGCCACGATTTGTTGTTTCAGATCACTGATTTAGCACCGACTGTGTGCAGGCCTCGAATGAGGCCTGAGGGGCACCCAGAAGAGGGGGCGTGTTCTCTGCCGTCCCGGGGCTCCCAGTCCAGCTTCTCTGCGGTCCCAGGGCTCTCAGCCCAGCCAGCCCCTCGCCTCCCACGCCCACCCCTCCAGGCTTCCCCTCCCTGGCCCAGGCCGGCAGGTGCACACCTCCATCTTGGATTTCTGCAGGGGGAGGCTCCTGTATCCATGGGGCCCCGAAACCCCTGACTCCCACCCCTGCCTGAGAAGCAGAAGGACTGGGTGGTGTTGGTCGGTTTCCACAAACACCGGTTCCAGAGCTTCCGCCGTGTGGATCCCGTTCCCGGGTGAGGTGAGACAGAAGCTTCCAGAGCTTCCGCCGTGTGGATTCCGTTCCCAGGTGAGGTGAGACAGAAGCTTCCACAGCAGCAGCCACCGACCCGTGTCCATCAGGTCTGGGACCCTCTCAGGGCCTCATGCTCCACATAGTGACGAACTTTTGACAAACTGGGCCTAATTGGTTCATTGGTTGTTGCTGTTGTTTTTTTTCCTTTTTTTTTTTTTTTTGAAGAGGAACCAAGGGTCTGTAAAGAGAACTCCCACAGGATAGATTTTAAAGTGGCTTCAGTTGAGAAATGCAAAATAAAGTTTTGACTCTTTTTTGCTTACATTTGGAACATGATCAAGGCTGTCCTGAGGCTCTCTGGCCTCACCCCAAAGCCGAGGGAGGAAAGCTCAGCACCTGGACACCACTGGCCCCCACTGTGGAAGCTGGAGCCTCGTGGGGAGTGAATGAGGCCAGGGAGGTGGACACAGAAAGACGCTGCCCAGCCAGGTCTCTGGGATTCTGGGCGCCTGGACTTTGGAGCTCAGAGGAGCCTGACACCACCCAGCCCAGCTTGCAGCTCCTCTGGTACCAACCGCAGAGGTGCCTGGAGGGACCTTGGGAATCCATGTTCCTGCACGGCTGGGGTCCTTCCCAGCAAAGACCCTGCCCCCAGCCCCACCCTGGACCCTCTGCCCAGATGGTCACCCTGGCCTTCCTCGCCCCAGAGGACGATGATTGCCTGTCAGGAGGTCTTTAGAGATGCAACACCCTTCCCCCTTTTAGCTTCCTGGGAGACATATTAGCAAAAAATTGTCTATGAGCCAAGTTACAAACAGTCTGTCTTTCTAAGAAGAATAATTAATCGAATGCCAAATAGGAAGCACCAGAGTTCTGAATAAATGGAGAGACAGTTGGAAGAGCAAAACATTATCATTTGTCCAGCATAATTATTTTCTTAGAAACAGTCGGTGATTAATAAGGTGCATTATAAATATGCTCTTGTGGTCACGTGTCCTCTCTCCCGTCTAATTAACATGCCGGGGAATTGCTCTTTCGGTGGGAAAGACATTTAAAATATATATTTCATGAAATCTGAGTTATCTGTCATAAGCTCCAAGAGGAACAAATAAAATATGGAGAATGCTACAGTCGTTTAAATACTTTATTACATGGCTGTGTTCAAATAAATTAGTTCTTGGGGTCCTGCAGGCGACAACAGAAAATCGTGGGCCGCAGGACCCCCAGCGTGGCAGGACACGCTCTGCCGGCCCCTGGACCCAGCATCTGCTTCCTTCACAACCCGTGGGTTCAGTCCAAGCAACACACACAGCCAACAAGAGCCGGTTCCTGTGTGTGGAGCAGAACACCTCCAAGACCAAGTCCCTTCCTGGGTGAACACGCTCGCCCCGCAGAGCCTGGGGAAATGCCACCACGCGCCCCCACGGGGGGGAAACTGAGTCAGAGCTGTGACTTATCACTCCCACACAGAGAGGGTGGAGGGATTGGAAAAATAGATCGCGAGCGGCCCGTCCACAAGAGATGCCCTGCGACAGTTCTGTGGATAAGCCAGGCCACGGAAGGATGCGGTTCAACACCGTGGAGAGATCGGGGGTCTGGGGGACACCTCAGGTTTAATTACTGGGGAACTATTGTTTAATTGACATAGGTGAAGGAATTTTACCTATCTGAGTGATTTGAAACCAGGGAGGGCCCCTCTGCGAGCTCCCTGGCGTCGGGGCTCGGTGGTAGAGCCCTGGTTTCCACCACAGACACCTCTCACTGCCCCCCACAACACACAGCTCCTTCCCTCCTCCTCACAGAGCGCCTACGCCACCCACACATGGCCTGCCCAGCGGAGGAAACGCAGTCTCAGCTGCCCCAGAGGCCCGTTCCTCACCAGGACCGGTGCAGGCCTGGATGGTGACCCTGGCCATGAGACGTGTGTGGACTCCGGCCACCCTAGTGCAGTTTCTCACGGATCTCAAGAGAAACCCAAGAAGAACAAGCCCTGGCTGATCTTCCTGCCTTTGGATATTTTAACGGGATGTGAGCCCAGGGTTGCTGAGCTCACGAGGGCATTGGCTGCGGGAGAGGCCGCTGTGTTGGGGGCGGGAGATGGGTGCCCTGGAGACACCTGTGTGAGGGAGGGTGGCCAGGTGGGGCCTGGGGCCAGCGGGGTCTCCTTGCCTCTTTACCCTCTCCCTTTGTCCCTCCCTCCATGGCCATCTTTCTTTTCTTCCCACTCTCACGGGGTCTGTGGATCCGGCACCTCTTTGTCCCCAAACTCACCCCCATGACCTGGCAGTCCAGTGCGGCACAGGCCCAGGCAAGCCCAAGCTCAGCCACGCCTCCCAGCAGCCTGAGGCCCGAGCAGGGTCTGTAATGAGCGGAGGCCACAGACGGCAGCGCTGGGGCCTGGAATTCTCCCTGTGGGCTCTGCTCTCCGGCGTGACCAGTGCCTGTATCTGTGCTACAGGCCGAGGCCCTTGAGGTGAGACACTGAATGTTCCCTGCTCTGCGCGGCGCCCAGCGGCAGGTGGAGAGTCCAATACACACGGGGTCTGCACAGCCAGGCATTTCTTCCCTGCCTTGCCCCTCTCCTGGGGCAGCGTTCCATGTTACTTTGTCTGAAAACAGAGTTCTTAGGCTCCCTAAAAAAACCCAGAGAAGACCTCATCACTTCACGATCTCAGATCCAAAAAACTCCCGTAGCTTTGGTTCTGTTCTGATGGAAAACCCTGATGCTGACCTCCGCCAGAACCTTCACAAAATGGGGTGGAACCAAGAGATTTATTTCTGTCTACGTTGTTACGCGGGTCCTCGCAAAGAGGGCTCTGATGGGAGACTAGTCTGCTGCAAACATGAGAACAGCCTTGAAGGTGCAGTGGGGCTGGGGAGGCTGCAGGGTGAGGCCGGAGAGGCTGGAGGTGGGCAGTCATGCACGGGGCAGGGAAGGAGCCTGGTGGCCTCGCAGCCTGTGCGCTCTCAGGAAGCTGCCCCTGCCCTGGGATCTTCACCCCGGAGATGGCGGACTGGATCCCCACCTCATTTGTTGGCAGTTAGCAGATTTCTCAGAAAATTCTCGTGGGAAAAGCCAAACCGCCGCTTCTATTCCGTAGCTGTGCCACATCAGCCCCTCCCTTTACACAAGAAAGTGTTTCAAAGGCTTCAGAGCAAATTCATGTCGCAAAACAGAAAGTGCCTTTGGGAAGAGCTCAGGGCTGCTCTGAGGGTTCCTGCAGCGCCAGCCCTTCATCAAGCCACAGAGCTTTCCGCTGCGTAAAAGGCATCCCAGGGTTATTCCTCAAGGAGGTTCCCACACCACGTGCACCTGGCTGGCCTGGAAGTGGAGCCAGGCCCCTGCCTGCAGGTGAGGGACGCCCCAGACCTGCTCCCTGCACGTGGTGCCTGGACGTGCACCTGGGGGGTCTCTCCATCGGCCTAGAGTCGGGCATCCAGGGCCCGGAGAGGACTCAAGCTCTGCTGGAAGGAGGCTCGTTGTCTTTCAGGCTCCTGCGGCCAGAGGCCAGGGCTGCTCATGGCAGAGATCAGAGAGCGCTGAGTCCACACACGGGAGGAGGCTGGGAGGGGAGGGATGAGCAAGGCCTCGCAGGCCCAGGAGACGCACGGCTGCAGGACGACATGCGTGGCTGCGGGATGATGCACGGCTGCAGAACAACGTGCACGGCTGCCAAACGAGTCCACACAGCGTCCACCTGACCACCCCGCACCATGTACTGAGGAAGACAGAGAAGCTACAGGAGGGGAATGAAGGTTTCCAACGCCCCTGCTGGAAAGATCATCTCCTGCCCTAATCCGAAAAGTCAGGGAAAACTGTTCCCAGCTTTATTTTACTGTCAAAATGTATCCTTCAAGGTGGCTTTCACAGGTAGCCTTTTCCTGGGGACGCAGTGGGGGGATGTGGAACCAGAAGGGGATGGCATGGGAAGGTGATCCCAGCACACCTGCATAAACCAGAAATAAAATCCTAAGACCCCAACCCACTGAATGGATCTCTCCTCTCAGCCAAGGGGATTCCAAAGTAAGCCTGAAACACTAGTTCAGGCCGTGGCTTATTCTACCCTCCTCCCTTTGAAAGTCAGGCACAACTGAACAGCATTCACGTTAAAACGAGGATCTTAAGGCTGAAAAAAACAGACTCTTTGTAGCAATAAGGTGCCAATTCCAACCTAACATGATCGCGTGACAGACAGCAGGCCCTGAAAAAAATCAGAGTATTTTACCCCAAAATATATTTCTTTGACATATTTTGAAATGGCCCCACAAAGTGATCTCTCATGGGGAAAATCTACGTTCTGTAAAGAATTCCCTTCCTTTTCCAGAAAGATCCCCTTCCATCATCTAATTATCCTAATAGAGGAGAGATTAACCGAGTCTGACACCTTTTTAGGTCTGATAAGAGCCATCTATCCTCTATTCCCTTTGAAGCCTGTTCCCTGAAGGCTTCATCTACATAATGAGAACCTTGGTCTCCACAACCCCTTATCTTTACCCAGACATTCGTTTCTTTCTATTGATTCCAGATCTTCGGATAATAACTTAACTCATTCAACCAACTGCCAATCAGAAAATCTTTGAGTCCACCTATGACCTAGAAGCTTCCACTTCAGGCTGTCCTGCCTTTCCAGAGCTAATCAACGTACACCTTGCATGCATTGATTGATGTCTGCCTGTAACTTCTGTCCCCTAAAACACACAAAACCAACCTGTGACCCAGCCACGTTGGGCACATGTCCTCAGGACCTCTTAAGACTGTGCCTCAGGCCCTGGTCACTTGTACTTGGCTCAGAATAAATCCCTTCAAATATTTTAGAGTTTGTCTCTTTTTCGCTGACACGGGGCATGGGATTGTCATCTAATTACAAGTTCTGCGATCCATGTCCTGAAAATGAGCCCATGAATTCCATCCCACCCTGCCCCTGCCTTCATTCGGAATTCCATGATCACCCAATGCAAAGAAGTAGGAGGTAGTGTCCCATAGAACGTGAAGGGCTTTGCTTATCTAAAGGCCTTTTCCTTCCCCGTACAGGTCAAGACCAAAACCACTACAACCAGTAAAAGACCATCTATAGACCAGCAGAAAGCTTCCCGTTTCCACCTAAGTGTTTATCCAACAGCTATGAGTGGCTTTTGAAACTCTGTCCTTAAAATGAACAATAATAATCCCATCTAGCTGACGAGGAAGTCCTCCCAAACCCCTGCTCCCCACTCCACGCGTCCTTAGACGGAGCGTCTCCTCCATCACAGGGTCTGCTGCTCACTCACAGGTGGGTCTGGCCTTCCCAGCTGTGGTGCATTTGAATTGGTGGATGGTTCAAGCAGAGGGCCCTCCCTGGCGTGGGTGGGTCCCGTCCAATCTTTCGTAGAGGCCTCCCCAGAACAAAAGGGAAGAGTAAGGGAGAATTCGCCCTCCCGCCCTGACGGTTCTCAGACTGGGACTTCAGCCTTCTCCTGCCCTCGGACCGGACCTCATTCCATTGTTCTTCTGGGACTTCCGACGGCCACTGTCCGGTCTTCTCCTCTGAAGGGTCTTGATTCCCACAGGGAGCTTGCAGCTGAAACTGCCCTCTAAAGACAAAAATACATCAGCTTCAGTGGGCCCCAGTCACTTGTACATGGTGTTTAAAACCTGTTTCCTGTCCAGAAGTGTCTGACCTCATCCCTCGTGTCTCTGTCCGCAGGAGAGGACACCCAGTGTCCAGCAGACACCCAGCGGCAGCTCTCACTCCGAGAATGACTTCCACCAGGAGGGATCGGTGAACTGGCCTCCAGTGGACATGGGGCCGTCTTGCAGGAATAGAACGTACCGGTGAGATGGAACCGCACTTTCCCATGGTAAGGGCCTGGGGAGACCCGGCCCACAGATGTTGCCATGTCTGTGCCATTTGTCTTCGGGTAAGACCTTCTCTCCCTACTCAGATCTCAGAAGGGGACCCAAGGGAACCCCTTCAAGTAGCTTAAGCTTCTAGGGGCAAAATGAAAGCACAGAGCACTTTCCAGCCACCACACCCTTCACCTGTTTCAATCTCCGCCTCACCCTGGACAGGAAACGTGGCTCTGGGGGGGAGGGGGTGTCTCTGAGACACACACGGGTGGCCCAATGGCTCTTCCCAGGCCTGAGAGGGGCATCTTCCCGTGTGAAGGTGCCTGGCCTAGCTCCCCGCCGAAGGCACAATGCATCTTCAGGAGGAAATCCACAGCCCCCCTGAAGCCGAGAGGAGCTCACTGCTCTAGGGAACAGAAGTCAGAGGCTGGGGGAGGCCCCCCCTACAGATGTCCCTCAGGGCAGAGAACTTGGAGACCAAAAGAGAATTTGTTCAATCCAGGAGAGAAACAGGTTTCTGAGTGAGTCCTTGGCACGTCCAAATCCGTGGTCTGTGACAGGGCTCCCCACATCCCAAGAAAGCTTTCCCGAATAGAACTCAGCAGAATCTTCTCCTCAGACCACCCACTGCTCTCAGCACCGCACCTGGACCTGGACCCAGACACTCCTTCTCTGTCCCCAGCTGGCCTGACTTCATCTGCCCTGCTCCCTACACACGTCCCTGCCCCTTGACCATCCTGCCAGCCCCAAGCCTTACTCTACCTGTGGAAGCTCCTCTTGCTGACCACAGAGAGTGGTGATAACAGCCACCACATGCAAGGCCCTCTCCACACAAGGCTCCTATGCATGCAACTCCTACCATTCATGGGAGACCCTATGACCAGGTAGCAATTACCGGGATAGCAGAGTGGCCCTGGCTCCCCAGCTCCCTCAGTGCCAGCCTTTCCTGCTGAAGGGTGTTGGAATTTGCCACCCCATAATGCACCACTTTGGCCCAGGGATTCTTTTGAGCTGAAGGCAGTTGATAAGAGGCAGATATAAGAAAAGCTCTCTATCCTCCCTAACTTGCAGGATGTAAATGACAAAGGATTTTGAAGATGAAAACTGAGGAGGGCATTGCCCTACCAGAAATTAAAGGCTACAATAAAGCTCTAACTGTCAAAACAGTGTGGCATTGGCACATGGACAGGCAAAACAAAAGCAAAAATCAGGGTGACAAGCAGTCAGTTCAAAGACATTCCCGAATTTATATCCAGAAATGAACATCCAGAAATGAAGCGTCTTGGTTCATTGGCAAGAGAATGGCTATTTCCTATTCTGGTTCCATATTTGACTCTCCACCTGGGAGAAAAAAAGAACAAAACTAGTATTTTATTAAAAAACAAATTAGAATCTACAAAGAACTCAAACAAATTTACAAGAAAGAAACAAACAACCCCATCAAAAAGTGGGCAAAGGATATGAACAGATACTTCTCAAAAGAATATATTCATGCAGCCAACACACAGATGAAAAAATGCTCATCATCACTGGCCATCAGAGAAATGCAAATCAAAACCACAATGAGATACCATCTCACACCAGTTAGAATGGAGATCATTAAAAAGTCAGGAAACAACAAGTGCTGCAGAGGATGTGGAGAAATAGGAACACTTTTACACTGTTGGTGGGACGGTAAACTAGTTCAACCATTGTGGAAGACAGTGTGGTGATTCTTCAAGTATCTAGAACTAGAACTATCATTTGACCCAGCCATCCCATTACTGGGTATATACCCAAAGGATTATGAATCATGCTGCTATAAAGACACATGCACACATATGTTTATTGCAGCGCTATTCACAATAGCAAAGACTTGGAACCAACCCAAATGTCCATCAACAATAGACTGGATTAAGAAAATGTGGCACATATACACCATGGAACACTGGGCAGCCATAAAAAAGGATGAGTTCATGTCCTTTGTAGGGACATAGATGAAGCTGGAAACCATCATTCTCAGCAAACTATCGCAAGGACAAAAAAACCAAACACCACATGTTCTCACTCATAGGCGGGAATTGAACAATGAGAACACTTGGACACAGGAAGGGGAACATCACACACCGGGGTCTGTCGTGGGGTTGGGGGAGGGAGGATGGATAGCATTAGGAGATATACCTAATGTAAATGACAACTTAACGGGTGCAGCACACCAACATGGCACATGTTTACATATGTAACAAACCTGCACGTTGTGCACATGTACCCTAGAACTTAAAGTATAATAAAAAAAATTTTTTTAAAAGCATATTAGAGATAGACTAAAATCTGAAAGTAATAAATAATCTAACCATATTACCCCAAAACTTAAGAGAATGTTTATATACACTTCTTAAAGAAGGAAACTCAAATGCTGTCAAGGACACATAGATCTATTTAAAGCTGTCTTTAACAACCTGGAGAGAAGAAGCATGTGTCAAAACCCAAGTCATAGACTGGAGAAATGTGGGATGTGATTGGGCAGAAGACAGCCTCTGCCCTAGAGGAAATGTGGTGTAAAGGGGGAAAGAGAGCCCATCCAGTCATTTAAGCGAGAACAAGCTAGACAAGGTGATCCACACAGCCAGCAGCATAAGAAGACACACGGGATTCAGTACGGTCACAGAAACACAGGATAACAGATGATGAAATGCGCTTTTCTTCCATCCTCAAGCTGGCAGCTGTGTAAAGCGCATCCACGTCTGGTCCTGGCAGGATGTACAGAAACCAACTCCTCATTGCAGGTGGAAGTAGAAACGGCTCCAAACACTTTGGAAAATCACCAGGCCATACACACTGGCATCTAAAATGCATTCCCAGTGCAAGGGACCTCTTCCTGAGACATCACAGCATCAGACCATGAGGACCTGTGTCCACCTGGTGATGATGGCAATGACTGTGGTGGTGATGGTGATGGTGCCAAAGATGGTGATGGCTATGATGGTTGATGATAGTGGTGATAGTGATGATGATGACGGTGATGATGATGGTGACAGTGATGGTGACAATGGTGGTGAGGTGATAATGGTGGTGATGATGGTGATGATGATGGTGATGGTGTTGATGATTATGGTATTGATGATATGGTGATGATGGTGATGATGATGATGGTGATGGTGATTACGGTATTGATGATATGGTGATGGTGATGATAATGATGATGATGATGGTGGTGATGGTGATTATGATGGTGATGGTCATGGTGGTGATGATGATGGTGATGATAATGGTGATGGTAGTGATGGTGGTGATGGTGATGATGGTGATGGTGGTGATGGTGATGCTGATGGTGATGATGGTGATGATGTTGATGATGATGATATGGTGATGATGATGATGGTGATGATGATGGTGGTGATGATGACAGTGATGATGGAGATGGTGAAGACAGTGATGGTGATGATGGTGATAATGACAGTGGTGAGGTGATCATGATGATGTTGGTGATAGTGACAGGGCAACTGCACATACTTGAAGGATACTCAGGAGTCACACAAGGTGGACTTGGACCAGGGAGGCCTGCCCACCACAAAGAGAAGGCAGCTCGTAGGCAGGCAGAACCTTGCTGGAATTCTCGTGCCTGGGGTACAGTACATCCTGCTCTCTTATTCTCAATGATCTTCCACCCATACATTCATACTAGTGCTATGAGAGTGGCAAGGAGATGCAAACCCAACTGCTTGTCCTCTACATGCAAACATCAGATGCTTGTAATCCAAACTCAAATTTATTAGTTCCTGCAACATCATGTTGCCACCTTCTATATCAACTCTAACTACTGATGCAGTAGCTTTAGACCTCATCCTTCTAGCTTGACCCCATTTGTCCCTGCCTGCCCCCAAGGAAAAAGAGTGTTTTCTTTGTGCATAGCAATAAGAGTGGCATTTTGGAGCACACACCATGTACTGACTCTGTGCAAGAATTCCCCACTGGCATAATACCCCCCAGCATCTTGGTGACAGATGTTGTTATTAATTGGAAGTCAGCACAGCTGGGAAGGGAGGAGACTCACTGGAGGCCAGATCTACCTGACTCCCAGCTACTCTCAGGATTCATTCAGCATTCTCCACCTTGTGCCTTACACACGCAGAAACCAGCTATACATATATATGTATATATAAGGTGCTGTCACTTGGAGGCTCATAGCTGTTGTGATTGTGCTATTTTGAACTCCTTGGATGTCAACTTACACCTCACCCAGCAGGACAGAGTCGCTGACCCCGGAGAACCTCAGTGCTGTAAGTTAACCAAATTCCTCCAGGAAGCAGGAAAATATCACTCAGAACCCAAGACGCGGAGACAATGAAATAAAATTAGTTTTTTAAAATGTTGTGTTTCTCCCAACATTTTTTTTCTTAAACTTACTGCCTATTATTTCTTATCCACTAGGGAGCATTAACAGATGATTAAGCAAATGGACAATTAGTAAAGAAAATACTAATGGCAAGAAAAATGGAGAAAAGCGGTCTCTACTCACATATGTTCAGTTTTCAAACACTCCTTGACTAGGTCAGAGCAACGGAACAACTTTTTTGATAATAGTAATGGTGATGAGTGTGGTGATGATGGTAGTAATGGTGTTGGTGATGGTGATGATGACGATGGTGGTGAAGACAGTGGTGGTGATGGTGATTATAGTAATTTCATGACGGTGTTGATGTGTTGATAGTAGTGGTGATTATGTTGATGATGGTGGTGATGGTGGTGGTAATGATGATGGCAATGGTGATGATGGCGATAGTGATGGCAGTGATGGTGATGATGGTGATTACGTTGATGATAGTGATGGTGATGGTGATGATAGTAATTTGATGACGGTGTTGATAGTAGTGGTGATTATGGTGGTGATGGTGGCGGTAATGATGATGGCAATGGTGATGACGGTGGTGATGATGGTAGTAATGGTGTTGGTGATGGTGATGATGATGGTGGTGATGACAGTGGTGATGGTGATGATAGTAATTTGATGACGGTGTTGATAGTAGTGGTGATTATGGTGGTGATGGTGGCGGTAATGATGATGGCAATGGTGATGACGGTGGTGATGATGGTAGTAATGGTGTTGGTGATGGTGATGATGATGGTGGTGATGACAGTGGTGATGGTGATGATAGTAATTTGATGACGGTGTTGATAGTAGTGGTGATTATGGTGGTGATGGTGGCGGTAATGATGATGGCAATGGTGATGACAGTGGTGATGATGGTAGTAATGGTGTTAGTGATGGTGATGGTGATGATGATGGTGATGACGTTGGTGATGGTGATGATAGTAATTTGATGATGGTGTTGATAGTAGTGGTGATGATGGTGGTGATGGTGGCGGTAATGATGATGGCAATGGTGCTGACGGTGGTGATGATGGTAGTAATGGTGTTAGTGATGGTGATGATGGTGATGATGTTGGTGATGGTGATGATAGTAATTTGATGATGGTGTTGATGTGTTGATAGTAGTGGTGATTATGGTGATGATGGTGGTAATGATGATGGCAATGGTGATGATGGTAATGATGATGGCAGTAATGGTGGTGATGGTGATGATGGTGATTATGATGATGATAGTGATGGTGGTGATGATGGTGATGGTGGTGAAGATGATAATGGCTGTGGTGGTGATGATGATGATAATGATGGTGATGACAATGGTGGTTATAATCATAATAATGCTGAAAACCCTACACACAGCACTTACAAGGCATTGTGCAAATATCTGACATCATTTGCTATTTTCCATTTCCCCATCCCCCCACCCTTCAACCCCACCCTCCATACTCCCTTTATCCTCTCATCTTTCATCCCCCATGTCCCCTTCCCCATCCCTAATTCCCTCATTCCTTCTCTCCTCCATTTATTCATTCATTCATCTGTTCAGTCATTCATTTGCCGCCTCCTGAGTACCAGGATCACTAGGTCTTACTGTAGGCTGAAAGCTTTGTGAATTACTAGAATATTCGGAAGTTCCTTTTGCCCATCCTCCTGCCTCTAGGTAGAGTTAGTGCATCTTTATCCTCAGGGAAGAGATTAACGCAGACATTGCTGGATTCCATCTCTGAAGCACCAGGAGGAACCGGCTCAGCCTCCTGAGTAGTTCTCTGATCCTGGAGAACCCCAGTGCTGTAAGTTAAGTGTGTGTGTGGATGGAAGATCCTAGAGAAGACATCAGGATATACTCTATCCCAGCCTGGCAGGGACACACTGCCCACCTGGTGAGTGGGTTTCTTTTGGGGCACATTGGGGTTGCTCAGTGCAGTGTTGGGGACAGGGACAGCTGGGGCCCTGGGTGCCTTGGGGTTGCTCAGTGCAGCATGGGGGACAGAGACAACTGGGGCCCTGGGTGCCTTGGGGTTGCTCAGTACAGCATGGGGGACAGAGACAGCTGGGGCCCTGGGTGAAAGGTGGGAACCCTCAGAGCTGCAGCTTTCACTTGCTCTAGAAAACACCCAGCCATGGCCCCACAGGCTCCCCGTGTCACTGGGTCTCACATGGAATGCAGATTTGAGGCCCAGGAAGTGCTCTATCTGCTGCCCCCAGCTCCACAGGGGGCCTCACAATCAGCCAGCATGGGAGGTGATGGCACCCGTGGGGAGCACTGCAGCCCAGGCCCCTCCAGCAGTGCAGCACTCGGGATGAAGAGCTCGGCAAGGAGCCCGGGAGCAAGGAACACGTGACTCACAAACCTCTGGAAAATGTCCGGGAATGGAGGGAACCAAGTTCCGGTAGATGGGAGGCCGGAGGAGGGAAGAACCTGCCAGAAGGTCTCTGTCTTTCTAGGTTTCCAGTTGACAGACGTCCCCCTGGTGACGCCCGACCGCATCGACACCGCGAAACAAAGATCCCCAACGCCATGCTGAGAGGGACCCCACCACCACCATGTGTCACCGGGGCCTGTGCACTGCAGGGCCCGGTTCCTCGTGGGAGCTCCCTGAGGAGTCTGTGCGCCATGGGGGCTCTGGGAGTTGCCTGGGTTATGATACGCAAGTGAGTCTGGGCGGCCCTGGGCTGATGGAAGACACGGCTTTAACCCACCCGCCTCCATGGCTTCCTGTGAGCTGGGCAGAGACTGCAGCACTTACTACTGAAGCCACCTCCTGTTCAGCAACCTGCAGAGTGGGTGCTCCTGTCCCCACAGACCGGGAGGCTGAGGCAGGAGAGGCTAAGGAGCAAAGCCAAGGCTGGGGGGCTCGGGGCTCTGGGAGCAGCAGAGCCGGGTCTGTGCCCAGATGCAGGCTTGCAGGCTGCCCTGCCAGTGCCAAGCTCAGCTGCCCAGGATAGCTTCCAGGTGCAGGCCCCAGACCCCAGGAGCGGCCCCCAGTGCCCGAGCTCTGCAGGCAGGGCCCTGCTGCACAAGCACCACTCACGACCAGGACACCGTTCAGAATTATGAATTTTAAAACGCTCTAAAACTCACATTTTAATGCAGCCTCCATTTAGAGAGTAAGAAGGTTTCTTGACTATATTCCCTATGGGAAATTAATTTGGCCTTGGGACTCTATCATTTCCAGATGCATCTAAGATTCTACTCCTCCGATTTTTCCAACAGAAATAGGCCTCCTGGGCCCTATACAAACCCAAGCACTGTGTTCATCAACACCAGCTCACTGGCATGAGAAATGCACCGTGGCGCACAGAGAAGACAGAACATCCTCAGCCGCGGCTGGGAGGACTCTGGCAACCAGCGTGGGGATGGCCGAGCCGTTGTTCTCCTCGCCTGCACCTCCTCCTCCAGCCTGGATCTCCGAAGCAAGCCTGATATGGGTCTCCTCGCCCTCCCCTGACCCCCCGCAGCCCCGACAGTCCCCTCTTTGGGGCCATGACTGCCTTGCAAGTCTTCTACCCTGAATGGCTGTTGGTGGATCTTCCCTTCTGCCTGGAATTCGCGGAGGGCAGGGGCTGTGGGTGAAAGCACATGGGATTCCAAGGCTGTCCCAGGTGGCTCAGGTGAGACGCCCAGGTGTGTAGCTCCTCCCTGCCCAGGAAGCCCCACCCAGCGAGGCGGGGCCACAGAGCCACTCACCTGTGCTCCACCTGGCACTGCCCTCATCTGCCCTTTGTTTCTTACACGTGAAATTCCACCAGCTATGGAATTCATGAACAGGCATGGCCACGGGAGCACCCTCCCCACGCTCTAGAGCTGCGCTTGGTGCTCCCGTCCACAGAGTGCGATGTCCTAAGCTGCCCTGGCATTTATTCTTTCTTAAAACTGAACACCAGGAGCTGCAGATCCGATGTCCCTTTCCCTCGACTGAATCAAGGGGACGGCTTCCGGGCAGGCGGACAGCAGCACGCTGCAGCGAGGCCCCAGATGCCACCAAGATACTGACCCATTCTGCTGCCAGGTCACCTACGTTTCAAAATACATTTCCTGGTTAAATTAATAAACGATGCAATGGCACAGACCCTGCTCAATTAAAGAAGCCATAGATGGATTTTTTTGCTGAGGCATCTGTGAAACCTCTGAAATTAAACGCAAAATTTGTGTATCAACTTAAATGTGCTTTTCGAGGGAGGGGAGTTCTAATTATATGTGATTCTCGGTTTATTGTTGTCCATTTTCACCAGGCCGTGCAGTGTGCACTTTGGCACCTGATTTGTGCTGTAAACATTCTCTCCACGTGTGAAATGCGTCCTTGGTGGGGAGGAGGCTGAGGACCCTGCCCCAGACCTTCCTGGGCGTCCTGAAGGACAAAGCACCACATCTGCTGCAGAGAGTTTGCCTGGAGAGTCTCCACAGGAAACACCCAGGCCCTGGCAAAGCCACTCTGGTGCAGGCTTCAGAATGGTCTGTGGGTGGTGATCACTTTTGATGTCATCCGCATTTAGGGAGAGGCCATGCAGAGAGCCAGGCAGGCCTCACCCAGATCTTCAGCAGCTGCTTCAGTGGCATGGCCAGTTCAGACACCAGAGGCACAGCTATCGCCTTTCTTACCCTGTTGCTGCCACTACACATGTTCCAGAATCCATGGTGTTGGGGGCCAGGAACCTCGAGCCCCCACATCCCAGAGGCTGCCTCTCTACGCTCACTTTGCTTTGTTAGCTCAGGCCTTGGGAGGAGGAGGGCATGGCAGAAAGGCAGTGCTGGGGTCCCCCAACGCGTGAGTAAGCTGTTCTTACTGAAGTCACTGAAGTCTTACTGCCTCTTCCCATGAGCCAGCCCACATGATAACACAGGTGTGGGCACACAGACAAGGTGTGAACATGTGAAAGGGAGTAAAGAAGGCACAGTACAGTGGCTCATGCCTGTGGTCCCAGGGCTTTGGGAAGCCAAGGTGGGAGGATCGCTTGAGGCCAGTTCAAGGCTGCAGTGAGATATGATGGTGCTACTCCATGCCTGCCTGGGCAACAGAGCAAGACCCTGTCTCTGGAGGGAAAAAAAAAGAATTAAGAAATACTGTTATTCATAATTCATGCCATTGTCACCCAAGAGAATCAGCTGCAGTCCTGTTAGAACAGAGTCGGTGCTCCTCAAATGCTGAAGACATCAGAATTGATCCCCACCTGCAGACCATTTACACCCACCGACAGAACACAGTCACTCATTAGAAAAAGGCACAAAAAAGCCTCACTCATGATTTCAACAAAATATCAAATACCAAGGAGTAAACGTGAGGGTAAATAGTCAAGACCTACGATGTCAGAAAAGGCACAGTTTCATCAAAGGACACAGCAACCCATGAGTTTTCCTGTGGATTGATGGAGTGACCTGCCCAGTTCCTCCCCAAAGACTTGACATTATGATTCTTGGCTGGTTTATCTATAAATTACATGCAATTTCTGTGATATTGGCGGCAGCAGAAGTTTGAAGGGACTCTCACAAAATGATTGCCATTTTCACGGGTGAGAATAAAAAAGAAAAAAGGTAAAAAGAAAGATTAGTGAATAAGGACAATTTTACTAACACATTTACAAATTATAAAACTATGATAATTTTGAAATGTTGGTTCTAGGAAGGACTAAATAGAATGAAAAGTCTGGTGTTGGGGGATATATGCTGAACCATTCACTGTGTGAAAACGTGGGGATTCTCATCAGGGGAGAAAGAACAGCCCCCACCCAGCCAGGTCCTCCCTGCTTAAAAACTGAGGCAAGAAATAATGCACTTAGATGCTCACCTCACACCTGCACCAAAATAAAATCCTAATGGATGGGCAAACGTTAAAGATGAAAAAGTTATATGAAAAGAAACACTTGGCCTCATATCCTGCAGACAGTGATTCTCTCCTCTCAGGTAGAGACAGATACAATGAAGCAAAGAAGATGATGGAAATTTTGAAAAAATGCCACTCATTTCTCCAAAACAAAGTGAAACAGCAAAAGAAAAACCTGGATGAAATATTTACAACTTATTTGACAGCAAAGTTCTCAAAACTTTTCATCAATAGAAATGGGCAAATTGCATGAACAGGCAGTTAACAAAAAGGAACTATGAGGGCCCAATATCAATAGGAAAAACAGCATCACTGATTATCGGAGGAATAGCAATTAAAACCATTAGGCTTTATGACACTTACAGAATAAATATTAAACTGAAGGATAATTTAAAACCACAGTTGTCCGTGGCAAATCAGTACCATCATGTGGCACGAAAACAAATAAATTCAAGATCATGTGGTACAAATTTCACTGGGTATATTCAAGCCTTAAAAAGTGTTGATCTATTTAGCATGTCACTTAATTTCTGAAAACTTATTTTAAGCAAATAATGAAATGCAAAGATTGTCATATAGATGTGTGTATCCATATCATGAAAAAAGTGAAAAAACTGAAACCACACAGGAGTAAGAATACAACCAGTGAATACAGTTGGTTTTGTATCTGTTATCAAACACTGGGTTCCTTACAAAAGGACAAGTTTAGCCTCTCTTGCATATCTATCTCTCCTCTCTTTTTCTTTTCTCTCTGTTTGTCTCTCTTTGTTTCCCTCCCTTTCTCTTTCTCTTCCTCTGTCTCTCTCTTTCTCTCTCCCACTCTCTGTCTCTCCCTCTCTCTCCTTCTCTCTCTTCTTCATCTCCAATCTCTCTCTCTCTCTCCCCACACAAACACACACCTTTTACTTTATCTCCCCACCCCCTCCCCTCTCACCTTCCATCATGGACTGACACAGCAATAAGGCCCTGGCAAGATGTTGGCCCCTTGGACTTCCAAGTCAAATGCACAGCAACAGAAACTTGTTAAATAAATTCTTTATATATTCACATGATAGAATAAGATGCAAATTATTTTTATGTATATAAGAGGAAAACATTTAATAAACATAAAATGACCACATATATTATTAAAGGAAAAAATTGTATGAGATAGTACATTTCCCATAATTCTCACTTTGTAAACATAAAGTACTTATCTATGGACACAATGAGAAAATGACTTGAAGTACCAAGAGTTTAGCCATTAGCTGTACCAGTGGATTATAAGCAAATTCTGTTACGTGCATACACACACCTATGTGTGTTCATGTATTCATACATATGTACATAATTTTTTAAATTTTCTTTTATAGACAAGCAATAGCTTTATAATCTCTATAGTCAGTATAAATGAGTGACTGGGCGCAGTGGCTTACACCTGTAATCTCTGCACTTTGGGAGGCCGAGGTGGGCAGATCACGAGGTCAGGAGATCGAGACCATCCTGGCTAATACAGTGAAACCCTGTCTCTACTAAAAATACAAAAAATTAGCCAGGCGTGGTGGCAGGCGCCTGTAGTCCCAGCTACTGGGGAGGCTGAGGCAGGAAAATCACTTGAACCCGGGAGGCAGAGGTTGCCATGAGCCAAGATTGCACCACTGCACTCCAGCCCGGGCAACAAAGCAAGATTCCATCTCTAAATAAATAAATAAATATAAGCAACAAAAAATAGAAACAAGTGAGCACATCATTTGTGGTGTCCAGGCACTATACCAGCGAACACAGTTGGTTTTGTGTCTGCCATGGCACTATTAGTTCCATGGTGTGGGTTAGCAAGGTGCCTGTCCACGCCTCAGTCTGAGATGAGTTCGAGCTAAGGCACCACCAGGCACTGCTTGGATGCTGCAACGCTGCCTTCTATTTGCAGCCCTTCTATGTCCCCAAATCTCAGGCCGGGGGAACTAAGCCCCCGACCTCCCGCTGCCCTTACAACTGGCTTTTGGAGAAGCCCCCAAGAAAATAGAGGTGAGTCAAGGTCTGGAGAGTTGGGTCCTGTGGTGGGCAGATTCCCAGCACCCTGCTGTGTTGTGGGGAGCACGGGGCTTCCCCACCTGAAACTCAGAGCCCTGCCCTCCATCCCAGCAGCCGCCAGCCTCAGGTTGGAAGGCCCTAAACCCTGATGCCGCGTGCAGAGTCTCGCTGCTGGGCAGCTGCGCGTGTAAAGACGTGAGGGGTGGAGAATCTTTGGAGCAAACGCTGCTTCTCAGGGAGACACAATCTGGAATTCAAAGTTTTGAAATTGCATTTTCCTTTTTAAGGAAGTAGCAGATAATATTTGTAGAAAATGTACTGCACTGAGGAAAGTATACAGGAGAATGTGGAATTCATCTGTGTTCTCCAAGCCTGCTGTCACCAGTGTAAATATTTTGGTGTGTTTCCTTCCAATCTCTTTTCTTTACGTACTTTTAAGTTAAATGCAAATCACACTGTAAAAACGCCTGGCATTCTGCTTCTTCACTGCTGGTGCGTCCTCGCCTTCCACACGCTACAGTCTGAATGTGGTTCTCCTAAAGCGTGTGCTGGAGACGGAATCTCCAAAGCAACAGCGTGGGGAGGTGGGGGCTCTAGGAGGTGATGAGACCCCCACCCTCAGGAATGGATGAATGCCATTATGGCAGGAGTGGGTTCCTCATTAAAGGATGAGCTCAGCCCTCTCTTGGGCACCCCCTTTCCCCCCACTGCCCGCTGCCCTCCACCCTGGGCCATGGGATGACACAGCAAGAGGGTCCCACCCCGTGCTCCCCGCCAGCCTTGGACTTTCCAGCCTCCAGAACTGTGAGCCAGTAAATTTCGTTCATTATCAATTACCCAGTCTATGGAATTCTGGGATAGCGGCACAAATAGACTAAAATACATGAACATGAGAATCCCTCAGCCAGGACTCCCAAGGCCACAGAGAGCCCCGTTGTGCTGGTGAGCCGCCCTCACCCAAGTTCCGCTTCTGTCGTGGACGCTTGGGTGTTGCCAAATTCCCTATTAAAAACATGTCAGGGACATCCTCACCCATGGATCTTTGTGCAGATCTCCAAGGAGGTCCTTCTGTTTGGGAGACTTGACAAGTCTCCAAAGGAGAAAGAAGCTCGGCCCGTGGTGAGGTGCACAGACTTGGGAGCAAGCTTTCCAGAGCCTCGTTGCTTCATCCACAAAGTGGGAGAGAGGAAGCTGATGTCTCCCCAAGGGCTGGCGTGAGGATCCAATGATCGTGTTCATGCAAAGTGTTTGGAACAGTGCCTGCTACACAGGAAACAGGATCATGACTATCGTCACCACGATTAATGTGGTGCTCAGGCTTCTCCTGGGTGCCCAGGATTCAGCTGCGATGAACAGGACAAAGTCCAGATCTCATGGGACCGGCATAGGGGTGACCTCAGGGAGGACAACAGACAAAATGGGAGCCCAGGAACCGGGAACAGGGATTCCGGCAGATCTGGGTTTCTCATCTTGTGGTTTGGGAGCCTACATGTGGATACTCACAGGAGTGGGAAGGCCGGGGCTGGGACAGGCAGTGGGGATCTAGCTGCGGAGGCTCCCTCCAGGAGCACAGCTGTGGTGTGTTCGTCCCAGCGGTGGGGCCTCCAAGACTCACAGCTCCAGAGGGCTGGGACATGTGGTCTGATCTGGCCCAAGCAGAGTGGACACCTGAGGCGGGGGTCGGGGGGCTCCCTCTCAGCCCCCGCCCAGATCCATGGACACAGGAAAGATGTTCCATCCTCAGGGCCACGTGGGGCCACAGCCAGGGCAGGGACGATGTTTGGCAAGAGGGGCGGGAGACCCTGAAAACAAGGCTGGGCGTGCTGATGTGAGCGACCAGAGGTCGGGGAAGGGAAAGGTGACTCACGCAGCTTTCAGGTCCTGCTGCTGGAATGGCTGGATCCTGGTGCAAATTTCTGGATGCCAAAGTGCATTCCAGAAAAATCTGTCCTGGCATTGCCCAAAAGTGCTTGTTTCATGGCCATTCACTTGTGATGAATTTTCAGGAAAAGCAAAAAGCAAAGCAAGTATGGCAAGAAAGTTGTCAAGTTAACAAGGCAAAATTGCCATCTCTGTCTCTCTCCAAATTCCACTTGGACCCTAAGTGACCAGACGTCCAGAGGGAGCCGAGGGTGCTGGTCAGACGTCCAGAGGGAGCCGAGGGTGCTGGTCAGACGTCCAGAGGGAGCCAAGGGTGCTGGTTTGTCGGGCACCCACCCATGCTCCAGAAATTACACAGGAAGCTGGAGACATTCTCATGTTCACAGCCACAGCTCTGTTCCTTTAAGATGCAAGCTCCCTGATTACATGGGAAGCTGGAGACGTTCTCATGTTCACGGCCACAGCTCTGCTCCTTTGAGAAATAAACGGCACCATGTTTCTTTTGGTGAGTTTGCCTTTTTCTTAGTGATGGTAAAAGTGGTGTGTATGTTAAGGTGAGTGACTCAGGACCAAGGTGAGTCCTGACTCCTCTTGGCTTTGTGCTGAGACCACCTGGGAGAGTCAAGGGAGCATGCAGGACAGTCCCTGCTTCCGCTCCCCAGGAACACGTGGCCGAGGGCATGCAGCCGGTGGCATCCGGAGGCGGCGGTGGGGCTCCCTGAAGGTCCTAGCACTCCAGCAGCACGGGGACGTGCAGGCGGATCAGCCGGAGGGAGAGTCTGCTTTTCTCAGTTCCTATATGAGAAGGTCAGAGCCCCTCTAAGAGACAGACAGCCATCTAGTTCCCATCTCAGGAGAACGTGGAACCGCCAGGCCATGCCCATTAGAATCAAGTGCGGTTTTCACAAGACCTTGCTGGAAACCGGGAAGATGGACCCCACACCCTTTCCTGGGAAGAAAAGAGTGTGTTTTACACACGTGCTCCCGCCAGGGGAGAACAGAGGGGAGGCGAGCCAGGCACAAAGCTGGCACGTGGGATGAGTGAATCAGACGCGGCTGCCTTTGCGTTCTCGGTTCCTCCAAACACGAGACGCTCGAAATAGGGTCTCTGTCTGAGGGGTGGACACAAAACAGGGACCGCAGTCTGCGCCTCCTCAGAGTAACGGCACCTGGAGGACTTCAGCGTGACGCGTCCACGGGGTGGGAGGCCTGGAGTCACTGGAGGCCACACTGTGTTCCTGCATCTGGAATATGGCAACTGGGAGTCCCTGCTCAAGCCCCCACTCCAGGCCAGGGAGTGGCCGGTAGAGGGACCCGAAGGCGGGAGGGCAGGAAGTTCCCACAATTGCAGCGGCAACACCAATCAGTATCCACGTCCATCCAAATGGACAGTTTTCCCTTCATACGCTAAAGTAAACCTGTATAATACGTAACTGCATATGTACTGATTCCCTTTATTACATATGTGTATGTATTTACTCCCTCTATTACATATATATGTTTGTAATTATTCTCTTTATTACATGTGTGTACGTATGTATTTATGTGTCTGCTTTATTACGTACCACATGTATGTATCCCCTTTGTTACACACATGTTGTATGTATGTATGTGCTACACACTGAATGTGTCCCCCAAAAATGTCTATGTTGGAACCCAACACACAGCATCATGGGGTTAGGAGACGGGGTCTTCACGAGGTGGTGAGGTCACCAGGGCAGAGCCCTTATCAATGAGATTAGCACCCCTATGAACAGACCCTAGAGAAACACCCATCCCTTCTGCCACAGGAGGAGACAGCAAGAAGACAGCCGCCGGTGAACTGGGAAGAGAGCCCTCACTAGAACGGGCCACTGGACACCCCCACCTTGGACTTCCAGCCATCAGAATGCCAGGAAATCCTTGTCTTCTGTGTATAAGCCCACAGACGATGGTATTCTGTTGTAGCAGCCGGAGCTAAAATGGTTTATGTGTGTGCCCATGTGTGTATATTGTGGGTGTGTACATGTGTGTTTGTACATGCATGTGTGTATATTGTGGGTGTGTCTGTTCATGCATGTGTGTATCCATGTGTACGTATTATGGGTGTGCCTGTACATGTGTGTGCCCACGTGTATATGTTGTGGGTGTGTCTGTACATATGTGTGCCCATGTGTGTATATTGTGGGTGTGTCTGTACATGCATGTGTGTACCCATGTGTACATATTATGGGTGTGTCTGTTCATGCATGTCTGTGCCCATGTGTGCATATTGTGGGTGTGTCTGTACGTGCATGTGTGTATCCATGTGTACATATTATGGGTGTGTCTGTACATACATGTGTTTACCCATGTGTGTATATTATGGGTGTGTCTGTTCGTGCATGTCTGTGCCCATGTGTACATATTATGGGTGTGTCTGTACATGCATGTGTGTGCCCATGTGTGTATATTGTGGGTGTGTCTGTACATGCATGTGTGTACCTATGTGTGAATGTTATGGGTGTGTCTGTACATGCAAGTGTATGCATGTCACATTCCTGGCATGCATGTGTACCCTAACAAATACCATGTGCTGTGGCACCAAATGTCAGCTCATCTAATTATTTCCAAATCATTTTAAGTCCACTTTTAGGTATAATTTATATAAAATAAATACACTCATGAGTTCTGCCAAGTGGGTGCAATGTGTACCCAGCACCACAATCAAGATATAGAACATTTCCTTCATCCCAAGACTTACCTGAGCCCCCACCCACCCAGCCCCCAGCCCCAGCTCTAGGCAAGCCTCCACCGGCTTTCCATCACTACCAGTTAGTTTGTAGTTTCTTGACTTTAGTTTAAGTAGAATCACACAGCAAATGCCCTGTGTTCAGCTCCCTCTACTTGGCGTGTTTGTGGGTGCCATCTACGCTCTTGTGTGTATCAATAATTCATTCCTTGTTACATCTGAGTGGTTTCCTGTTGTGTCGAACAGATTATATACACAGTATCTGAGCATATCGTCTATAATACCATATACAGATGCATTCACAAGTTAATAGCAATGTGGATTGTTTGCAGCTTTTAGCTCTTTGAATGAAGCTGCAATGAGCATTTATTTATGTACAAGTCTTTGTGGGGCACGTGCCTTCTCTTTTCTTGAGTAAATATCTAGAAATGTAATTGTTGGATCATATAATGAGTGTATGTTTAACTTTATTAAAAAATATATATATATACCAGGCCAGGCGTGGTGGCTCATGCCTATAATCCCACCACTTTGGGAGGCCAAGGCAAATGGATCACCTGAGGTCAGGAGTTTACCCTGTCTCTACTAAAAATACAAAAAATTAGCCGGGAATGGTGGTGGGCGCCTATAATCCCAGCTACTTGGGAGGCTGAGGCAGGAGAATCCCTTGAACCCAGGAGGCGGAGGTTGCAGTGAGCTGAGGTTGCCCCATTGCACTCCAGCCTGGGCAACACAGAGAGACTCTGTCTCAAGGAAAAAAAAAAAATACTGAACTATTTTGCAAAAACATGAATCAGTCCACAATCCTACCAACAATGTTTGATGGTTCCAGTGACTGTTCATTCTTGTCAATATTGGTTTAGCCAAACTTTTCAAAACTATATTCATTCTTATGGGTGTGTGGTGGTATCTCATTACAGAGTTAATTTGTTTTTTCTGATTAATAATGATGTTAAACATTTTCACATGGTTACTGCATTAATATCTCTATTTTTAAGTGTCTGTTCAAACAGCGAATTTTGATCGAATACTACATACTGATTTTTTTTTATGGTTTTCATTTTTTGTGTCTTACGTAAGACATTTTTGCCTTCCAAGGTAACACAGGTTTTTTTCCATATGCTTCCTTTCAAAATTTTTATGGTTTTAGTTTTTCCATTTAAATCTAGGATCTATTTTTAGTCAATGTTTATATATGGTATGAAGTAAGGGTTGAAATTCACTTTGTTTCCATACAGATATCAATTTTTAGCCCAATTTTTAGATTCTTGGTTGGGTTCCACTGAACTGTCCAGCTATCTTTATGCCAGTATCACACTGTCTTGTTTATTGTAGTCTTATAGTAAATCTTAAAATCAGGTAGGATAAGTCCTCCAGCTTCATTTTTTGTTTCCAAAATTATTTTTCTTATTTTCAATTTTTTGCATTTATAAATAAATCTTAAAACCAGTTTGCCATTTCTACAAACCATCTTTGGGGATTACACTGAATCTATAGACCAGTTGGGTAGAATTGAAATCTTAACGGTTCTGAGTCTTATGATCCATGAACATTGTATATCCCTCCATCTATTTAGTTCTTTCTTACATTTCTCTCATGAGTGAGCTACATTTGTCAGTGTGTGTGTGTGTTGCACATTTGTTTCTTCTTAAGTATTTCTTGTCTCGGATGCTGTTATAAATGATTTTGTTGGTGGTGGTGTTTAAAATTGTTCATAGTAACTTTGATGTGGCCATTGCTAGCTAAATGATGACACTGTCTGGATCACATTTTGACACGGGGAACAGCATTGGACTTTTCCAATGACTTTTCCATGGAATGGCAATCATAAGTACTGGTGCCAGCGAGAGCACAGCTGGACATGCTTGGATCACAATGGCCAGGTACATACCCACATGATTTGGACCTGGGAGCCTGCACTCCTCCCAATCCCTCAACACCCACTCGGTACCGCCTGCTCCCTGCTCTCCCACCCCAGCCTTTGCTCACCCCTCCTCAAGTGCAGACACACCCACCTCCACCTGCTCCACCTCTGTCCACTCAGTGACCATCCCGTCAGCCATCAGGGCTCCAAACCCCATCTCCTGTGGAACAGGTCCTTAGGTAACTTATAGGGGAGAATGTATGTTTGCATCAAAAATATTGTTTGCAGTACAAATCCTCTTTCAGCTTCCCCTGAACTAACAGCAGTTATATCCCCAATTTGTCTGGACCTTATAACGCTACTAAAGAATCCTATATATTTACTAATTCTACTATTGACTAAAGCCACGCTATTAGAGACCCATTTACCAAGGGTAATTGTGGCACTTACGACAACTGGCTCAAATGAGTGCAGTTACGTTCAGATTTTCATTATTAATTAATGCCACTACGCATTCCAGCTACTACCGTGCTATTTGCCAACCGGCACTGGAGTTTTTCAATATCTTAACAAGAAGCATAGCCACACAGGCATGGGTGGCCTGGAAGCCAGCCAGGAGCAGGACGCAGAAGCAGCGATTCTCTGCTGGGCATGTGTGTTTTTGGATGATGGATGGGAGGTAACCAAAAACAAAAAGCCAAGGAGAATATGGGTCAGGGCTGCCTCTGTCAAGCTGGCTGGAGAGTCTGAGCCCCCAGCCCGGGTGGGAACTTTCTCACCCCATACACTGGGAAAACATCGCTGAGTCCAGTAGCTGACCCTGGAATTAGACGCACAGCTCCTGCACGGCACGCCCTGCCCCGTGCTGGGATGCCCCCCAGAAGGTGTGGTGGGCTGGCTCCTGGTAGGTGGCCCCGAGTGAAGGAAGGACCCGAGAGGGGTCTTGGAATGACGTTAGCCAGGCCTCTCTCATTCCCAGCTGCTGCCCCTGTCACACAGCAAGCTGGGCCCTGCCTGAAATAACTCACCCATCTTTTCCTAGAGGCTTCCCAGCCAGCACATCTGGATTCCCACGGAACGGCAGCAACTGACTCAGATCGGGCAGCTCTTACCAAGCCCCTCCCTGGAGCCGCCTCACCTCCCAAAGGGCACCTCTCTCTTGTTCTTCAAAAGTTAACCGCAACGACCTGCGGCAAACGGCACATGGCACACGGCACACGGTACTGGCTTTGCATTGTGCTTTAATTGGAAAGCAAGGCAAGTGTGGGAGGGATTTGTTTGTATTCACGGCACCAATAATTTAACATGAAAAGAGAGAAAATAAAAGAATATGCAATCCACACATGCAAATCTGGCTGAAATTTATTACTTATGATAATAAAAAAAGATTTTAATTAGGCATCAACCATGCTATTTTAAGAAAGGAAAGGGGCATGGGACGTGATTCCTGTGTTCCCTACATGACAATCTTAAAAAGATAGAACTTGAGGAAGGAAATACATCAAAAAAATTAACAGGAGTTGTCTCTGGAGAGCCAACTTATGGATAATTTATTTTAATTTTCTTCTTTATTTCATGGTATTTCAATATTTCCCTCTCTAATGAGCATTTTTTAGTTCTATAATAGAGACATGTTTTAAAATAAGAGATGACTCAGAACGGAAGTCTATCCATTAAAACATCCTATGCCTAGTTAAGATTGCTAACGTCACTACCTGCAATTTCTCAACAGAACTTTCAAAGGCAGAAGGAATAGCTCCACCTGGGGCCTCGTGGGCTCATCCGAGGTTGAATTCGCCTCTGCTCCTACAGTGAAGGCCTCTGACCCCACAGAGACTGAGGCGCTCCCAGTCTGAGGTCTGGCTCCAGCGGGAGGAGGAGCTCCGTGGAGGGACTCCACGCGGTTTCTCTGGGACGGAGACGCTGCACCTGGACATGAAGGGACAGTGAGGGGTGCAGGCCCCCTCTGGCACCTGCACTCCACAATCTGAACACAATCCAGGCTGATGGAGGTGGTTTAAGACAGGAAACCACAGCCCCAGGGCTGCACGATGCAGGTGAGAACAGGAGCCCCTTCCCCACAGGCTGCGTCCTGCAGAGTCCACGGAGCTCCTTCCTCTCCCCCTGCAGTGACCTGTCTGCAGACACCGTCTTCACCGACACGGACACGACGCGCACCCTGGGCTGCCTGGCTAGAGCTCTGCCCACGGCGTCAGCCCCTCCACTTCCGTCTGAAAGGTGCCGGCCGCGTGTGTCACGCGAGACCAGTCCCGCGCGTGGATCTGTACGAGGCAACTGCGCAAAGGGTCGTGAATCCCGCCGGCCAGGGAGGATCGTCTCCTGTGCAGAAGGAGGCGCGCTCAGAACACGGCAGAAGCTGGGAGCTCCCACCAGGCTGCGCCCAAGACACCTCCCGTCACGATTCACCAAACACCACGGCGTGGAAAGAAGAAAGTCCACGCCTCTGCGGAAAACACCGCGGCGCTGCCGGTCAATCCGAACCCGGGACATCATTGCTACCAGAGCGGAGGGGGAACACAGGCAAAATAAAGTGCATCTCCTAGAATTCCTGCAATCCAACAGCATTGCCCGATTCCATTTCCCAAATAGTCACCACTTTCTAAAAACGTCAGGGAGGAGGATGCTTCCTAACAACTCAGGGGTCTGTCCATAAACTTGGCGTCATGTGGTCCAAAGTCTCTGGAGCGTGGAAGGCGATCTTCTCTAATCCCAGGGCCATACTTTCTGGGACAGAAATGAGAGACCCCAGAAAGTCCCTGGATGCTCCCCAGGGGACTGAGGGGTGGTCCATGGCACCGTGTGTTTTGAGAGGGGGTCTCCCTAGAGGTGGGGAGTGGGGAGGCCGGGCACGGCACCCTCTGGGTTCAGAGCTCCTCACAGCCTGCGCCAGTGCAGAGCAGGATGGAAACAGTCCGGGGAGCAGAAGGTCCCAGCAGTGGAATTCCCCTCCAGGTGGACCAGGCCTGCCGGAGATCCAGGCACTGACAGGTGGGGACATTTCAGAATCTTTTCAGGAAAAGATAAAGAAACAAGAGCAACAGGAGGCCAGAAGCAAGGGCTTCTACTGCAGACAGTGGTGCCACTAGGCCTGGAGCTGAAGCTACCCAGGAAGCCCCAGGCTCGGGAGCCTCCAGGCACAGGCAGCGTCGGGTGGCGGGGAGCCCCTCAGACTGTCCCTGTCCCGGTGGTCTCCAGCCCCCGACTGCCCCTTGCCCAAGGGTCACCTTTTCTTCCCCCATTCCTCTGTGGACACGCCTGCTGGCATCATGGAGATCTTCTTGGTGCTCAGAACACGACAGAGCTTCACTCAGTTTGAATGCATGAAAATGTGACTTCTCACTGCCTCCCCGGCTGTGCTTGGGAGCTGAGAACATCTCCAGGAAGCCCACGGGCTTCTGAGTGGAGGAGGCAGGTTGCAGACCGCGTGAGGCCCTGCGACTGAAGGACCTGGAAAGAAGCTCACGGGGGGCCGTTGCTCATGTTGGGAGCTGTGGCCGGAGGGACACAAATGCTGCTTACCTGGGACTTCTCCCAAACAACAAGAGAAACACCTTGAAAACAAGTCAGGTTCAGGCCCCTGGTGCCACAGAAATGAGCCTTGGCAGAGCTCACACTGAACGCGGCTCAAACTCACGGCCCCCAACACCCGCTCCCTGTTCAGCAGAAATTGTCTCCTTGGTAGAAATCCTGTCAAGAATTTTCCCACTGTTCCCATTAATCCTAGAGGCAAGCTCCCCCCGCTTCCCAGGCATATTTTTATGTAAACAAAGTGGTTAATTAGACAATTTGCTAAGCTGTTTAAAATGCATTTTGCTTTAAAAGAACAAGTAATCACAATATAAAAATCACAGCATTTCTAATATGTCAACTAATTCCTCCATCATATTTTTAGAAAAAATGGATTCACATAATTTATTAATATGCCTCTTCTAATTTCATTCATCAATAAGTAATTGCATCTTAACTCCCATTTGATAGATGGGAAAGATTGCAGAGCTGGGAAAACAGGAATTGTTGCACCCTTTGGGGGAAAATCAGGAAGCAAAGAGCCAGGTCGGGGCTCAGGCCATCAGGGGGATTCCGGAAAAGCTGCCGTCTGTGCGTGTTCCCCGCGGCCAGTCACAGAGCTCTCCTCACGAGCGTGGTTCTAGTCTATGAACGTGATCCGTAATTTTGATCAACGATTCAAATTATAAATATTAATCAAAAAGGAGAAGGAAGGCGAACTCCAGGCATTTGTTTGAGGCAATAAGCATCTGGCCAAAGTTGTCATTAGCCGGGTCACTGACAGTCCCACAGCGGCCGGCCGACCACACAGGTCAGCCGCGGTGGACACCAGGTTCCCCAGACCCAGGGCTGCCAGGAGCGGAGGAGCTCATTTGCAGCCGAATCCTCAGGATTCAGCCCTCAGCTGAAACCAGCCACCTCCACCAAGGTCAGGCCCACCCCGAGATGCTGGAAGAATGTGCACGCTCGCTGGGGCACCCTCCTCTTCCTCTCCTGCACAAAGAGCAGTGCAGCCGAACCCTCAGCACAGCAGAGCCACAGACAGATGCTGTGCACGCCCAGACCTGCTGGGCCACAGCCAGGCCTGGGCGGGGAAGGACGGGGACCCAGGCCACAGGACGGGGAAGGTGGTGGAGGCCCTGCTCTGAGCCTTCTGAGCTGGAGGCCCCGGCTTGGAGGCCAGGCATGGCCCCACCTTTTGGGTAACACCTCCCTGCCCTAGGGACTGCCCCCAGCTTCTCCTGAACATGCCTGTCCCTGGAAGTATACCACATGGAATCTTCCAGAAGGCACCTGCTGAGAGAGGGAAGGGACGTCCATGGGTACTGCAGGGCTGAGAGCCATCAAGGGAGACAGGTGCAGCACATAAGCAATGCCAGTGATGCCGGAGCTGCCCGGACACCTGCTCAGGAGAGCGAGAACCCAGTTTGGCCCACGCCAGGGACCAAAGGCCCTGAGAAGTGGCCATGCTGGTGGCTGTGGTGTAAGGCAGGACACTGCCAGCTGACCTGCTCCCGGGGGCCCAGGAGACCCTGCACTGGCCACAGTGAAGAGTGGGCAGCAGCCTCCCTGAAGCTGGGGTGGCTGGGCAGTGTGGGCAGGGCTGGCAGCCAGGCGCCATCACAGAGCCGGGCCCCCCCTGGCGGAAGGGGGCCCTGACTGTCAGGAGGAAGGCAGGGCCGCTGTGGGGCTGAGCAGCAGACTGAGTGGTGTACAGGGGCCTGCCCCACAGAGGTGGGTATGAAGGCCAGTAGCACCCAAGCCCCGGGGGCAGGAGAGATGGGCAGCAGCTACACCCACCCCACTAAGGTGGCCGAGACGGAGGCTGGGGCCACAGGCAGCTGCCCAGCAACACCAGCATCCCATACCCAGCCTCCTCCCTGGGCCAGGTTCCAGATGCAGAATCCAGACAGGGGAGGGGAAGAAAGAACCGGAAACACACAGAGGGCTCGGGCAAGGGTCCCCCTGGCCCTCCCAAGGAGCACTGGGGAGGAAGGGTCTGTCCAAACGGTCAGGGCGGTGGGCTGGGGACAGAGCAGACGCCGGCGTCAGGGAACTGCAGCCTCGTGGCATCCCCGTGGAGCAGAGCGGGCAACGGGAAACGAATGGGGACCTTCCAGACAGAGCTCACGGAACTCCGAGGGGCCATTTCCCAGATCCCCAGTACGTCACTGTAATAGCCCAGTTGTCCTGATCTGTAGGGAAGATCACATTGAACTTTCCAGAATGTCCTTTTCCCACCCAGCTGCTGAGCGAGGGAGACAGTGAGAGAGACAGAAACCTAAAGAGACAGTGAGATAAAGACAGACACAGAGACAGTGACACAGAGAGACAGAGAATTGAATGCCTTGTCACGCCCCAGGTGGACGGCAGAGGCCGGCCCCCACACAAGTCGTGAGGGGTGCAGAGGGGCCTGGTTCTCCCCTAGTTGGTTCCCGAGTCTGGCCTCTGCAAATCCAACAGGCCCTGGATGGGCCAGCGGCTGCGGCTGACGGACCTGCCAGTAACCCAGGGGCCCTGCACCCCGAGACAGCTGCATAGCATGAGAGCTCTGGACTTGGGCGATCTCTGAGGAGCTGCCCCAGCCCCAGAGCCCCCACCGGGCAGGTGAGGCCTCTGCTGTGCCCCATCCTGGCCTTCTCCCCACGGCTGCCCCCCCAACCACTCCACGACAGACACACCTCCCACGTCTGTATTGGACCCAGGTGCTGTGGAGCTCAGGGACATCTGCGGTGACCCGGTCACGTGTCTCAAGCCAGATGGCTGAAGGCACACAGCCCACTGTTGCTGCAAACCATTTCCCTCCACCTCAAAGCTGCCCCCGGTCACTGGTGCCACTGGAGGAAGGTTCTAGGGGGTCCCAAGTTGGGTGAGAGACACAGGGTCACAGACACTGGCCTTGTGGGCACTTTGCCCCCTCTCCCCTTGTCCTGAGAGCAAGCTGGTCCCATGCCTAGGGACCGCAACGGAGAGCCAGGGCCCCCTACAGACGCAGCGCCCCTTCCGAGGACTCACGGCACCTCAAGCTTCCCAGGGCGTGGGGGTGCCAGTTTCCCGCCCGGCGAGTCCACCCTGCAGAAACACTCAGGTGCCATCCAGACCCTACTCAAGTCCGGGCCCCTCACTTCTGACTCTCCTTCCCATCCTCTGCTCCCCTGGTCTCTCCCCAGGGCCCTGCTCGGGGCTGCTGGCCTTTTGGGGGAGGCACAGTGATGCTTGGGGCTGCTGACCTTTGTAGGGAGGCACAGTGATGCTCGGGGCTGCTGGCCTTTGCGGGGAGGCACGGTGATGCTCGGGGCTGCTGGCCTTTGAGGGGAGGCACAGTGATGCTCGGGGCTGCTGGCCTTTGGGGGGAGGCACGGTGATGCTCGGGGCTGCTGACCTTCGTAGGGAGGCACGGTGTCTGGAGGATGGGCGTCTCCTCATTGGCCCTTCCATCCAGGCCCCTTGCCAAGCACAGGGGACGTGCAGAGAGCGTTTATGAACTGAGGGCAGAAGCGACAGCAGCCACAGGCTCCTGCGTCTCCCTTGTGCCCTGAAAGCACCTCGGTCAAGGGGTCAGGCTGGGTTCACAGCTCTCATTGGTGACCTGGGTTCAGCGGCCCCCCGGCTTTTTCTGGAAGACACAGCACAGAAAACTGATGAAGCTGGCCAGGCTCCCTCCAGAGCCCTCAGGGACGTGGGAGACCATCAAGACCAGAGGAACATAAATCTCACAGCCTTGGACACTGCCCGGCTATAAATACATTTTTCACCCTCCATTTATCACAGCTGCCTCTGATGACACCCACCTGGTGTGGGGCCGATTGTCGCAGCTCCGCCCCTCAGCACCTCCCTGCAGGACTGTCCCCAATCCATCTCTGATGGCATCTGCAGACAGGAGCACAAAACTGCTGCCAACCCCCAAACGGCCACCCTGACCCCGGGCTGATGGTGCCGTCCTGGGACAGTCTCTGCCTGGGCACCGGGTCTCACACTCCAGGAAACTTCTGCTGTGAGGTCTTTGGGCCCCCTGTCCCTGTTAGCCCACGTCCCATCCCTGCTGCCACCTCTGAGACCCTCTCCCTGTTAGCCCACGTCCCATCCTGCTCCCACCAGAGGAAGTGTCTTCTGGGGGACATTTCTGAGCCACCGACGCCACACATTTACTAGTAACCCAAGCCGTAAACCGTTTGTATCCATTTAAAGCGTTGAAAGGATAAAACCAACAACCTATCATTCTGTACCCAATTAAATTATCTTCCTAAAGTGGAGGAGAAATAATGGATAAATGGAGAAATAAGTGGATAAATGGAGAAGCGGATAATAGCAACCACATATTTGGCGATTATCGCTTATGGATAAGTAAAATGAATGACACCAAAGTTGTAAGAGATTGGAACACTCTGCCATGAAGCAATTGCACTGCCTGTGACGCGGCACCATGCTATTTAAAGTGAACCTGTATTCGCTGTACATGTGTATTGCAAACTCTACAACAACCAATAAAAAGTAGAAAGAAAACAAGAAGTGTAACTGATTTGCTAAGAGAGAGAGAAAGCGAAATCACACAAAATTCTCAATCAAAACCAGAGAAGGAAGAAAAAGGGTGGAAAACAAAAAAGAAACAGAGACTGAGGAACAGCAAACAGTAACCAACGTGGCCAACAGGAATCCAGCTATGTGGATGATCGCTTCAGAAGTCAGGGGTTGACATGCAACCATTGAAAGAGAGAGACTGGGCCGGGTGCGGTGGCTCACGCCTGTAACCCAGCACTTTGGGAAGCCGAGGCGGGAGGATCACAAGGTCAGGAGCTCGAGACCAGCCTGGCCAGTATGATGAAACCCTGTCTCTACTAAAAATACAAAAAAAAAAAATTAGCCGGGCATGGTGGTGTGTGCCTGTAGTTGCAGCTACTCGGGAGGCTGAGGCAGGAGAATCGCTTGAACCAGGGAGGCGGAGGTTGCAGTGAGCTGAGATCGCGCCACCGCACTCCAGCCTGGGCGACAGAAAGAGAATCCTCAGACCCATGCTCCATGCAGGGGGGATCCACCCGGCGGCCCACGGTCCGTGCAGGGGGCTCCATCCACAGGCTCTGCTCCAAAATGTACATTTTGGATGTAAACAGTTTCCTTTCCAGGTTTTTCCAGGCAGGTAGGAATTCAGGCAAACGTACAGGATCCCTGGGGGCCTGTTGGACCAGGGTCCCGCCTGCTGCTGGAATCTCAGAAAGAATGAGTCAGGGCTCTGGGCCCCCCAAAGTCAGGGCAGAGGTGCCCCCCAGGAGCTGGAGAGGAAAAGCTGAGGGTCAGAGAATGGGCAACAGGGCATGGGGTAGGGCAGCTGGAGACAAGAGGGACAGTCAGGTCAGCCCCGGGCATCGCCCAGGAACACGGGTCCTCCCTGACAGGGAACTCAGGGACAGGTGGCTCAGGGGGCCTTCCAGGTTCTCTCAATGGGGGATGAAGCCCTCATGCCAACAAGGCTCAAGGATCCCGGAGGAGGCAGAGGCAGAAGGAGGCTCAGCTTGAGCTGCCCAGGTCTCTGGGAGGCTCCTGTCCTGTTTCAGGCTCCTCGACCCAGCAATGTGGTCATGCTGCCCTTACAGGGAAGGGACAGGGAAATGGCACATGCAGCTGCTGGGGTACAAAAGCCCAGGCAGAGCCCAGGATGCAGAATGAATGGACAGGAGCAAGGCGTGGGGGGCCCTTGCGGTCGGCCCACCCGTGACTCCAAGCCCGCGGCTCCCTGCTGTGGGACCAGCTGGGACAAACGGAACACCGCCCACCCTGACACTCATGGAAAGGATTCGGGTCAGCCCACGGACCCCCAGTGGGCAGCGACCCGCACACCTGCCACCCGACAGAGAATCGGCCGCTTAAGTCTCCAGGATGGGAGGCAGCTGGGTCATAAATTGGCTTCTCACTTTTGGGGACCCTAAGTGTAGCATTTCCTTTAACTTGAGGCAAACCCTTTGTCCCAGAACATCTTTGTTCCTATTTCCCCGCCCCCCTGACTGCACCGGACACCCCCTGAAACCAGAGCATCCCCTCGAGCACTGCCAGGTGATGCTGAGTCCTCCTCAGTCCTCCAGCCCTTGCCCTCTGTGGGAACACCCACCGTCACCGCCTTCCAGGGCGGCCGCTGTCGTCTGTGCTCACAGCTCCCATGTTCATCCTCGCTCAGCAAATTGCAATCAGCTCCGACAATGGCCTAGTTAAGGGCACCCACCCAGCGACGCCCCTGCTATGCAGACAGGAAGCGTCGTCGCCAACTGGACAGATCGCTGCCAGAAACAACTGGGTGTGTTTGGGGGACGCCTCCTAATTGAGCTGACACACCCAGGAATCAGGGTGGTGGAGGCCGCCCCGCCTTCCAGGCCTCCTAATTAGGACTGAATGCTCCGTTTTCTCTGCACGCAGGCGGGGGTCATGGGTCAAGCACTGAGACTTACTCTGTAATTCGAGTTAATGAAGGATTCCCAGGGGCAGCTCTGTGGATGCATCCAGGAGGCACGCGGCCTCTGGCGGAGCCTGACAGCTGTGGGTGGACAGCAGCGAGCATGCCTTTAATTGCTGCCAAATTTTAGTCCTAGGTCTTAATGACAGCAGCCTTGGCTCCAGAGTGTGAGGCTCTCTGGGAGAGTCAGGGGCTCCATGTGGGGGGCTCCGCTGTGTGAGTGGGAGGAGCACAGAGCAAGATGGTGGGCAGTGGCTGGGGGTCCCAGAGCTGCACCCAGACCCAGCAATGCCTCCTGGGCTGGACCAGAGGCTGCTGTGTGTGGTCCCTGTTCACTGAGCCTGCAGGAGGCAGAGAATGGGGAGAGCCCATGCTCCTCTCAGACCCCGTCACAGAACAAACAGCACTGCGCTGGAGCAGGGAGACTGGGGTGCAGGGCTGGGCTGGAGCAGGGAGGCTGGGGTACAGGATTGGGCTGGAGCAGAGAGGCTGGGGTGCAGGGCTGGTCTGGAGCAAGGAGGCTGGGGTGCAGGGCTGGCCAGCCTCAGAACATGTATGGGCCTCAGCCCTGGCAGGTGGAGGCGTGGGCTCCCTGCTGGGCCACTCAGATGGATCTGCTGTTTTCTCATGAGCTCATTCCTTCTGGGCTGTGAGGCCCACGGGCAGGGCTTTAATCCCCTATGTGCTGTTTCCAGAGCCTTCTCCCTGGTGCGGCTCCAGGCAGCCTCTCCAACCCCTTAGATTCTGCTGGACACACATATGGCCCTTGAGCCACAGAGGGTGGTGATGCCTGCGGCCCCTGTCCGCCCACAGCGCAGGTGCTGGCCAGGCCTCATCGCTGCTTCAGTCCCCAGAGGAGACCTCGAGCCGCAGACCAGTCCCTGTCCCTTCAGAGTGGGGTTAGTTCTGCAATTCCCCTGCCTACAACCCCAGTCCACAGAAACATCCACCACAAGCCTTGGTAATCACGCCTGGTGCCCGATGGAGACCAGCGGCTCTGAGCTCCCGGGAAAGTGGGGGGGGCCTGGGCCCTGTTCCCAGGAAGCCCAGCACAGCTCCATGCCCCACAGCCTGGAGGGGTAGGAGGGGAGTCTGCGTCAGGATGGCTGCACCCTTGGCCCTTGGGGAGGAGCCCCCCACTACCACACCTGGCAAGACTAGAAAGAGGCCTGGGTTCAGGGAACCAAGCTCTGCGCAGACTCAGCAGGAGGATTTGGAATCGGAGCTGGGGCGTGGGGACGCTGGACAGATACCAGGGGAATCTACGTACCCAGGAGAAGGGCCCAGAATGAGCAGGTGCCGGGACAGTCAAGAGCAGCCCTGGGAGGCGAGGTCACAGAGGGGGGTGACAATGCAGGCCCTGAGCACTCCGCTCTTCCCTGGATGGGGTCTGGGTTCCATGAAGATGCCTATCCCAGGCCTCTGCAGCAGCGGCACGGGCAGAGCTGCCTCCCTCCAGTGAGGAGCGGGCAGGTGCCACGTGGGCCCTGGGCACCCTCCACAGGGGCTCCAGCTCCCACAAGGGGCTGCCCCATGGGCTCTGAGGAGCTACAGGCTCCTTCCCAGAGAGAAGCCCAGGAGTCAGCAGCTAATCCTCCCTCTTCCTCTGGAGCCCCCAGGGAAGGCAGGAGCGAGTGTGCCCCTCCACAACCCCATGCTCTATAGAGACCCCTGTGGGGAAGGAATCCGGCCTCATCTGCAGCTCCACCCCAGCCCCAGGGTAGATCTGAGCTGGGACCAGCCCCTCTGAGGGGTTCACCCTGAGCACCCTCCTTGGCAAGGCAAGTGTTTGGGACGCATCCTTCTGGGGAAACAGCGCTCTGCTCCTTTCTCTGTTTCTCTAAAGATTTGAACTGAGGCCGGTTGCTCTGCCTGTGGGTATGACGCTTCAGACAGCACCTGGCTCTGAGGACAGAGGCCCTGGGCCCAACCCACATGGACCCATCTTCTCTTGAAGATCTGGGCTAACTGGGAAGCAAAAATAATTACTCTTGTGCCAAAATGTCCTTGTAATTAGCAGTTCTGGGACATAAATGAATTGAAATACATGATTTTTCAGGGTCCAGCCGGCTTCAGGACTGAACTCCAGTGTGTGTGTTTCAGGGCATGCAGGGTGCAGGTGTTTTGGGGCACATGCGTGTGTTTCAGGGCACGCAGGATGCAGGTGTTTTGGGGCACATGCGTGTTTCAGGGCACGTGGGGTGCAGATGTTTGGGGGCACATGCGTGTTTCAGGGCGTGTGGGGTGCAGGTATTCTGGGGCACGCACATGTGTGTTTCAGGGCATGTGGGGTACAGGTATTTTGGGGCATACGTGTGTTTCAGGGCATGTGGGATGCAGGTGTTTGGGGGCACACGTGTGTGTTTCAGGGCACACGGGGTGCAGGTGTTTCGGGGCACACGCGTGTTTTAGGGCACGCGGGGTGCAGGCATTTCGGGGCACACACGTGTGTTTCAGGGCACACGGGGTGCAGATCTCTTCACTGGGTGCAAAGCTCCCAGCTCCCTCCGCGAGCCACCAGGGTAGGGCTCCCAGATGGGAGCAGCCCCTCCTTGGGCCAGGCAGGGTGTGGACCCTGCCCTGAATGCACTCAGCTTGCAGCCGATTCTGCCCCTTCCTCCATTCACGGCACCGGCAGGCGCGGCAGGCCGTGGGGAGGGCGTGCGTCTCGGTCTGGGTCCTCCCGCTCTGTGTCCAGTCTGGGCAGTGTCTCAAGACCACCCTGCGCGAGGCCTGCGCTGCGGCGCCCCCGTCCCTCTGCGGCGCCCCCGTCCCTCTGCGGCGCCCCAGTCCCTCTGCTCCGCGCAAGGCCGGGGATCCGGCTCTCCCGGAGCGAGCGCGTCCTGCAGGGACCCGCGGCCAAGCAGCAGCCGGGGCCGGGGCCCGAGGCGCCGATGACGGCTCCTGTTCGGAAGACACTGGCTCCCTGGTTTATGTATTTACTTAATTTTAAGTTAGGCTCCCCAGATCCCTAAGTCAACAGTGGATTCTGTAAATCGTGGCGTAAGAGGAAAATCGGAGCCTGCCGAGCGCAGGAAGCGCCGTCGCCGTGAAAGGCGGTGACTCAGCGCCACCTGCCGGGACGCGGCGGCCAAGCGAGCGGGTGTCGGGGAGGCCTGAGGCCGCGGGTCCTCGGGAGGAAACAGCTGTTTGCAGGAACAAAGGAGGAAACCAGGGCCGTGGCAGTTTGGAGAATTCTTCCACGAAATACATGAAATTAGCTGGAATCATTTCAAGGAAAAAATCTTCCTCCAAATAGGGGCTCCTGCGTGTAGCAGAAGTGGGTTTCATTGCCATTGAGCAGGGCCTGGAGGCTGTGGGTTCCCAGAGGGAACTAGTCCAGGGCACACAAGAGCTCCTGGGCAGAGGCGTCCTCCAGGGTCTAGAGGCCCCGCTGGAGCTGCCGAGCTGCGTCACACCTGCTGGGTTGGAAGCCTCCACTCAGCCGGAGAAACACAATCCCTGGCTCTGGTGTTTGTAGCAGTAAAATCCCCATCCCTGCGAAGCCCCTGGGCCCAGGCTGGGCCTTGCAAGAGGCCTCCCTTTGCTGGAGGAAGCCCCGGGCCCTCGGGGACCCTGCAGGAGGCAGACGCTGGAGACAGGGTCCGGCCCACAGGTAGCTGCGTCCCTCCCCAGTCCTGGCATCTCTGCCTCCTCTGCTCTTTCTGATACCCCCACCCGCTCCCACTGCCCAGCGGTGGAAACAGGTGGAGACGGCGCTTGGCCCTCAGAATCAGTGAAAGGGTCTGGACCCTGGGAATGCACCGAGGACTGCCCAGGATCTCAGAAAAGGACGACAGCCGGGTCCCTTCCTTCCTTCGTTCGTTTTTCAAGTTGTTGTTGCTGTTGTTTTGAGACGGAGTCTGGCTCTGTCGCCCAGGCTGGCTCCGTCTCCCAGTTTCAAGTGATTCTCCTGTCTCAGCCTCCCGAGTAGCTGGGACTACAAGCACCCGCTACCACGCCCAGCTAATTTTTGTATTTTTAGTAGAGTCAGGGTTTCACCGTGTTAGCCAGTCTGGTCTCAAACTCCTGACCTCAAGTGACCTGCCCGCCTTGGCCTCCCAAAGTGCTGGGATTATAGGCATGAGCCACTGCACCCGGCTGTATTTTTTCAAATGTTGATGGCAGCTCAGTTGCCCCCCATTTCAATAAATGCCCCCCGAATCCTGTGTGAAGTCACATCAGGGTGTGGATAACACGGCTTCATAAAGAGCGCCCTGTGGGGTCTCAAAGGATGCGTCAGACGCTGGTCACTGGATATGATGGAAAAACATGGCGTTTCCCATTCATGCTTCATCCACCCTCCACCCAACGCTCCACTCCCCATTCACCCCGCTATGCAACTCTCTCTCGATCCACTCCCCATCCACCCGCCACCCAACCCTCCACTCCCCTTTCACCCCGCTATGCAACTCTCTCTTGATCCACTCCCCATCCACCCTCCCACCCACCCCCATCTGCCCCCATCCATCTCTCTCCATCCACTCCCCATCCACCCACTGCCACCCACCCCCATTCACCCTCCATCCCTCTTCATCCACCCCTCCACCCACTCCCATCCATCTCTCTCTCCATTCATCTTCTCTCTCCATCCACCCCTCCACCCACCCCCCACCCACCCCCACCCAAACCCCATCCATTTCTCTCTCCACCCACCCACCATGAATCCCCCATCCATCCACCATCCACCCCTCCACCCACACCCATCCATCCCCCATCCATTTCTGTCTCTCCATCCATCTCTTCCTGGCCATCCATCTCTCTCTCCATCCATGTCTCTCTCCATCCATCTCTCCATCCGTCTCTCTCTCCAACCATCTCTCTCTCCATCCCTCTCTCTCCACCTATCTCTCTCTCCATCCATCTCTCCATCCATCTCTCTCCCCATCCATTTCTATCCATCTCTCTATCTCCATCCATCTCTCTCCATCTCTCCATTCATCTCTCTCTCTTTCTCCATCTCTCTCTCCCTATCCATTTTTCTCTCCCCATTCATCTCTCTCCATCCATCTCTCTTCATCCATCTCTCTCCAACCATGTTTCTCTCCATCCCTCTCTCTCCATTTCTCTCTCACCATCCATTTCTCTCTTTATCCATCTCTCTCTATCCATACCTCTTTCCACCAATCTCTCTCTCCCCATCGATCTCTCTCCATCCCTCTCTCTCCATCCATCTCTCTCTCCATCCATATCTCTTTCCACCCATCTCTCTCTCCCCATCCATCTCTCTCCATCCCTCTCTCTCCATCCATCTCTCTCCCCATCCATTTCTCTCTATCCATCTCTCTATTTCCATCCATCTCTCTCCATCTCTCCATTCATCTCTCTCTTTCTCCATCCATCTCTCTCCCTATCCATTTCTCTCTCCCCATTCATCTCTCTCCATCCATCTCTCTCCAACCATGTTTCTCTCCATCCATCTCTCTCTCCATCCATTTCTCTCTCACCATCCATTTCTCTCTTTATCCATCTCTCTCTCCATATCTCTTTCCACCCATCTCTCTCTCCCCATCCATCTCTCTCCATCCCTCTCTCTCCATCCATCTCTCTCTCCATCCATCTCTCCATCCATCTCTCTCTACATCCCTCTCTCTCCATTTCTCTCACCATTCATCTCTCTCCCCATCCATCTCTCTCCATTTCTCTCACCATTCATCTCTCTCCCCATCCATCTCTCTCCTCATCCCTCTCCATCCATCTCTCTCTCTCCATCCCTCTCTCCCCATCCATTTCTCTCTCTCCACCCATCTCTCTCTGTCCATCTCTCTCCCCATCCATCTCTCCATCCATCTCTCTCCACATCCCTCTCTCTGTTTCTCTCCCCATCCATCTCTCTCCCCATCCATCTCTCTCCATCCATCTCTCTCTCCGTCCATCTCTCTATCTCTCCATCCCTCTCCCCATCCATCTCTCTCTCCATCCATCTCTCTCTCCCCATCCATTTTTCTCTCTCCATCCATTTCTCTCCATCAACCTCTCTCCATCTCTCTTTCCATCTCTTTCCCCATCCTTCTCCCTCTCCATCCATCTCTCTCTCCATTCATTCATCTCTCTCCATCCATCTCTCCATCTCTCTCCATCCGTCTCTCTCCATCAATCTCTCTCTCCATCTCTCTCTCCCCATCCACTTCTCTCTCCATCCATCTCTCTCCCCACCCATCTCTCTCTCCATCCCATCTCTCTCTCCATCCCATCTCTCTCTCCATCCATCTCTCTCTCCATCCCTCTCCATCCATTTCTCTCTCCATCCATCTCTCACCATCCCTCTCCCCATCCCTCTCCATCCATCCCTCTCCATCCCTCTCTCTCTCCATTCATCTCTCTCCATCCATCTCTCTCCATCCATCTATCTCTCCATCCATCTCTCTCCATCTCTCTCCATCTGTCTCTCTCCATCTCTCTCTCCCCATCCATTTCTCTCTCTATCCATCTCTCTCCATCAATCTCTCTCTCCATCTCTCTCTCCCCATCCATCTCTCTCCCTATCCATCTCTCTCTCCATCCCTCTCTTTCCATCCATCTCTCTCCATCCCTCTCCATCTCTCTTCATCCATTTCTCTCTCCATCCATCTCTCTCAATTCATCTCTCTCTCCATCCATCTCTCTCCATCTCTCTCCATCCCTCTCTCTCTCCATCCCTCTCTCTATCCATCCATTTCTCTCTCACCATCCATTTCTCTCTTTATCCATCTCTCTCTCCCCATCTATCTCTTTCTCCATCCTTCTCTCTCCATCCATCCTCTCTCTCCATCCGTTTCTCCATCCTTCTCTCTCTCCATCCATCTCTCTCTCTCTATCCATCTCTGTCTCCCCTTCTGTCTCTCTCCAGCCATCCTCTCCCACCCTCCCTTCACCTTGTGCCCGTGGATGCACAGGAACCGCAGTGATCAGCACTCACTGTGGGAAGCACCTGGGCAAAGCATGAGTTTAGAATAACAAGTGACACTCAGGTTGTTTCCTATTTATGGTCTCACTGGGCTGTGGTTGGAAGCTCAGGGCCCAGAATCGGACAGATCCAAGTTCAAGTCCTTGTTGGACTCTTATAGGGGAGTCCTTGGGCAGAGAATCTCTCTGAGCCCCATGCCCTCATCTCTGCATGGGGACAGTGGTGAGACCCCCTTCTGAGTGTCGTGGAGAGGATTCCAGGAGGGAGTTGGGCTGACTGGAGGGTGGCATCTCTGATGGGCCCTGCTTACAGCCGTCTCCTGTGCTAGCATCTCCCTGGCATCCTGGTCTGGCTTCCTCTGTGAACGAGACTGGATGAGGAGAGGATGGCCCATCCCACCAGCTTCTCAACACTCTGCCTGGATAGGGCCCACTGGGTGATATTCTACCCTTCACACCCCAAATTTCCCCAAAAGGTGGAGGACAGAATCAAGAAGAGCAAGAAGAGCAAAAGGAATGTCATCTCTGGGGACTTCCAGGTGCATGCTCACTACCTCCTGGGAAGTGGACCTTCCTACGTCCCCAGTTAGAGGCAGGGACCAAGAGCCATTTGCATCTACAGCCGGGTCTCACTGTGCCTGTGTGGGCACCAAGCAGGGTGAGGGGTGGGGGGGGGTCTAACCCTGACCCACCCCAAACACATCCTCTTAAGGCAACAGTAAGATTTCTGGTGGCCTGAATTGTCTGGCTTTGTGGGGGTGGCTCAGGGATGGGGAGACAGAGAGGGGTCGGGAGAAATGCCACCACTGGCCCCACCATCTCCCTCTCTGGACAGGCTTCACTCCCGGGAGAGCCTTGCTTGGAGAACTGGCTCTATGCCCCCCCACACCCTTGACCAAGAGCCCCTGGAGGCAGAGCCTTCAATGACAAAGCCACATCCAGAGTCTCAGGCAGCCCAGACCTTGGCTTTGGGGGAAGGTGCACGTCGCAGCCACAGTGTCCTAGCAGGTGTTTCTCCTGCTGCGTTGAAGGATTTGTGGGAGGACTCCAGGAACAAGTCCCCTGTGAGATGGGCACAGGGCTCAGCTGTGCTCTGCACTGGGCTCTGATTAGAGCCCTCCCGGGCGCCTTCCACAGCAGGTGTGCACGCCCATGAAGACACCTTGGTTTTCAGGGGAGCCGCTCTGGGGTCCCAGAACTATGACCGCTCTGCACCCCATATCCTCCCACAGCCAGATATGCCCAAGGATCTTGGATGACGGCATTTGCATCCCTTCCCCAGCTGGACGTTCTGCGACAAGGTGCCACCATGGAAGGGCCCAATTGTTCCCTCTGTGATTGTCTTTCTCAAAATCTCCCTTATTTGACACCATATACAACAATTAACTCAAAATACATATCAACAGAAGCGCTAAAATTTTAAAACTCCTAGAAAACCTAGGAGAAAAGCTTCATGACGTTAGATATGTCAATGATTTCCTGGATATAACACCAAAGGCCAAGAAACAAAAGAAAAAATAAGTAAGTTAAGCTTCATCAAAAATAAAAACATTTCTGCATCAAAGGACATTATCAACAGAGTTAAAGGTAACCTAAAAAAATCAGAGAAATTGTTCACAAATCATATCTCTGAGATGGTTTAACATTCTCAATATGTAAAGAAGTCCATAAAAAAACCCCAATTCAAAAGGGGCAAGGCAATTTGTTAGAACTCAATATTTCTGTCCCCTAAAAATGATGGCTAGAAGGCTAAGCCCCATAATACAGGATCTCATTTACACAAAGGACTTAAAGTAACCAGATCCATAGGGACAGAAGGCAACAGAGTGGATGCTCCAACAGTGCAGGTGATAGGGGGACTCACCCCAAGTCCAGGTGACTGGGGAGGACTCACCCAGGGTGCAGGTGACTGGGGAGGACTCACCCCAAGTCCAGGTGACTGGGGAGGACTCACCCCAGGTGCAGGTGACTGAGGAGGACTCACCCAGGGTGCAGGTGACGGGGGAGGACTCACCCCAAGTCCAGGTGACTGGGGAGGACTCACCCAGGGTGCAGGTGAGTGGGGAGGACTCACCCCGGGTGCGGGTGACTGGGGAGGATTCACCCCAAGTCCAGGTGACTGGGGAGGACTCACCCAGGTGCAGGTGACTGGAGGGCACTCACCCCAGTCCAGGTGACTGGGGAGGACTCACCCCGGGCGCAGGTGACTGAGGAGGACCCACCCCAGGTGTAGGTGACTGAGGACTCACACCAGGCACAGGTGACTGAAGAGACATTCACCCCAGGTGCCCTGTGCTTTTCTCACAGGCAGCGTTACTCTAGGTCCAAGGTCATCAGAGTGACCTGACCTTGTGCCCACTGTCCCTGGAAGGATGCATCCATGCCCAGAGTGCTCTCTGCCCCTATAAGCCATGAGTGTGTGTACAGCCTCTCAATACTTGGGAGCCTCCCTCAGGGTTTGGCAGCCGGGCTCTGTAGGGGACAATCCCCCAGAAGGCGGAGCTTCCAGAGGTGGCCTGGGACCCTCCAGAGCCACTGCAGCCCAGGCCAGGGAAACCTCCGGGATGCCCCTCACATTTCTCAGTCACCGTGAGACTCTAGACAGCACCGCATCCCCTGCAGGATGTGGGGTCCGGGTGCCGGCACTACCTTCTGTCCTCAGGAGGCCACACTGTGTGATGGGCTCTGTCCTCTCTTCCTCCCCTTGAGCCCCCGGCTCTGCTGAGACTCCCCAACCCTGAACCTCAGAGGGGAGTGGTCCCGCCACCCAAGGGACCCTGACACCCCCATCCGGGGCCCTCCCCGGAGATAGGGCACTGCGTGGTGGAGGGGCTGAGGCTGTGCTGCTCCCACTCTCCTTGAAACAGGGAAAACCAACACTCAGGTTTAAGACAAGAGGCCCCTGGTTTTGGGGAGAAAATTCTCTTTCATTTTTCCAGATAGCTCCATTTATTACCTACTGATAATTTATCTGAATTTCTAGTAGCTCAAAACTTTTTCATTTTCCTGTTTATTAAGAAACTCAATTCCCAACCACAGCAGCTCAAAGCTAATAGGCTGAGAGCATATTTTCTCTATAATTCACCACCAGGCCCAAGGGAGTGGGAGGTGCCCACCCAGGGAGGGCCAGCAGCCCTTCACTCTCCTCCTCACTGGGGACGGGGGTTGGGGGGACATCTGGGGACTCCCCTCCCCCAGCTCCTCCACCTCCAAGTGAGCTGCCAACCCAGAGCCGTCCAAGGACCTGGGCCACTCCAACCTGCCCCCAAGGCTCCCAGTAAGGTCTGTGCAAGCTCCTGGCAGCGTCTGCAGGGTTCATGGATGTGTCTCCACCCATCGGCCCTGAGTCTTTTCCATGAGCTGAGCTGCTCACACCTCTAATCCTCATCAGTGCTCTGCCAGCCGGGCACCGTCACCACCATCCCCACCTTACAGCTAATGCCAGTGGAGCCCAGAGAGGTTTGGCGTCTTGCCCAAGGCCACACAGCTCTGCCAGCCGGGCACTGTCACCACCACCCCCACCTTACAGCTCATGCCAGTGGATCCCAGAGAGGTTTGGCTTCTTGCCCAAGGCCACACAGCTTTTTGGCAAACATTGTGGCTCCGGGGCCACTCTCTGGGTGTGCAGCCAAGAGGCCGGCTCAGATGGGGTGACCGAGGGATGGCAGCCTCTGCCGAGAACCAACCCAAGGATCTGGCTCAGGGCGCGGGTGTCAGAACAGCGCCCGGGGCCACCACGGAGACCCAGGAGGAGCCAACGGGGCTCTGTCGACCACCAGGAGTCGTGACAGGGGCTGAAGAACAGTCATCGAGAGCAAAGGTGACCTGGGTGGCACCAGTGTCTGGCATGGGCAACATAGAGGGTGTAGCTTCCTGGGTGGCTGGGGACACCAAAATTCTACCCAGGGACGGAGAGAGAATCCCGCCCGGGGACAGAGAGAGAATCCCACTCAGAGACACAAAATGCCCCCGGCGACAGAGAGAATCCTGCCTGGGAACACAGAATCCCACTCGTGGACAGAGAATCCCACTCGTGGACAGAGAATCCCGCCCGGGGACAGAGAGAGAATCTCACCCAGGAACGCACTGACTTCGAGCCACCCAGGGCTCAGCCCAGGCTCGCAAAGAACACGAGGCATCAGGGGTTTAATAAATGGAAAATAAAACTCTAAGCTCCAGCACCCCCTGGGTAAAGTTTTCCTTGGAATTAATTTCTAAGATAAATTGTTTTGAAATTGTTTGGTCCATCTCTTCTAAGCCCCCAATGTTTTTCTGATTAGACATTTTCATCTAAACAGGCCTGACGTCTGAATGGCACCTCAATCCCGACAGTATTGACATCTGCCAGCTCAGAGGTTTATGGGGAAAGTATGGATTCCTGGCCGGTGGCTTTACCCAAATTGAGCTGCATTCTCGGTGAAATGAGATGCGGGCACAGCTGCCGGCTCACCTCTATGGCTTCTGTCCGCCGCGGGGCTGGGGTGCTGCAGGGGTGAGGGGTGCAGGGTGGGTCTGGACCTTCTGGAGGGAGCCTGGGGAGGGGAGGGTCCAGGACGAGGGAAGGGGAGGTCCCGTAGCCTGGTGGGGGTGCAGGGGAATGGAGTTAGGGTCCACACGCACCTGCCCAGAAGCGTCAGGCAGGCCGTAGAGGTCCTGTCCACAGGCAGCGGGCGAGGCACCAGGAGCCCCACCACCTCTGCTTCTCCACTAGGACCATTTTCTTTAAGGTTTTCTTTAAGGGGGCACATTTCTTTGGTAGGAGAAAAACCAACCAGCAAAAAAGGTAATGAGTGTGAACAAAAGATGGATCCAGGGCATCCCAGTCATGCAGATGGATGGAGGGCGAGGAGACCCCCCACCCAGGGTGGGCCACCCTGGGGAGGGGGCTCCCTGCAGAGCCTCAGCCTCCTCCTCTGCACCCCAGGGGGTGAGGAGCCGCCCACCATGCAAGGTCCCATGAAGCCCAGGTCACAAAAAAAATGCAAGGTCACAAAGAAGCCCAGGAATGTGGGGAGTGCCTCACCAACGACACAGGACCCTGCAAAGGCTATGGGTGAGGGAGGCCCCCAGCCTCCCATGGGGTCCGGAACAGCCGAGCCCCACGAGGCCTCCTTCCTCGGGAAAGCGTGGGTCAGACAATCTGGACGGTGCTTTTTCCTACTTGGAATCAGACTCACATGCATGACCTAACGGCCCTGATAAGGTCCTCAGGCAAAAATTAAGGGGGCTGGGGCTTGTGTGTCCAGGGCGGGGTGCGCTCTCCGGAACCAGCCCAGGTCCCTGCCATAGGAGCTCCCCGGCCTGAGCAGCACCCTCGACCTACTGCTGAGTGCACCCTGGTGCCAGCTGTGATACAAACCAAGCCTGTGACAATCACAGGCACCTCTGACGCACCCAGAAGCTTCCAGAATCCTGCCCTCGGTGACCGCTCTCTCGCCCCACTTGCCCCTTGATGTTGACAAAGATGCAGGTCCACGTAGCTCTGTCTGGATGTCCCTGTGTGAAGCTGGCCCTAGGCTCACCCGCCTCCCACTCCTGCCTCACCTGAGGCCCAGCCACGTCCATCCAGCTGCCCGCCAGGGGCCTAGGCTCAGGGAATTCCTCAGAACTGGACACCCTGGTATCTCAGTCAGCCCAGGACCCAGGACGACCACCCTTGACTTTTCCAAAGCTGCCGTTCAGAAGGCCTCTGGCAAGCAGAGGATCGGTCATTAAAACCCCCTGGACACAAACCAGACAAAGCCACAAACCAATGCCTTGCTCGTAGGACACAGGGGAATTCTACAGAGACAGCTGGACCACCCATTTCTTTCCAACCTGAGACAGGATCGGGGAGCGGTAGTGCAGACACAGTCCCGTTCGCACAGCATCAGCCTGGACACCTGCACCCTCAGAACCAGAGCACCCTCCTCCGGGAGGGCCACCGAGGGGGCCCCACGGCCACCACTGCTGGCACAGGAGCACACAGCACAGGAGCTAACCCACCCCACGACACCCTAGGAGTGTAGCCCAGGGACACGGCGACCAGCCCACCCACCCAGCCTCCTCCCGGGGATACACAGCCTGGCTTCCCTTCCCTGAGCACCCACCCTGCTCCGGGTGAGGCCAGGCCTGGAGGCCTTCACATCGCAGGCCCTCGGAGATGTTTCCTGGCTCTGACCATGCCGAGGACAGAACGCTGGAGGCCGGACCACACTCGGAGGGGAGAAGCGAGGCAGCTCCGGGGCCTGGGAGGAACGCGCTCTGTGTGGCCGCAGGACAGGGAGCAAGCGCTGCCCTAACACCTCCCGCTGCACGTCCGACAGGGAATGAAGCACTTTAGTGCTCAAGGTTCTAGGGGGTTAAATTACAGCACACTATTGACTTCACGACTTTTTCTTTATACGTTATAACCAATAGTAAGACAATGTTCAATGTTGTGATGCAGTGTTTTGGAGATGACTTTGCACGGCCCCACTTGCCCAGCCGTCGTCACGTTTAACACCAGGAAGCAGAGCGTGGACGGGTTCCACGACGGCGCCTCCCACCTGGATTCTTTGTTAAGGTCCCACAGGCGTGTCCCCAGTGGAGCCTCAAAGTCACCCTGGGAGGGATCTTCAATGTCCCCAATTTACAGATGAAGAAACGGAGGCCCACGGGAGTCAGCAGCAAGCTCCAGGTCACACAAGAAATTCAAAGGCCCATTTGCCCATGAAGCCACACGGCTCCAGAGTCCAGGCTCTGAGACCCACCCGCTGCCCACTGGGCAGCTGCGCCGGGCACCCTGTCTGGGCACGTGGATTTTCCAGCCACGGACTTTCCCCACTGACAGCTCTCACCGTTTCCTGGGTTTATCTTCCGTGAGGGCCACACCTTGTGGCTGGGCCCTCAGCTCCCTGCATGATCAACCCAGACTCATCCAAAACCACCCAACAGGACAGGTCCCCACGCCTCCGAGACCTCCCTGGGTGTCCCCGCAACACAGGCCACCGAACAGCCAGAGAAGCTGCTTGCGGATTCAGTGTTTAGACTCTGGATAGAATTCTCGGTTCTTCCAGATGTGATTCAGCCTGCTGCATTATTTAGCTAACTTTCTGCGTCAAAACCATAACTTCTTAGAAATTTTTCAAGGTACTCAAAACTGATTTCACAGTCAATCTGGGGAGTCATCGCAAGAATCAGTCGGAAAGGAGGCTCCGTGAGGAGGGAAACTGAGGCTCAGCAGCCTGTGACGAGTCCTGAAGCGCACCCACGACACATTCTAGGATCACAGGGCCTGCTCCAAGCCGGCGGAGTGGTTCTCTTTGCTCTGCTGATAATTGAAAGCTCAGAAACATCAAAAGTTAATTAAAATAAGAATATGTTATTCTGAAATAATGCATTCTATTTCAAAACGTCCAGGGAGTGTAGCAGAGCCCGACCATGTGAGCATGCTCCACCTCGTTCCCCTCGGTGTCTCCCGAGCACGGCTCTTCGGGCAGACAGGGCCCCCAGCAGTCCCACAGTTGTCATTCTCTGAGCGTGGAGAACCCCCGTTTCTATCAGCCCGTAATCCCATCCATTGATTTGAATTGTTCAATGACAGGCCTGAAAAGGCGGATCAAGTGTCCTTTGGTCCCGGCAAAGAATGAATCATTTAGCACCAGCCCAGGCCACGGGCTGGAGAAAGCCCGCTTCGTCTGCAGTCTGGCCTTGCCTGGAACGCCGGTGGCCGCCAGCGCCCCTGACCGGGCAGTCGCACCACGGTGATTCAAATCAGCTCTCGGTAGATCTCAGAATGAGCAATCGATTCCTTCTACGGGGTTTCAAGACAAAGAGGAGAGCTGATTAAATCAAGTTAAGTCTCTGCCGTAAAGCCAAGCTGCCATGGGGACGGGTCCGGAGAGGGGCGGGGCCACCATGGGGACAGGTCGGGAGAGGGGCGGGGCCGCCATGGGGACAGGTCCGGAGAGGGGCGGGGCCGCCATGGGGGCAGGTAGGGAGGGGGGCGGGGCCGCCATGGGGACAGGTCGGGAGAGGGGCGGGGCCGCCATGGGGACGGGTCCGGAGAGGGGCGGGGCCGCCATGGGGACAGGTCGACCTGGTCCGCTGGCCCCAGCCTAGCTCCCGGGAGGCCGAGCTCTGGGCCCCGCTGCAGCACCCCTCTCCTCAGATCTTGCAGAGATGCCTGGTGTCCTGTAACAAGGACCAGAGCTGACACATATGAGCCTGGCCGTGGCTGAGACACCATGGAAGAGGCACAGGCAGCCCCCATGGCACCGAGGCCCCCAGAGGGTACGGGTCTTGGGAGGGGGTTCCCTCAGGCCTGCGTGTCACCACTGGGCTGCCACCCTGTCCAGTCACACCCTCTAGAACACAGCATGGAGACTGCCACCGAGCCAACACAGGAGCCCTGTGGCCACAGCACGGAGGTCAAGGGCCTGCTGTGCCAACCCCTCCAGAGCCCACACCTCCCCACTGCTGAGCGCACTGGAGCCGCTCACCAGCGGATGCTGCAGGCCAGGCCAGGACACTTGGGTCACCGCAGGCCAGGCCAGGACACTCAGGTCACATGTGTGTTTAAGAAGAGAGTTGCTCCCACAGCCACAGGCTCCAGGCTGCCAGGGTCGAGTGGCAGTGTCGGGAGCCTGGCAGAGGATGTGGGCCAGCCAAGGCCTCCAGTTCTGCCAACTCTGGCCAGCAGGTGAGGAGCCCCTGCCATGCAGAGCTGGGAGAGCGAAGGCACCCACCATCGACTTGGCAGGACCCGGAGCAGTCCCAGCACACACAAGGCACCAGAGCAGCATCACAAGCTCCTCCAGTCCCGTCCCACATGAGGACATCTCAAGGTTGGCTGACAGCCAAGGCCAGGCTGCAAGCTGCAGGAGGAGCCAAAGGCACCCAGACCCACCCCCAGCCTCCACAAGCCAGCACCTCCCTGCCCAGCCCGTATCTTGGTCAGAGGAAGATGCATCTTGGATTGGTCAATCAATCGGCATTGGCGGTTGCACCTGACCATGGGCCTGCAAGGCGCCTGCCCACAGAAGCCCCCATCCACCCTGCTGATCCAGGACAGACCCCACACCCTCCTGTTTCTCGGTCCTGTGCTCGGGAGTAGGACAGTGCAGACATGTGTGGGAGCTGCAGCTGGGGCCTGCCCACAGACACCCCAGGGACAAGGGCACCATCGTCGTGTCTGCTCTAGTGTGCACAGGAAATCCCACCTGAAATGCAAACAACCCCCTTTCAGAAGAGAGTTCGTCCGCCCTGCAGACGACCGTCCAGACTCCTCCATTGTGGCCAGAGGCTCCAGTAGGGACCTCCTGGGGCCCCCAGAGGGGCCTGGCCCCACGGTTGGCAAGCAGAAAAGACGCACCCCTCCCTGTCCCTGTGTGATGCTCCTAAACACAGGAATGGCTGGGCGACAGTCAAAGCCGATGGAGCCTTTCTCCTCTCCTCTCCTCCTCTGCTGAGTGAGACTGGAAGACCTTATTACCCTAATTTTGAAAACGTATTTTGCTCCGTGTCTGATCCATCCACACAGGGTCCCCAGGCACTCCTGCAACTACGCTACAGCGAGAAGCCCCGTCACAGGCCCAGGAATCCAATCAGGTAAAATAATCAGCGTAGATGTTGCAGGGAGGACGCGCTCTTCCCTCCTGGGCTCACCCTGACCCAGGCAATGGCGCACACCTGGAATGTGAGCCTCAAATCCAGTTTCTTGAAATGATCTCTTGCGCTGGGGGAAGGAAGGCGATCAGACCGGACAGTGCCATCTGAGCCGTGAGGATGGTGGCATTTAAACACATACATGAGGATGGTGGCGTTTTAAACACATACATAAGGATGGTCACATTTTAAGCTCATACTTGCTCAAGGCCAGCACCTTGCTTTCAGTCCATTGGTGTGATTGTGTTACCTGGCAGGGGTCCACCTGCCACCTGGAAACCTCCCCTAGGTGAGTAGGATCCAGCTTCCCTGGGCCCAGCTGAGACTCAGCCCAGGCGCATAGACTCAAGGGCCCCAGGAGGGGTTGGGCCCCCCCACTGCTGTCTGTGGGTCCAGGGGGGCTCCAGGGCCAGCCATCAGCCCCGACCACAGGACAGCTGACGACACAGGTCTGAGGTCCGGTCTCGAGAGTCGCCCAGCACCTTCCCCCCAGATAGGCCCCTGGACAGCACAGGTGACCCTGTGGGGGGGGGTCACCTGCACGAGAGGAAGGGACAGGAGGGAAGGGCCCAAGGAGTAAACAGGACCCCGTTTTTAGGGGAGGTTGATGGTTTCAGTAGATCTGCCCAGTGGTGTGAACACCTGGGTGTGGAGTTCTGAGACTCGCTGCCCTCAGGCCTCCTGTAGGGCCAGCCCAGCTGGATCTCAGGGCCCCTTGTCTGGTGTCTGGAACCTGAGCTCCCAGGGAAGCCAGGGCTGTGCATCTAGTGGCTCCGAGTTACCTCCCAGTGCTCACAGTACATGAGGATGTGCCGCCTGCCCCCGGCCGAGCATGAGTGACTGACGCTGGGCATTTACAGAAAGTGCTGGCAGATGGCCGTCCCCCGAGCCCGGGCTCCACGTTTACACCCTGATCCCCCAAGCCCAGGCCCCACGTTTACACTGTGATCCCGAGCCCGGGCCCCACGTTTACGCCGTGTCAGGGCTGAACCGAGGGGTCCCCTCTGCCACCTCCTACATTACCCCCAGCACAGGCTCCTCTTTCTGTCTCCATCAGTCCCCATGCACCCATGACCAGCGACTCCCAGGTCCCAGGACATCAGGAGAGGAAACTGAGGCACAGAGAGCTTGAGCACCCTGCCCAAGTATCTGAGCTGCTGGGCCTCTGATCCCCATCAAAGCATCACCAATGCTTACCCAGCAGGGAGACTGGAGCAGCTGCACCCACCCCCCGGCTGTGGTCTGACCGCAGTTGGCCGCGCCCCTCCTACAGGGACAGCGTCCTCAGGAGAGGTCAGCAAACCCCGTGGCCGGGCCTGGACAGAGACCTCTGGGTCCTGCCTCCCACAGGCAATGATCCCTCCTGCCTGCAGATCCAGACCTCCCTGAGAGGACCCCCAAGTCTCCTAAAAGCTCAAGCCACGAAGGGCAGGCCCTCCCGGGTGCCAAAGAGCCTGAGTGGACGCCAGCTGAGGAGCAGACCACCATCTCTCAGGGCCTCGTTTTTCCCACCTGAGGGGCTCATAGCGGCCCCGCCCCAGGTGCCAGGTTCTGGAGCTCCACAGGAAGAAGACAGTACCCCCTGGACATACAGTCTTACCCAGGTGTGAGTTCCTGCCCCCGGCGGCACTGGGTACCCACATGCTCCCCCAGGGGCTCGCCCAGCCCAATGTCAACGCCCCCTTGTTCTCAGGCTCATCTCTGATTTCCTGCTGCTGGAATTCTAAATCAAATCCTTGCACAGCTGAAATGGGGAGGCAGGCAGCCACATTTGGTTGGGGATCAAAGCAAAACCAGGCCCATTTCCCTTCCAGGCTGTTCACACAGCTCTGGCTGGTGTGGAAGCTCCCAGCTGGGCAGCCGGGGTGAGCAGGGGTCCCTGTGACCCAGCCAAAGGCATAGGCAGCCCTGCCAGTCACTCACGTGGCTGCTGTCCCAGGCCATCTCTCCTTCCAAGCTGCTTCTGTGCTGTGCAGGGCATCCAGCAGGGCCAGGGTCCCAGCCGGGCCGTCGGCTTCTCCCACTGCATCTGTAGCTCTGGGTGATGTGCTCTGGCACTGGGTTTGACCAGCAATGCTGCCACTCATTTGATTTACAGGAACCCGGGTCCTGTTTCTACCTGCTGCAGCCCACACACCTGTCCCCACCCCATCCTAAGGCCCAGAGCTTCCAGAAGGTTCCAGAAACAGCCTAGCCTGGTGGGATGCCCCACAGCCTTCATGCTTACTTCCCTCCACCCACGGAACTCCCACAGAGGCCACCAGACCTGGCTCCTGGGCACCCACCGGGTCCCCGACAAGCCCCGCCCTCCAGGGCCAAAGTGCGTCCCCTGCTCACCCTGACCCCCAGCATTGACCGCTGTGCCCACCCAGCTCAGCTGGATGCCTGGACAAGCCTACAGACTGTGGGTCTGGAGATCAGAGTGGGTTGGTGGGTGCAGGGACAGAGGGTGGTGACCGCCATGGGGGCCAGGGGGGCTGTGTGGGCGAAGAGTGACCCAGGCATTCTGTGGGGTTTGAGGCTTTTCTGACTCTGCCCACCCCAGTCAACCTCGGCTACCTGAGGCTCTGGTCATCAAGGAGACCTCTTCACAGGCAGTCCCTGCACCCACAGCCCAGCCCTGAGCTCACAGCCTTCCTGCCCTTCTGCCGATGGATAGTAGATGGTGGATGGGTGGATAGAATGACAGGTGGATAGGTGGATAGGTGGATAGTGGATGGTGGATGGATAGATGGAATGATGGGTGAATGGTGGATGGTGGATGGGTAGAAGGAATGATGGGTGGATGGTGGATGGGTGGATAGTGGATGGTGGTTGGGGGATGAAATGACAGGTGGATAGTGGATGGTCCATGGGCAATGAGGGATGGAGGACAGTTGGGGGATGTGGTGCTATCAGGGCTAGTAGACGACGAAGTGACATAGTGCTTATAAACCCAGACAGCAGCATGTGGCAGAGGAGCTGCCCGAGGGCAGCTGGTCTCTGATATTGCTGTCAAATCTCTCCATTAACCTAGAAGATCAAGGAACTTCTAGAGCAGAGAAACACCTAGGCTTGATGCCTAGAACCTCTCCTCCCAAAAGAAAAGGGGAGAGTGACAATGCTTTAAAAACGTGCGAGGGGAGAGAGAGGGCAGCCCAATATTCTCCTGGCTATTTTTTAAACCTGCAGTGCCACCCGCTGTGGACAGCCCCGCCAGGGCCCCCTGGAAAGAGCAGATGGCCCCCATCTGCAGAGCCATGAATCAGGCCCTGGTCATGGAGGCGGGGTCCACAAACAAAAATAAACCAGCGGTCCACAGGAAGTAACCAGTGGTGCCAAGATGTCATGGTGAGGGACGCTGGAAGGGACAAGGCGGTAATGAACCCTGCACAGCCCTGCTCCACACCTGCTGAAGTGTCGGGTAGGAATACATTACAAATATTTATTACTGGATGGATAAAGCAAGCACAGACCACACTTTCTCAACCTAATGTGTGAAATAAATATGTGTTTGGAATAACAGCATTTCTGAGACAATCCATTCGGTCTGGGGTGGAAGGAACACGAGAGCCTCGACCCCAGGACCATGATGGCAGGAGAAGAGTTAGTGACATGGGACTGATGGCCAGGTCCATTGAGCTCATTGGAGCTGCCCAAGCTTGATGGGAAGTACAGGGATCCCACGCCAGCCCAGCACAGCACTGAACTCACAAGTGCCCACTGCTCCATGCCAGGCCAGCATGGCACGGAACCCACAAGTGCCCACTGCCCCACACCAGCCCAGCATGGCATGGAACCCACAAGTGCCCACCGCCCCACACCAGGCCAGCATGGCACAGAACCCACAAGTGTCCACCGTGGCCTGGGGAAGCCATTGCTCTTGTCCTAGGCCCCATGTCAAAGCCGCACCCAGAGGCTCCTGTCCCGGATGAGGGTTGAATCCAGCTCCAAGAACTCTTAACCCCCTGCCCTTCCCCACCCCTACATGCCCCAGGTCCTGTACCTGGGTACGGTGGTTGCACTGTGTGTGTGAGGCCAGTTTCTAGCTGTCCTGTCCCCTCCAGGTGGTGCTCGGGGGATGGTATCACCGTCCCGTATGCACAAATGAGGCCGGCCCCACACCCTCACACCCCAGCCACGTGGCCCTAGGAGATAAGTCCAGCAGCATCTGCCCGCCAGGTGTGTGCTCATATCCAACATGGGACTAAGAACTCAGATCACCTTCCAAATGCAGCAGAGAGGACTGAATCGAGGGCACTTCAAGGAATTACCAAATAAAAGAAAGAAAGAAGGAGGGAAAGAAGGGGGGGGGAGAGAGAGAGAGAGAGAAAGAGAGAAAGACTGTAAGTTCTGCATCTTGACCTTCCATTGCCAAGTGGCTCTACAAGCTGAGTCACCCCTGAATTCAGAGAATGAGCCCCGGGGCAGGGAGACGAGAGCCTCACCCCTGTGACACCAGGCCCCCCCCACCAAGTGTGGCAGGGGCAGCGCAGCCAGTTCTCCATGAAGGGAGTTTCCAGTTGATGCAGGCCCCGCCCCCAAGTCCCCGTGAGTGGGGCAGACGGGTGCTGGACTGGACCATGCACCACCTTGGGGAGATGGCCCAGAGGGAGCCGGGGCCAGGGGGCACAGGGCACATTCACAGATCCCCTCCTGTGCCATCCTCCCATCTGCATGCCCTACAGGGGGTAGTACAGGGACCCTGGTAGAAAGAGAGACAACCCAGAGAGCTGAAAGGAGGCAGAGGCAGGGTTCAAACCCAGATCTCTCATTGTAGGAATTAGAGGTGGCGTTCAGGAGCCTTGGGATGTGAGCTGAGACCGGGAGACAGGGCGTGGGAGCTGGGTTGGGAAGGGGACAAGAGGTGACAGAGCCCCACCTTGGACCCTGTTGGAGTGAGCGTGTGCAGCAACCCGACCTCCACCCCTCCACTCGGAGCCACACCCCCTCTGTGTGTCCTCCCAGGCTGCGGCATAACCAGACCCTGAAGGGGCTGCTGTGCCCCAGGGACTTGCACTAAGGACAGAGTGAGAAGTATGCATCCGAGGGTCTCTCGTGCAGGAAAACCGGGTTGTGAATCTCACCAGCTACACACACTGCAGGCCCTCTAGAAGGAAGTGACAGGAGAGGAGACAGGTCTCCTCCCTCCCCAGCACAGGGGGGTCCCACCCCGGAGGCAGAGCTGAGACAGCTGTGGACGCCAACACCTTGGGAGGGCCACCTGCTGTGTGCGGGTCCCAGCCTCTCAACTCAGGTGGAGCCAGGCACTCAGGTCTGGTGCGAGACTCTGTGCAAATAGAGTGTGAGTGAGATATTTGGGAATATCCGTCACTGTCCTTCCCAGCACCCTGACCCTCACCATGGGAGGGAAGTTTTGGAGGCAGAGCCTTCTTCCTCCTCCTCTAAAGCCAAAAGGAGCTGAGAGTCCTTCCCCCACCTCCTTGGAATCTCAGGATCTGGCCAATTAGAGATCCTCCCCGAGACCCTCGTCCTTCACAAAAAGCTTCCAGGAACCTCAGTGACCAGCAGGTGACGTGGACACACACACTCATAGTGACAATCACACGCACAAATACACGCACACAAATGCACTCGTACACACACACTCATATTCACACACACCTACGACAGAATCTGATTTTACCATCAACCAATTATAGTTCTCATATATTTGTGGCTTTTCTTTACTTAGAATTCTTCTGGTGTTTGTCTGCATCCACTCGGCCATATTCCTGCAGGGATAATGCACTGATGGTCTCTCAAGATCTTCCCAGCTCACCCGCTCTGGGTGCGTTTTCCTCTCAGTGACAGCCCCTCCACGCTCCAGCACTGCTCCCAACACCAAAAAAAGGCTGTTTATTCCCCATCCTGAACATTTTTGACAATGTGATGGCCAAATAAACCCCATTTCCATCCATTTCCTTGAGTAACGGTGTACGTGAGCATCTTTTTTACGTTTCCGCCATGTGCCTTCCTTGTGAGTTCTCTAAGATTCCTCGGATTTCTATCGGGTTACTGTTCTTGCCATCACTGTGATTATTTTGTAAACTAGAATGAAAACTCCCTAAACCTGGAGGTTAACCTCTAGCTATTTATTTCATGAATACTCCCCCCACTGTTTCTTTTCTTTTTTGTTATGATGCAGTTTTTCATACGGACTTTTTATTTCCTTATTTCGATGCTGAATATCTGGTTTTTTTTCTTTCGGGGTTCCAGGCTCAGGCTGACAATATACAGGTCTTCTCTTCTTTCTTTTAATACTGTTAGAGATTTGTGTCGTGGTTGCCTCCTTTGTACATTTTTTTTTTTTCAGAATGCTGTGGTCTAAGAGCCGTAACTTTAATTTTTAACCATAGACCCGATGGACCCAAACTATTTATCAAACAGTCCAGTCTGTCTCCTCATTCAAAGTCTCTTATTGATTATATACCAAATTCCCATCTATTCATCTCAGACATTTTCAATCCAGGCATACTGACCGAGAAAACGTCATGGCGCGTGTTTCTTCAATGACAGAAGGAAACAACGACCGAAGGTCTCCTCCGAAGGACGGTGACGCAGGTGGAGTTGGAGGAAGTTGGCTGTGGGGGCCGCCCGGGACCTCACGGGTCACAGAGACCGGCTCAGCCGGAGCCCCCACTGAGCGCCTTGGAGCAACTCCCAGGGTCCCTGGTGACTCTTCCCATCCCTTCCAGCGGGAGTCATGACCTGGCCCCGGCCTTGGTGGCCCCTCAGGTGCCCAGGGCCCACTTCTGAGAACAGTGATGGCTGAGAACAGTGATGGCTTAGCAGGTCATGCCCATGCCCCCGAAACGACCAGAGGGCTGACCTCCCAGGACCAAATCCCTACCCGGCCCCTCACCAGGCTCCCACACAGACAGAGCATCTCTCCACTGACCCTGCTGAGCCTCATCCTGCCTCCTCGTCCTCAGGGACAGGAACAATGGCGTCCTGCACATCCAGGGTCATTAACTAGATCTGCCAGGCCAAGCACAGTGGCTCAAGCCTGTAATCCCAGCACTTTGGGAGACTGAGGCGGGCAGATCACCTGAGGTCAGGAGTTTGAGACCAGCCTGGCCAACATGGTGAATCCCATCTCTACTAAAAATACAAAAATTAGCTGGACATGGTGGCGCGCACCTGTAATCCCAACTACTCAGGAAGCTGAGACAGGAGATTCACTTGCACCTGGGAGGCAGAGGTTGCAGTGAGCTGAGACCATGCCATTGCACTCCAGCCTGGGCGACAGAGTGGGACTCCATCTCAAAAAAAAAAAGATTGGACATTTGCTTGGGGAATGATAAACGGCCTTCCTCAAATGCTCTCAGGTGGCGACTGGCGCATCACTCAGTCCTCACCAGGCCCAGACACCTGGACAGTAACACCCCCGTCATGACTCGAATGCTCTGCTAAGCTCCGTGTGGATCAGGGGGTCAGAACGTGCCCATGTGTGGCTCAGGACACGTCCACACCGCAGCTAACGAGTGGTGGAGAAATGAGAGACCTGACCACCGTGGGGCTGGCTTCTCTCCAGACCATCAAGGGAAGAGTTTGGAATGTTTCTTTCATGAACTGAATAAAGAGAAAACAGACTTGTCCTTCACTCCTGCAAAACATCTAAGCACAAGACTCTGGCTACTTCCCTCGTGAGATACAGAGACAAGCAAACAGCAGATGCCCACGAGGGTCTCGGTTCTGGAAGCCATGCCCTGCAGGGTGGTGGGGTGGAAGGGGCAGGCAGGGGAGGCCAGGTGGGCTGGGGTGGACTCAGTCTCAGTGCCAGACTGAGCAGCCTTGCCTCATTTCATGGTGTTGCCCCAGGAGCGTGGGCCACCCATGATGCCCAGGAGGCAGATGCAGGCTGGGCCAATGTGGATTCACCATAGGGCCCTCACAGGAGTTGGGCAGGCTCAGGCCGCATGGATGGGCTGCCCTCCCAGGGGCTGTGGGGGCTCCAAGGCCCTGTTGAAAGGTTTGTTCCCCAACACCACCATCCACCTCTCTCTATTAAATGGGCTCCTCTGGCTCAGCAAAGTAGGTGGGCACCATCCTCAATCTGAAAGGGGCAGGCAAGGGAGAGGCTGAAAGTGACCAACTGTCCTGGAAAGTTGTCCTCATGGGCCCATTGCACCTGCCTGCCCTGTCGCCTGGGGGAGCTCTGGGGTTGGCTGCAGGGAGAGCAAAGTATGTTTCTCAGCCCTTTTTATTCCCAGGATTGCCCTCCCCTAATCAGGAGAAAATTTATATTCAACTTAAATAATTTTTATCAGTTAATCAAGCAAATTCATGTGAATTTACTTTTCCCCAATCAGAGCAATTAAGTGCTGCAGAACAAGGTTTGCAGGCAGAATCCCCTATAAGGAGGCACAAGCCGTTAGGGTGGTGAAGTCCAGAACTGAGGTTTGGGATCCTCCACCTAGATTTCAGAGAATGTATGGAAATGCCCGGAGGTCCAGGCAGAAGTTTGTGCAGGGGTGGGGCCCTCATGGAGAATCTGTGCTAGGGCAGTCCAGAAAGGAAATGTGACATGTGGGGTTGGAGCCCCCCACACAGAGTCCCCTCTGGGGCACTGCCTAGTGGAGCTGTGAGAAGAGGGCCACCATCCTCCAGACCCTAGAATGGTAGATCCACTGATAGCTCCCACCATGTGCCTGGAGAAGTGGCAGACACTCAACACCAGCCCATGAAAGCAGCCAGGAGCGAGGCTGTACCCTGTAAAGCTACAGAGGCAGAGCTGCCCAAGACCATGGGAACCCACGTCTCGCATCAGTGTGACCTAAATGTGAGACATGGAGTCAAAGGAGATCATGTTTTCAGAGTTTTAAGATTTGACTGCCCTGCTGGATTTCAAACTCCCATGGGCCCTATAGCCCCTTTGTTTTGGCCAATTTCTCCCATTTGGAATGGTTGTATTACTCAATGTCTGTACCCTCATTGTATCTAGGAAGCAACTAACTTACTTTTGATTTTACAGGCTCATAGGCGGAAGGGACTTGCCTTGTCTCAGATAAGACTTTGGACTGTGCACTTTCAAGTGAATGCTGAAATGAGTTAAAACTTTAGGGGACTGCTGGGAAGGCATGATTGGTTTTAAAATGTGATGACATGAGATTTGGGAGGGGCCAGGGCAGCATGATACGGTTTGGCTGTGTCCCCACCCCAATCTTATCTTGAATTGTAGCTCATATAATTCCCTCATGCTGTGGGCGGGACCCGGTGGGAGATAACTGAATCATGGGGGCAGGTCTTTCCCATGCTAGTCTTGTGATAGTAAATGAGTCTCATGAGATCTGATGGTTTTAAAAAGGGGAGTTTCCCTGCACAAGCTCTCCTCTCGTCTGCCGCCATGTGAGACCTGCCTTTCACTTTCCACCATGATTATGAGGCCTCCCCAGCCACATGGAACTATGAGTCCATTAAACCTCTTTCTTTTATAAATTGTCCAGTCTCGGGTATGTCTTTATCATTAGCATGAAAATGGACTAATACATTGACAAGACAACACAGACACAGGACACTATGGAACAGTGTACAAATATCTGTAAATGACACAATAACCAAATTTCTCATTGATAAATCTCAGCACAAACATTATAAGTAAAATTATGGTGAGATCCAGCAGCATTCAAGGAATAAGACCCCCTGAGCAAGTGGGGACATGGGTCTCTAGTGGGAAATTTATTTATCATTTCCCAGATTTATTAAGGTATAATTGACAAACATTGCATATATTTCTGGTGTAGAACATGATTTTGTTGTTGTTGTTAGCTGTGTATATGGTGGACTGATTAAATCAAGCTAATTGACACAGCCATCACCTCACATACTTACCACTCTTTTGTGGCGAGAGCATCTCCGATCTCCTCTCCTGGCAATTTTTAAGAACACCGTGTGTGGTTGTTAACTGCACCTGCCTGCCATCAGACAGATCTCCAGCGTGTCCTCCTCCTGTCCAGCCGAAACTTTTTCCCTTTGACCTACGACTCCCCTTTCCTTCTGCCCGGCTCCAATCCCTGCAATATTAGGGTTGCCCACGGTCCCTACTCCCACTAAGCATTTTCCTGGAGGTGTTACCCAGTTCACCTGCCTGAGACAGGAAAGTTGGAGTCATAAAAATGGGGCAACAGGAGGCAAAATTGTGATTATGTGCAGCTGCTGTCATCGTATGACTAGAAACCCCATGAGAATATGAGAATCGAACAACAAAACCACTGTTTTAAAGATGATTAAGTATGTTGCTGGGATGTAAAACTAAAACATGAAAATAAATAAAGTTGTTATCTGCAATCACAAGTCAGAAGAAAGCAGCCCACCAAGAGGAGGTACAGAGAAAGAAAAAGACAAGCCACCGGGGAATAGACTTTAGGAAGGAAAATGCCGAACTCGTAAAAGGCTCCCTCCAGAGCCCCCTGGGAGGATTCAAAATTACAGGTAAAATGTGGAAAGGCCAAACACGCCCATAGACAGAAGGTCTCAAGACCATAAAGGCAGCAGCTCTCTTCAGGTTAATGTATCATCTTAACACAACTCCAGTAAAATGCTGAGAGAGAACAAGAGATTCTAAAGTTCATATTAAAAAAAAACAAACAAACAAGAAGGCCCCAAACAATTCCAGAAGAAGAGGCAGGAGGGAAACCGGCCCTGATTGAGAACTCGGCACTTCCTAACTCCTTGCTCCAACGAGTGGTACTTTTACGAGAACAGAGGGCCCACCCAGCAGTGGTCAAGAATGCGTATGGGAATTTGATATACAGTAAAGGAAGCCTCTTAAATCAGGAGGAAAAGATGGACGTTTTCATAAAGATCTCATTGAAAAAGTGAAGCCACTGTAGCCATCTAGATAAAATACAACTTGACCCTCACCTCGGCTCACACCAGGATAGCTTCAAACCACCACAGATTTTATGTTAAAAAAGAAATAGTGGGGGAGGTCAATTCCTCTACAGTCTTGGAGTAAGGAAGACATTTCTAGTTATAGCCTAAAATCCAAGTGCAAAAAAAAAAAAAGAGTTGATAAATTAGACTACAAAACAATTTAAATCTTTAGTATATTTTAAAATAAATACAATCAGGAAAGTCAAATAATAAACCAACTAAAGAGAAAAGCATTGGTCACTCACGTCATAGACAATGGGCTGCTTTCCCTAACACCTAAAATTCTCCTAGAAAGCAAGAGAGAAAAGATAACTCCATAGAAAAATGGGGGGAGAATATAAACAGAAATAGGAAGGAAACAGCTGTTAAATAAACAAATAAGCATTTACTACATTGTCATAGCTCTGAATGCTCTTAATTTCACTGCACTCCAACCTGCAGGAGAGCGAGTGGTGTGAGCCCAAGAGTATCTCAGAGAGGTCTCAATTTAGACGTTTATTCTGCCAAAGCGAAGGATGTGCCTGTGACACAGGCCCAGGAGGTCCTGATAACATGTCCCCAAGGTGGTCAGGGCACAGCTTGCTTTTGGGGGAGACATGAGACGTCAATCAATATATGTAAGATGTACATTGGTTTTATTGGGAAAGGCAGGACAACTCAAAGCAGGGAGGGAGCTTCCGGGTTCTAGGCTGATTCAAAGGTTTTCTTTTGTGTGTGTGTGAGATGGAATCTCACTCTGTCACCCAGGTTGGAGTGCAGTGGTGCAGTCTTGGCTCACTGCAACCTTCGCCTCCTGGGTTCAAGCAATTCTCCTGCCTCAGCCTCCTGAGTAGCTGGGATCACAGGTGTGCGCCACCACACCCAGCTAATTTTTGTATTATTAGTAGAGACAGGATTTTGTCATGTTGGCCAGGCTGGTCTCAAACTCCTGACCTCAATCCACCCACCTCAGCCTCTCAAAGTGCTGAGATTACAGGCATGAGCCACTGTGCACAGCCGATTCAAAGGTTTTCTGACTGGTAATTGGTTAAAAGAGTAAAGTTATTAACTGAAGACCTGGAATCAATGGAAATGGGCTAAGATAATGTGTGGTGAAGACCATAGCTTCATCATGTAGATGAAGCCTCCAGGTAGCAGGCTTCAGAGAGAACAGATGGTAAACCTTCCTTATCAGACTTAAGATCTGTGCTGACGTTAACGCTGGTCGGCTTTTCCCGAATTCCAAAAGGGAGGAGGGTAGAATGAAGCGCGTCCGATGCCCCCTCTTCTCATCATGGCCTGAACTAGGTTTTCAGGGTAACTTTGAAATGGCCTTGGCTGAGAGGAGGGGTCCGTTCAGATTGCTGGGGGACTGAGAATCTTATTTTTGGTTTGCAGTTGTCATAATAGTAGAAGTGACTCCTTCCTTTGGACCCAGCTCAGTAACATCTCCTTCTGGAATATTCTAGTTCTGTAACATTGACACTGTCAGCACAGCAGCCACGGGCCAAGTGTGACGAACGAGCATGGGAAACAAGGCCGATCTGATTGAAGTGTGCTAGGGGAGCAAAATACACACCCAATTTCAACAACTCACTGTGAAACAGCATATAAAGTATCACAATAATCGTCTATTGATTACATGTTGAAGTGGTCATGTTTTGGAAATATTGAGTTAAATGAGATATATTATTTAAATTAATCCTCCTAATTTTTTTTTTTTTTTAACTTTTTAGATAGTAACTCCTGCTCTGTGGCCCGGCTCCTACAAGCAGGATGCAGGGCGGGCGACTGGGCTCTGTCCTGGGCGAGGTCCAGGCACCTCACACGCTCAGGCCCCGCAGGAAGCACCTGGATGCCTGTGGTGTGACAGTGTTTCAGGCAGACACCCAGTGTGAGGTGACATCAGATGCTGGGTGTGAAGCCTCCAGGGCAAACTCTCGGTGTCGGGAGATCCAGAAAAGAAGAAAACAAGCCAGCACAAAAGGGGCAGTGATGTGAGGGCTGACCAGAGTGCATGGCAGCCCAGAAAGGAAAGAAGAGCTGCCATCAGGCCCTCCATGTCCTCCCAGGGAGTCCTCGGGCAGTAGCGTGTGGAGCCTGCACAGTTCTGCTAAGCCTGTGAGCCAGGGAAGAGGGTCTTGTCCCCAAGGGCATCCCTTGCGGCTTCCTTCCCACCTCCCAGAACCACCTGTAGCCCCTCCAAATGCCTCCCCAGCAGGAAAGGCGTCCCAGCACCACTGACACAGCCAAAGCTGCCCACTGCAGAGAGGACAGGCGTGGCACAGCTCACTCGTGACGTTCCAGATGCTGACGGAGAAGACCATTCCATACAGTGACCAGGTATCCAGGGCTGGGGAACTCAGTGCAAGAAAAACTTCTTGCAGAATCACCACTGAGACAGACCCCCTCCCCGACCTTCTCAGGGACAGACAGGGCCTTCTGGGCTCACTGGCCCCCTCATCCTCAACGTCTGGGGAGAGATCTCTACCTTCCCTTCGCCTGGGAGTCCTGTGTCTCTGCACCAGGAGCAGGGCTGCATGAGTCCCGCCAGACAGAAGCCCACACCCTGGGGCTGGGCTCCTGGACGCCGGGGCCCTATAGGTGTGAGCTCATGGTCAGTGGACCGTCCACCTGGGAGACCCCCACCTGCTGGGTGATCAAAACGACCCACTCCACTGGGAGAAGAGGGGACGCTGGCCCCTTGGTCTGAGGGACAGGGCACAGCCATGCTCCATTCCCACACACTGCTCCAGGGGCCCGCCCTGCACGCAGCTTCCTCTTCCCAGGATATTGTTGAAGCCTGCACAGTGCGGTAATGAGAAATAAACTTTCTGTACAAGAGCTGTTTGTCTTCTACAAGCTGTTAACATCTGTTTGATATTTATTCAATATCCAATAAGACTCCTAATTAATCTAGGTTTTCTTAAAAAAAAAAAAAAAAAAAAAAAGGAAAAACAGACATGAAAACAATTTAATTTTTCTTCTAGCAGCAAGAGCCATGTGGGGGAGCGTGGCCTGCAGAGGCCCACATGGTTTCTCGCCAGGGTGGCACAGACAGGCTGGGGTCCTCTCCTGGGCCCCCCACAAGCCAGGGCCACTCACGAGTGCCTGCCCAGCCCCAGACCCTGGAGTCAGCGTTCAGGGATGTCATCCGGCACTTTGCTCCTCCCGCATTGGCTCGGCTACGGAAACACCGTCACCATGGCCAAGCCGCAGCCTGGATGAAGCTCAGCCCAACAAGAACCCCTCGCTGATGGCTTCGCTAAGAGGAGACTGCACACCCTTCCGAGCCAGGCATGGCCACAGAGGTGTAGGAGGCCGAGGCCATCTTATAGGCTGGATAACCGGGGGCTCCGGGAGGGACCCGCATGGAGGGGGCTCCCACCTTGATCCTCTCCAGACCTGCAGAGGCCTCAGACTTCAGGGTCGTGGAAGACGCCCCAAAGAGTCATCTGAAACAGGCTCCGACCCCCGAGACCCCACGGGATACACCCGGGGTAGGGTGAGGGGTGCTGCCCGGCAGCGGGTGTCTGTAGGATCCTGTTCACCTCTGCAGGGTGCGGTTCTCCAACAAGCACTCAGCCCCAGGACAGAAGCAGGGGACGCAGTGTGTCTACCAGCCCCTGGGAGTCTGCATGTCCCACCCCTGGGAGTCTGCATTTCCTGTCCCCTGGGAGTCTGCATTTCCTGTCCCCTGGGAGTCTGCATTCCCTGGGAGTCTGCATTCCCTGGGAGTCTGCATTTCCCGCCCCCTGGGAGTCTGCATTTCCTGTCCCCTGGGAGTCTGCATTCCCTGGGAGTCTGCATTTCCCGCCCCTGGGAGTCTGCATTTCCCGCCCCCTGGGAGTCTGCATTTCCTGCCCCCTGGGAGTCTGCATTTCCTGTCTCAAGGAGTCTGCATGTCCCATCCCAGGGAGTCTGCATTTCCTGCCTCTGGACATTGTGGGCTGTGTCCAGAATATCCCTCTCAGAACTCGGCCAGGTGCGGTGGCTCACGCCTGTCATCCCAGCACTTTGGGAGGCTGAGGCGGGTGCATCACCTGAGGTCAGGAGTTTGAGACCAGCCTGGCCAACACGGTGAAACGCCATCTCTACAAAAAGTACAAAAAAATTAGCTGGGCGTGGTGGTGGGCGCCTGTAATCTCAGCTACTTGGGAGGCTGAGACAGAAGAATCGCTTGAACCCAGGAGGCAGAGGTTGCAGTGAGCTGAGATCGTGCCATTGCACTCCAGCCTGGGTGACAGAGTGAGACTCTGTCTCAAAAATAAATAAACAAATAAAACTCTCCCAGCAGCTAGGGACCCCCAAGACTGCACTGAGCCCCTTGGCCATGACCCCTCCAGTGCCTGAAAACTTCCTCATCTTCATCCACTACAAGTAGACAACACACATGCCTCCTGGCCACCCCATCCGTGACACGCTGACCCACGGAGTCGCCAACATCAGCTCCTTGGGTCGGAGGGCACAGCAGCAAAGCAGTGGGTTTAATTAATCACCCCGAACTTAGCCGCCAGTGACCCCAGGCACAGTCAGGCAGGGCATTGGGGGACAGGCAGCCAGGACAGCCACCTGCCACCTTCATCTCTCCCCATCACGGGAGACAGGAGCTGATTAAAATGCACATGATTTATTGGGATTTATTGCAAAGGGGTCTGTCATCTATTAATTTACCATCTTACTTTCCATCAGGGACACTTTTTCTACTTCCGCAGATAATCAGGGAGAAGATTTCTTGCAAAGGGTGGTCTTGACCCCTACAAGACACGGTTTCCCAGGCGAACATCCTAAATGGGGTAATTAGAGCTGAGAATCGCAAATATCCATCCTCTAAACTGAATAAAAATGGAAATGCCGCACTGAGGCGTCATTATGTGCTCATCGAGTGAAATCTGGTTCCTCGCATCCATTAACCTTTTGTTGTGTGGTCCTCCCGCGCGGCACAGAGGCCAGCGCTAGGCACGTCTGTCTGCGAGTGATGAATGAGCTGTCCGTCCAGACGCCTGACGGTTTGACCTTTATTCAGCTAAAAGCACGGGGGCTCCTGGTGTTAAGTGGATGCCACTCCAGGATGAAATTGATCCAGAGTAAGCATCTTTGCAGTTGTCTTAGATAATGTGATGGGAAATGTACTCTCAGCTCAAGGATAAGTTAACAAAGCCCAACACAAATACCGATAGTCTTTTCCCCCAGCTGATTTGCTTTAACGCAGAGCTACACTGTCTACCTCACTAAAGAAACCTGGGCCCTTGGACACACCAGGGTGTTCCACCGGACTAAAGGCCAGAGCCACGAACCATCACACAAGCAGTGCTCTGGAGGTGGCGAGTTGGTCTCCACCGCCTCCGTGTTAACGCCGTTCCACACAACAGTGAATTGAACCTCCAAAAAATACATTGAAATCGTTAAGAATGCTTTGGAAAAAATGAATGGGGAACAACTTGTCCCATGAAAATTAAACACAGTGCTGGCACTACTCAAAATAAGGGCAGGCAAGTGAGATGCACGCACGGCGCTTCCCTCGACAACCATCCTAGAAAGGGGGTTAAGCAGACTGAATGACGCCGGAGGCTCCCAGTGCACACCGGTGGCCGGAGGAGTCCATCTGGACAAGCGTCCGCTGGAAAGAGGGTCCCACCAACTCCACGGCTCTGTGTGTGGAGAAGGGTGGAGGCAAACCACAGCCTTGCTGGGTGAAAGAGTCACAGGTGAGCATTCAGGGAGCAGGAGCATGGTGAGGACTACCTAGGCAGCCACAGCGTGAGATCCAAATTCCGGGCATGAACCCAGCCTGGCCCACAGCTGCCGGCTGCACTGCCGGGAAGACATCCAGGGCCGGCAGGAAGGCAGGGGAGGCCGGGAGAAGCTCACTCCCGAGAGGGGAACCCCGCAGGCCAGATCCACGAGTCGGCTGCTGTGTTGAACCAAGCACAGCCCCCGGCTGAGACGCTGAGGAAGCAGAACCCACAGGTTCAAAGAGTCCGGTGGGAAGGCCGGGAACGAGGGAACGTCTCTGTAGACATAAGGAGGCTGCGGGGCACGGGTCCCGTGTCTGTCCCATTTCACAGGCAGCAGGGAGAGCATCAGGAGCCGGGCTAAAGAAGAAAGGCAGCCCCAAGGGGGCACCGAGGCCGAGCGGGGAGGAAACGGCCCCCCGGAGCCGGAACACCAGGTCTGCAGAGCGAATCCAGGAGAGCTGACCACCTCCCGAGCAAAAGGAAGAACGACCCCCCGAAAGACACGGAGAACTTCAGAGTCACTAAAACGCATTCCCTACAACGTCAGCTTGTCACCCCAAAATTGTCAGACAACAGGAAGTGTTGACCCACAGTCAGGGAAAAAGGGCAGCTGATAGACATTGACTTCAAATGGACCCAAATGGTGAGTTTAGCAAAAGAAGCTATCAAAGCAACTGTTAAAACCATGTTCTTAAAAAACTAACATAAGGTGGCTGGCTCGGTGGCTCACACCTGTAATCCAGCATTTTGGGAGGTTGAGGTGGGTGGATCACTTGAGGTCAGGAATTCGAGACCAGCCTGGCCAACATGATGAAACCCTGTCTCTACCAAAAATACAAAAATTAGCCGGGTGTGGTGGCACACGCCTGTAATCCCAGCTACTTGGGAGACTGAGGCACGAGAATCACTTGAACCCAGGAGGCAGAGGTTCCAGTGAGCTGAGATTGCACCATTGCACTCCAACCTGGGCAACAGAATGAAACTATCTTAAAAAAATAAAAAATAAAGTATAGCCGGGCGCGGTGGCTCAAGCCTGTAATCCCAGCACTTTGGGAGGCCGAGACGGGCGGATCACGAGGTCAGGAGATCGAGACCATCCTGGCGAACACCGTGAAACCCCGTCTCTACTAAAAAATACAAAAAACTAGCCGGGCGAGGTGGCAGGTGCCTGTAGTCCCAGCTACTCGGGAGGCTGAGGCAGGAGAATGGCGTGAACCCGGGAGGCGGAGCTTGCAGTGAGCTGAGATCCGGCCACTGTACTCCAGCCTGGGCGGTAGAGCGAGGCTCCGTCTCAAAAAAAAATAAAATAAAATAAAAATTAAAAAAAAAATAAAGTATATCCAAATAATAAAATATGTATAAGTACAGGAAAATACTATATCAATGAATAAATAGGAAATCTCAACAGAGAAATGAAAACTGGAGAAAATGGATGGCAATTCTAGCAGTGGAAACTGCAATAAACAAAGCGGAAATTTACTAGACAGCCTTGACATCACTTTGGAGGTGGCCAAGGAAAATAAACTGGAGGACAGAGCAGTAGAATTTGCCAGATTCAAAATGAAGAGAAGGCTGGACACAGTGGCTGGCTCAGGCTTGTCATCCCAGCACTCTGGGAGACGAAGGCAGGCAGGTCGCTTGAGCCCAGGAGCTAGAGACCAGCCTGGGCAACAGAGTGAGACCCCATCTCTACAAAAAATACAAAAAAACATGTCTGGGCGTGAAGGTGCACACTTGTGGTACCAGCTACTTGGGAAGCTGAGGTAGGAGGACTGCTTGAGCCTGAGAGGTCGAGGCTGCAGTGAGCCATGATCACAACACTGCACTCCAGCCTAGGTGACAGAGTGAGACCCTGTCTCAAAAAAAAAAAAAAAAAAAAAAATGCAGAGGTTGAAGAAAAATGAGCCAAGCCTCAGAGACCTGAGGGCCAAGAGCCAGTGGCCCAGCGTGTGGACAATGGCCGTCACAGGAGTGGAGAGGGAAGGGCACGTATTGGCCAGGTCGCTACAATGGCCAAAAACTTCCAGAATTTGGTGGAAAATGTTAACTTACAGACGCAAAAAGTTCAACAAACCCCAAGCAGGATAAACAGGGGAAAGAAACAGTCCTGGATACGTCATAGCCAAAGTTCTAAAACTCTAAGATAAAAAGACCATTTTGAGGCCAGGCACAGTGGCTCACACTTCCTGTAATCTCAGCACTTTGGGAAGCCAAGGCAGGTGGATCACGAGGTCAAGAGATCGAGACCATCCTGGCCAATGTAGTGAAACCCTGTCTCTACTAAAAATACAAAAATTAGCTGGGTGGGTGGCATGCACCTGTAGTCCCAGCTACTAGGGAAGCTAAGGCAGGAGAATGGCATGAACCTGGGAGGCAGAGCTTGCAGTGAGCTGAGATCACGCTACTGCACTCCAGCCTGGCAACAGAGTGAGACTCCAAAAAAAACCATTTTGAGAGAAGTCAGAGAAGAAAACAGCATGTGAAATACAAAATAACAATGAAGAGAATCACAGGAGATTCTCACCCAAATGAAGGAGGCCCAAAGTGGGAAAAATACTAAATCAATTATGAGTGAATGGAATTATTTATAAATATATCTAAATATTAAAAATCTGGCCAGGTGCAGTGGTTTATGCCTGTAATTCAAGCACTTTAGCAGGCCAAAGCAGGTGGATTACCTGAGGTCAAGAGTTTGAGAACAGCCTGGGCAACATGGTGAAACCCCATCTCTACCAAAAATATAAAAATTAACCAGGCATGGTGAAGCATGCCTGTAATCCCAGCTACTCAGGAGGCTGAGGCAGGAGAATCGCCTGAACCTGGGAGGCAGAGGTTGCAGTGAGCCGAGAGCGTGCCATTGCACTCTAGCCTGGGTGACAGAGCGAGACTCTGTCTTAAAAAAAAAAAAAAAAAAAATCAGCATCAGGACCAAGAAGGCTTTGCCCCTGTGTCAGAAAACCTATAGGAATATTCCACTACAGCCGCAGATGAAAGAGAACGCCTGTCCACATGTTTTCAGCTGCACAAGGCCCAGCTGCTTGTTCTCAAGGTCCAATAACGAGATGCAGACAGACTGGGAAAGGAGGGAGTTTATTTCAGCAGCCAGGTACAGGCAGGAGGTCGGAGCAGCGCACCAGACCAACTCCAAGGGATGAGTTTTTCTCCAGAGCTTGTCTACATTCTGAGATCCATGCTGCGTGTGGAGCTGCACCTGCCAGCAGGACTGTTTCATTCAATCTCTATCTCATCTTTAGCGAGGGTCTGGGGTCTGGAAAGCTTTCTCTAGAGCCTTGGAAAGTTTCTCAGTCTTAAGTGGGCTCTGGCAGGAGGTGTATGTGTAAGGATGCCTTCACCTCCCCACGCCACCCCCGCCCCAAGATGGAATCTCGCTCTCTCGCCCAGACTGGAGTGCAATGGTGCGATCTCGGCTCACTACAACCTCCACCTTCCGGGTTCAAGTGATTCTCCTGCCTCAGCCTCCTGAGTAGCTGGGACTACAGGTGCCCACCACCAAGCCTGGCTAATTTTTGTATTATTAGTAGAGACGGGGTTTCACCATGTTAGTCAGGCTGGTCTCGAACTCTTAACCTCATGATCCACCTGACTCTGCCTCACAAAGTGCTGGGATTACAGGCATGAGCCACAGTGCCCGGCCCAAGGATGCTTTCATTATTGGATCAGACTTCAGGGTCTGAGAAAACCCAGGCAGGGTCTTAATGGATTTGTTATGGCATTCCAGCCCCCACACTCAGACGCCAGCTTCTCCAGTTCCTTAATGTTCAGCTTATGCATTTGTCAGAAGTATAGTAAAGGGTTAGTGGAAACTGGCTGTCTGGTTGCTGATGGAAACCCAGCCTGCTCCACAAGCTCAACAGATTGGAAGAAAAACAAAGGGGGCATAAACAGTGTTTCCACAACCACCAATGAGGAAAACCTCTTAGCAGGCTAGAAACAGAAAGAGATTATCTAAACTGACACAGAAAAACTACCAAAACCTAGAGCAAACTGCTTGCTTGCTAGAGAAATTTTACAAGAATTTCCATAAAAATCAGAAACAGGACGAGATTCTCCCTCTCTCTATCCTATAACGTTTGCTGGGTGCCATAGCCAAGACAGTAAGAGAAGCAAAGTAACTGAGAGGTATAGGAATTAAAAAAAAAAAGAAAGAAAGAAAGAAATGCTTTCAGGTGCCGTAATGATCTGTATGAACAATCCAAATTACCAGAACTACTTGACCAATGAGTAGAGCTAACCACCTTTGGTCAGGTGCTAGGAATGACAGAACCCGGGGGTAGCCCAACACTCATCCGGGAGGCAGATGTGGTGGCGTCTGGCTCAGGGGACAGGGCGCTGAGGCTCCGCAAACGGTAAAGTTAAAAAGCAGATCTCTGCCTCCTCCTGTACACAGAATTAAATTCTGCATATCAAAAAATCTTTAAGACTAGTAAAGAAATCTTTAAGACTAGTCAGAGAATATTTTTAATCATGGAGTAGGGAGGGGTCTCTTCAAACAAAACAAATCAAAACTCCTAGAGAAAAAGATTCCACACCTCTAACTCTACATTTGAAGTTTTTTCTGACAACCAATCACACCATTTGTTTTAAAAACTGAGCCACTGACTGGGAGAAATTTTGCAATACACACAACATAAAAAGGACTAATACCCAAATGTATGTGCAATTCCTACAAAGAGGTAAGTGAAAGAAAAACCACCCTAAAATCTGTCCGGATGAACAGGCAAACTGCAGAGGAGACCCCAACAGCTAAAATAAAAATCACGTGGTAAGTGGCTCAGCCTGTCTCTTCATCTGAAAATCCAAAATTAAACCGCAAAGAGATGCAAATTAGGAAAACTTTCACAGCGTGACACGAGAGTGATGGGAGGATTCACAGAGCCAGGAACCCCCACACGACTGGCCTGAGCATCCACTGGGGCGATGACCTCCAGGGGCCTGGCCAGCACCCAGCGGTGTTTGTTGGGAGCACACACACCTCCAGCCCAGGAACTTTCCTCCCAGATATACCCCTTGGAGCTCTGCTGGGTAAAGCGTGGCCCGGGGACCAGCGGCGTCGGAATGTACACGTCAACAGGGTCTGTGGTCGCTCACAAGGGTGACACCTGGGGAGGCCGCCCAGAGACCCTGCCGCTGAGCTCCATGAGATTCACACCCAGCGTCACATCTATCCCAGCCTGTCTGCGACTAGAAACGCTAAGAACCCTGCACATCTGCAAGGCCCAGAAATTAACACTGGTGCCTTCATATTGTGCAATAACAAACTGTGGTTAGCCTGGATGAAGCCGACCTATAGAATCGAAAAGATAGTTCTGGAAAACATAAAAGAGCAAGTTGTGACGCGTGACATTTTACAAAGGTTAAAATAGCATTCACCCAAAAGATGGCCGGTCAGCCGCGGCTGCACAGGTACCCTGTGGAAGCGCAGCAGAGCCGAGGACGGGGCACCCGGCGGCGAGAGGGGCAGGCACGCCTCAGGAGGAAAGGTCTGCGGTGCTGGTTTCTTTAAAAAGAAATAGAAAGAAAAGATCTGAGGCAAATATGGCATCGGGTTTCCCTCCACTCACTTATACTCCTCTGGGATTTAATTCTCAAATTAATGAGCAAACAAGATACGTGAAATGGGATTCCCTGGGGTTTCATAGCCATAACCACATGCTTGGTGTCAGGAGCTCCACAGAGAGCCCTGAGGAGACGAAGCCCAACTTTTTAGAAAGCGATTTTCCAAGATACCTCAAGACACTTTGTCTTGGTCTCCTCTTTCTAGAAGAACATTCTTTTAAAAAAAAAAATTAGAAACCGCCTGATGTGCAAAGATGTTTATAAGCAGAAAAAACTAAACGCAAGTCAAATGTCCTAGTAACACGGCAGGTGTGAGCCACAGCACGGCGTCGCCGAGGAGAGAGCAGACCCACCCACGTCACAAGCAGGAGTCGCTGCAAATGGCAAAGGTGTGTGCCACAAAGCACCAGAGGCCCCCAGGCCCCTGCGGCCTGGCCTGGGACAGCCTCGCTTCGCAGCCCAAGAGGCAGGGCCTGGACCTCACCCTGACCTCCACCTGCCGCCATGCTCTGTTCCCGCCACCCTGAATGCCCCCTTCCAGGCATCCCTGACCAGCACGGCCTCACCCCAGGGGAGCCCGACACCCTCCACCATCTGCTGCCTGGCACACGACATGAGCCATGGGCTCTGAGGTTACCACACGGTCCACAGCTCCAGAGCTTCCCAGAGCCAACCCCAGGCCTGCCCGTGCTTGCCCGGTGATCTGGTGAGTCTGCGAGCCTGGGGAGAGAATCCTTGGGCACCCATGTCAGGGTTCAAGGGGTGGGCATCGTGAGCAGCACCAGGCACCCAGGGGTGCCAGCCGCGCCGGCTCTCATTCCTGCCTCGCCACAGGCAGGCAGCCCAGCTGGTGTCCGAACCTCCTTCAGGGGCTCCAGGGAACCCTGAAAGATAAGCCACCATTGTACAGCTCGAGGGAAAATCAGAATCGTCCCTAAGGAGTCTCAGCAAAGCACCTCCCACCAAGATGGGGCCCCAGGTCCTGGGAGAGCCACGAGCTGTTCTGTCCGAAAGGACAGGGGGCCGGAGAAGCCAGTCCTGGGGGTGGAGGTCAGGGCCACTCACCACGGCCTTCCTAACGTTCCGTGCGAGCGCGTTCTGGAGGAAGAGCAGCTCCTCAGCTGAGCCTTGAGAGGGCACGGCCCCAGTCGGGGGTGGACAGCCACGCCTCCTGCCCCATCTCTGCCCCGCTGACACCTGTCCTGGTCCACATCCACCTCCCTGGGCATCCAGGCCCCAGCTCGTCCCTCTCCTTAAAGTCTTCTGGCTCTGACACCCTCTGTGTGTCCGTTCTCACAATGCTATAAAGACCTAGCTGAGACTGGGTAATTTATTTTAAAAAGAGGTGTAGTTGACTCACAGTTCTGCAGGCTGTACAGGAAGCATAGCTGGGAGGCCTCAGGAAACACAATCATGGCGGAAGGTGAAGGGGAAGCAGGCGCTTCTCACTGTGGCAGAGCAGAAGAGAGAGAATGTGAGGGGCAGGACCTCACACGGTTAAACCCTCAGATCTCGTGAGAACTCACTCAGTATCACGAGAACAGCAAGGGGGACGCTGCCCCGTGATCCAGTTCCCTCCCGCCAGGCCCCTCCTCCAACACTGGGGATTACAATTCCTCCTGAGATCTGGGTGTGGACACAGAGCCGGACCACAGCACACTCCCCAGATCGGGTTCCTGATCTGGGCACCCGCCCAGGCCCCTGCGGAAGCTCCAGCCGGAGACCCGGGGGCCTGCAGTTCCCCTCCCTGAGAGCCCCTCTCTCAGCCCACCCACAGGTTGTATCCCCTCCCACCTCCAGATGGGGCTCAGGCCGGCCCTTCCTCCAGCCCCTGCCATCTCCCGGCCAGTGACGCAGTGGCGACGTCACCTCCACAAAGGCTCACACGGTTCCATCTATCCCCTGCTCTTCTCCGCGGAGCACCAGGGTGAGCCTGAGAAACGTGCCCCCTGGCACCTGTCCTCACAAGGCCTCTCCCGGCTTTCTCTGAAGTCCGGCCTCACCCTGGCCTCCACTGGCCACCATGCTCTGTTTCTGCCACCCTGAATGCCCCCTTCCAGGCCGCCCTGGCCAGCACAGCCTCACCCCAGGGGAGCCCTCTGCCATCTCCTCCCTGGCACACGACGTGAACCATGGGTGCCCAGTTCCCCTCGGTCCCCTACCTGCTCCAAGGGCAGGACCCCGACTGATGGCCTCTGGGGTGGGCCACGCTGAGACCCCTGCCCCCGAGGGCCCAGCCTGCGCCTCCTCCACCTCACTGGATTGTTAACCCCTCTGCTCCTCCTCCAGGCATGGGGAAGCCACAGGGAGGCAGAGGGCAAACACTGGGAGCCGTGTTCCCACCACAGATCCACACTGTCGGCTGAGTGCACCCTCACCAGGAAAGCTGGGCCCACCGTGGGATTTCCTGGGGCCTCCATGACAAAGGGCCACAAACTGGGTGCTTAGAGCAACAGCTCGGAGGCCGGAAGTCCAAAATCAAGGTGTCCGCAGGGCCACTCTCCCTCGGGAGGCTCCAGGGAGGGATCTTCCTGTCTCTTCAGCTTCCGGGGGCCCCAGGATCCCTGGAATTCCCCGGTTCACAGCCACACGGCCCGATGGGAGCTTCTGTGTCTGCACGGCCTCCTCCCTGAGCCTCCAACCTCTCTCCTGTTTTCATGAGGACACCCGTTACAGGATTTAAGGCGCACCCTATCCGGGATGGGACTATCTCATCCCCAGATCTTTAATTTGATTTAACTGCAAAAACCCTATTGGCAAATAAGTTCACCTTTACAGGTCCTGGGGGGACTAGGCCGTCAACATATCTTTTTGTGGGGGACACATTCAACCCACAACACCAGCACTAGCAGAATTTCAGCCGCGAGAGGGTCGGGCATACGGGCAGGCCGCTTATGAGGAAGAACGCAGTGTTGAGGCCGTTTCCTTAAGCCACAGGTAAGAAGAACTTGCTGAGTCAGCTTCAGCATTCATTAAGAGCCACCGATTTCCCGCGAAGGCCCGAAGGAGATGAATAAGCAGCAGCCGCGATTCCATCAAGCTTAATTTAAAACCCTGGTGGAGGAAGGCACGGAAACCAGGGCCGCGGGTCCCAGGAGAACGCTGGAGTCGAATATCTTTGCATTCAGATGCGGGCTTTACATAAGAGTAAGAAAGCCTATGTAATTAGACCTGATGACAAAGAGGCTCCACACCTCCCTCAGTCCCAGGGGCACCGGGCTGCAGCCGTCAGCTCCAACCAGACGCCTCGCAGTTCCCGAGGCCAGCACCCCAGAGAAGGAGTGAAGGGATCCTCAGAGCAGAAGATGTTCAGGGATCTCAGCACGTGTGCTCCAAGCAGACCTCCCCCTGGGGTCCCGAGGGGCAGGGCCGTGGACAAGCAGCTGGAAGCCCACCCGGCCAGCGCTGCTCCAGAAGATGACCCCTGGGGAGGGCCAGCCTCAGTGGCTGCAGAGACCAGGGAGCTCTTCTCATACCCCAAGAGTCACTTCAACCAGATGGTCGGCCACCAGGCAGAGACGGGGCTGCCCAAGGAGATCCACAGCACATCCTGTAAGACACACACTCGGCCCTGGCCCTGTGCCCTCCTGTCTGCGCTTCTAGCCGCCCACTGCCCAGCACCAGGGCTCCAGAGCAGGCTCAGCAGGCGCTGAGGGCCCAGCTGTCGGGGTGCTGAGACAGAGCGAGGGTCAAGCTCCCTCTGGTTCTCAGAAGACCCTGGCCCGGATGTACAGGTGGCCGCAGGCCTCAGTCTTGGAGATGGCCCCAGGCAGTGGGGGTGCAGGCGGGAGGTCCTCCGTGTGAATTTAAATTATTTCAGCCCTTCGGCCAGACAGAAAACAGTTCCAAACCCATCCTGCCGGCCCAGAAGTAGGACGAGGGGAGAGAGAAAGCCGAACCCTCAACCAGCTCCCCCTGCCCTGGTCAGGAAGCCAGAGCGTGAGAGTGTGTGGGGCTTGGCGTCGGCCCCACTCGGCCACCCGTGCTGAACAGGACTCTGTGAAGGACGACAAGGCTGCCTCGGATCCTGATGCTGCGCTTGTTTCAAATCCTTGACGGGGAGAAACGCGGGGCGCCACGCGGCACCTCCAGGTCACCGGTTCCCAACTCTGGGATTCAGGCGAGAAGCCGGGGTCTCGGGGTCCCCTGTGACCTCTTGGCCTTTGTCCATGGGGGGCAGTCCTTTGACTAAAATAAGACCTTTCTCTCCCAAGGCACGTTTCTCACTTGTTCAAGGTACTTTTTACTTTAAATGGAATTAAATGGAATGTGGTCAAGAAGCCATGTACGGCCACCATGCACGTGGTTGCTCCTCTCTCCTGGGCCTGGGCACCCTGGGGGTGCCCCTGGAAGAGGCCCCCACGCCGTGGAGGTGAGCGAGGGGCTCTGGCCAGCCCGAGGGGGCTGGGATGGCGAGGATGGCTGGATGGGTCTCGGGTCCTGGTGGGTCCCTCCTCGGTGGCTTGACCCGTTTGCTTTGAGCAATGACTCCGTAGGCAGCAGAGCCGCATCCGTGACCAGCCTGCACAGCCCAGCCCCACAGCCCCACAGGAATCTTTCCAGGCAAAGGTTCTAATTATCAGGACATTTTTATTTCAAGCAGAGCTCAATATTTCAAGTTCATCCTGTGCCTACGTTTCAGAAAAAAGAAAATCTTCCAGCAAGAACACAATAAACAAGATGGAGAGCCTCATTAGGAGCCCGTGAGCACCACATCACCGGGCATGCTGCAGCTCCCCGCCGGCCGCTCCTCCTCCAAGCCCCCCGCACGGTGCGGGTGAGATGGAAAAGGCACTGAGTGCGGCCCACCGGAGACGAGGGGATGGAACCGGGACCACGAGGCACGGGCTGCCAGACGCACTGCGGCCGCCTCCCTCTCGGGGGTCCCAGCAGGGTCCATGCTGGCGGCTCTGCCTGTCCCTGGCACAGACCACTCCTCACCTGTGGATGACGCCCCCATCCCAGGTCTGTCTGCAGGACTCAGGCCCCTCCCGGGTGCCCCCTGGCGCTCAGGGACTTTCCAGCAGCGCATGGAGCTGGGGGTGCACGGAGGTGTGTGTGGGCAGCTCAGAGCCCTGCCTGGAGTCCCAGGGTCCTGGGGACAGTCCCATGATGGTTGAGCACACACCTCCTCACCAGCCCCCGCAGCCCCCACGGCCTTGCCCTGCCCTGCCCCCCACACGGCTCCCGATAGGAGGTCCCCAAGCTCTGTGCCGAGCCCCTGCTCAGCCAAGCCAATGAAGGTCTCACAGATCCGGGCACACGTGGCCATCCTAAACTTGCCCTGCACCCTCCCGGGGAGTTCCAGTGCCTAACAACACACACGTGAGGTCTCCAAGCACCAAACAGACCCCCTGCAGCAGTGGCCATGCTCCGTCCTTCTACTCGCCCAGCAGAGAACCTGCTGCATGCCAGGCCAGGAACTGCAGGGGAAAGAACAGGGAAAACAAATGAGAGCCTGGCCACCGAATCCCACTGCCCGGGGACCGGCAGAGGACAAGCCATGGAGCCAAAGTGTCTCACAGGTGGACAGGCAGAGCCCTCTGGGGAGACGGCAAAGTGGAAACAGCCTCAGAGGTGGGGAGGGAGGGGCTGCTCTGACTCGGAGGGTCCCCAGCCTCAAGTCTGGAGGGGATGCTGCTTTCTCACGTCCGTGGCAAAGACAAAGCACCGTGCTTGACGGACTTCGAGCATTTTAGTTATTAATTCTGTTTATTGTCCGTCATTTCAATTAGAAATTAAATCTGCATGTGTTTTGGTGCTGATTCACAATTAAAACCCACTGGGTTTCACATCTTGTTAGGAAAACAAAAGGGATAATGAAACTTTTAGGAAATTCTAAACAAGAAATACTTTCAGGCCAGGCGCAGTGGCTCACGCCTGTAATCCCAGCACTGTGGGAGGCCGAGGTGGGAGGATGGCTTCAGGTCAGGAGTTCCAGACCAGCCTGGCCAATGGTGGTGAAACCCCGTCTCCACTAAAAATGTAACAAACTAGCCGGGTGTGGTGGCACGCACCTGCGGTCCCAGCTACTCACGAGGCTGAGGCGGGAGGACTGCTTGAGCCTGGGAGGTCAAGGCTGCAGTGAGCTGAGATCTCACCACTGCACTCCAGCCTAAGCAACAGAGTAAGACCCTGTCTTAAAAAAATAAATAAATAAAATAAATAAGTTAGAACAGAGGTCAAAGCATCTTGATTTCCATGGAATTAACATGTGGACATAAATGTGTGGGGAATATTAAAATGTATTGGTCAGATTTTGAACGTATCATATTTAATTCACGGTTCAATTGAAACTCACTTCCTGTTTTGCTGAAGACCTTTGCCTTTTTTTTTTTTTTTTTCTGAGACAGTCTCGCTCTGTCGCCCAGGCTGAAGTGCAGTGGCGCAATCTCGACTCACTGCAAGCTCCGCCTCCCGGGTTCACGCCATTCTCCTGCCTCAGCCTCCCAAGTAGCTGGGACTACAGGTGCCCGCCACCTCGCCCGACTAGTTTTTTGTATTTTTTAGTAGAGACGGGGTTTCACCGTGTTAGCCAGGATGGTCTCGATCTCCTGACCTCGTGATCCGCCCGTCTTGGCCTCCCAAAGTGCTGGGATTACAGGCTTGAGCCACCGCGCCCGGCCTTTTTTTTTTTTTTTTTTAAACCAGTCAAAAGAAAGAACAAGCACCTGGAAATAAGAATAAAATTGAAAACAAATTTGAGGGGTAATTTGGCAGATCCTTCCAAAGTTAAACAAAGTTACAATATGATCCCACAATTCCACTTCTCCCTCCACACCCGAAAGAGCTGACAACATGGGCTGGAGCAGGCGGCACACCCAGGCTCATGGCAGCCCGACTCACAGCAGCCGAAAGGCAGACACAGACAGGGTGGATTCCCCAAAGGGCAGACGCGCGGTGGACTCGCGGTACGATGGGGCCAGGTCAGCCTCGGGGAAGGAAGCGCCATCCCCTGCAGCTGCACAGAGAACCTTCCAGACACTGTGCTGCCTGCACTCCCTTTACATGAAATATCCAAAAGAGGCAAATTCACGGAGACAGAAAGCAGATTCGTGGTTGCCGGAGCCAGAGCTGGGGAGGGGAAATGAGGAGTGGCTGTTCCCGGGGACGGGGCTTCCTCCTTTTGTGGGGGATGAAAATGTTCTGAAGGCAGACAGAGGTGGGGGTCGTGCCGCCCTGTGAAAGTGCCACACTGAGCTGAATCATTCACTTTGAAACGGTGAAGTTCACGTCATGCGAATTTCACGTCAATAAAATTCAGCACAAAGAGCAAGCTGGAGGGTGATCATGGTTCCTGGCAGAGCCACTGTCAGCTAAGAAGCCATCGCTGGGTGAAGGTGCATGCAGGGCCTGACCCCAGGACCATCGCCCACGCGGTCACCGCAGGGCGGACATAGGTGCATGCAGGGCCTGACCCCAGGACCATCGCCCACACGGTCACTGCAGGGCGGACATAGGTGCATGCAGGGCCTGACCCCAGGACCATTGCCCACGCGGTCACTGCAGGGCAGACAATGTCCGTTTTCACTTTCAAAGTCAGCCGATAGACAACGCAGGAAGGCCAGCTGCCGTCGGTGTCCATGACAGCTGTCTTCACCGTGTAAGTGCCAGCCGGGCGTTCAGAGGGGAGGTGCCCAGCAGAGACCCCGGAATCTAAGGCCCGTGTTGGATGAGCAGGACGTGACGGGATCGGGCTGAGGAGGGGGCGCGTGTGGATGGATGTCATTCAGTCCATAAGGAGGTTGGTCACTGAACCTCACGTCACCCACAGGAATCGCAGCCCAGGATCTGAGAGTAGCTCAGTTTGCGGGGGGGGTGGGGGGCCTTCTGCAAGGGGGGCCGTGCCATCCACTCTCCCACACCCTGGTGTGCCCAGGCAACTTCATCAGGGATAGCTGAGAAAGGAAGAGGCACATTTAGGAGAGTTCCATCTGAAATACCCAAAGTTAAACAACATAAAGCGCAGGTAGGCGCCCAGAGGGGCTCCCCTCCCATCGCCACGGCCTCTCGTCTGCACCAAGGACCCAAGGCCACCAGCCTCCCTGTCCATTCACAGATCTGGGACCCCCAATACTCAGACCGGACCTCGTCTCTTCCCTGCTTAAGCAGCAGCCCTGCCCCTGCAGCCCCCAGACCCCAGAGCAGGATCGAGGAGAGAATACCACCCTGGTGTCCCCAAAACTGTGGAGCAGGAGCTGTGTCTGCCTGTGACCAAGTTCTGTCCCCAGCTCCAGCAGGTGCCCAGGCCCAGGTATGGAGCCCCCAGTCTAGTGCAAAGACCCCTCCGTGGGCAGCGGCCTGCAGTCCCGCCGGGCACTGCATCCGCTCTTGGAGGAGTCCCTTTTCACCCCCACAGGCTGGAGTCCCACAGGGGCCGTGTCCACTTCGCGACACCAGGGGCCGGCTCAGGACCCAGCACATTTGGCGGGTCAGAGCCAGCTCACTCAGCCTCTGCAAAAAAATCATCTTTAGATCTTTAGATTGCAAGGTCCAGGGTGAGTATTTGAAATATTGGAAACCTGAGTCGTGGCTCAGGGAAGGAAAACAGGATGGGTGAAAAACCAAGACAGCACCCTGGCCGGGTCCTCCTGGCATCTCCCGTCACTCCTGGCCCAGGTCAGGGTCTCCATCTCTAGAGACCAGTTGGCCAACGGCTCCTTCCCACCCACACACAGGTGAAGTCAGGCCCAGCCACCTAGCAGAGACCTGGGTTTGGTTGTCCCAAGTCCTCAGCCTTCTAATCCCGGGTTCTCAGTCCCGGGCTGCAGCAAGAGGCCCTACGGGGCCCACAGTCCAGGGACCCTGTCATGTGTGTTTGCATCGGAGGTGGCTCAGCCGGAGACCACTGGCAGCATTGAGATGCTTTGGTTGGATCGAGGCATTTGGGTTTCAGCAGCTGCCACGTCTGATTAGACCTGATGCATTGAGCCCGACGCGCCGGGCGGCTGTTAGCGCTGCTGATGAGGAAACCAGTGATCCAGAAAGAACACCGCGGCCCAGCACGCCGTGCTGCAGTCAGGAACAAGCAGGCTGAGCCTTTGCTGGTGTAAACACTGTGAAAATCAGCCATCGAGAGGGAAGGGGGCCAGAAGCATGGCGCAGTCCCTCGGATCCCATTCTGTTCTGCCTCTGAGATCCTTGTGTCGTTTTTCTGATCAGAAGTGCTGCTTTCCTTAACAAGACAGAGGAGATGCGTGGGCACGTGTCTCTGGCTTCCTGCCTTATTATTTTAATGGCTCAGAATCAAGCAGAGGAGAGCAAGGAGCCCCATCAGCGCACTCTGCTCAGCCGAGATGGACGGAAATCCAGCCGCGAGACAGGCAGGCCCCGAGGAGTACAGGGCAGCCCTCCGTGCTCAGGAGCCCTGCTCAGTCCCAGCGCCACCCCAGGCCTGCAGACCCTCCAGACCCTGCTGACCCCACAGTCCTGTCCCAGCCCTGTCGGCCGCAGGCTGCTCTGTGGCTCACTCAGAGCTGGCGTGGCCCACAGCACGATTGGGGATGCTGGGGGGCTCACATCACTTCTCTGCACCCTCTCTGAAGGTGGGTGATAGGTGGGCAAGACGGATTGAATAGACATATAAATCATAAACAAAGCATTATCAATCCCACTCATACACATAGATATATAAATCATGGAGCATCATCAAACTGAATCCACCAATAAATACCAGAATAGCACATCATGGTCACACTGAATTTATCCTGGAAATTCAAAGTTTAACATAGAGAATAGAAGGCTCAGAATCAAAGCAATTCACTCCATGAACAGATGAGAGGAGAAAGATTACGTGTAGCTCAATCAATACAGAAAAAGAATCTGAAAAAAATCCAGCATTCCTTCACGATAAAATAAAAAACTTTGGCTAATGAAGAATAGAAGGTAACTCTAATAAAAAAAAAAAAAAAAACTACCAAAAAAAAAAAAAAAACTACCAAAAAAAAAAAAACTACAAAAGACACCACACAGCCACTGAAAGTGTCTCTTTGACATGAAGAGAAAATCAAATGATTCTTGTTTCCATCAGCACCCATCAGAAATGGGCTGGAGGCCTGTTTGCAAGACGAAAAAAGAAATACATAAGAGTTGCAAAGGAAGACACAGAACTGCATATAGTCATAGATGATGAGATAAATAATCTGTAGGATTACAGGAGTTAAGCAAGACTCCCAAGGACAAAATTAACATAAGAAAGTCCATTATTTCTACACCTATCCACAGCTAGAAAACGAAAGATGTTAAAACATACCATCTGCAATAAAGTTTTTTAAATAGTTGAGATTTAGAAGTATATCTAACAGAGTTTAAGACATCCACAGAGACGTTCACAAAACTTTCCTGAGAAACTTTAAAGAAGGACAGCACAGTTGGAGGAGCGTTCCTATCAACCAGCTCGAGGACTCAGGGTAGCCAAGACGCCAGCTCCCCTCCGGCAGCCTACTGAGCTGATCTTCGTGGAACTTGACAAGCCAAGTCCACAATTCATGCCAGAGTGCAAGCAGTGAAAAATGATAGTAAAGCTGGTTCCACCACACAGCAGGACTTGTCATAGAGCCACAGTGACAGACAGTGTGGCATCAGCCAGAGGCTCAACAAATAGCCCAGAAGAGAAGGAAGTAGCCAGAAGCAGGGCCAGCCTCGTGTAGACACCCACGTAGGAAAGGGCAGAACCCTGAAGCCAGGGGAAAAGCAGTTCCTTCCATGAATGATGCTGCGACCCGGGACATACACATGAAACAGTAACAAAACCGACCCCTCCCTCACACCATACCCTGGGGGTCAGCGCCACACGAAACAGTAACAAAACCGAGCCCTCCCTCATACCATACCCTGGGGATCAGCGCCACACGAAACAGTAACAAAACCGACCCCTCCCTCACACCATACCCTGGGGTTCAGCGCATATTTTCTATAAAGGGCCAGACAGTCGTTTGGACCCTGGAAAGCCACATAGTTGGCTTCTGCCTCAACCACTCAATGTGCATGGCTGTGTTCCAATAAAACTTTACTGACACAAATAAGTGGTGAGCCGGAGTCGACCCTCAGGCTGTAGCTCACTGACCCTTGCCATGCCCAAAAATCATTCCTCATGAATCACAGACCTAATTATGAAAGAAAAAACTCTATAGTTCTTAAAAGACAAGACAGGCCAGGTGCGGTGGCTCATGCCTGTAATCCCAGCACTTTGGGAGGCCAAGGCAGGTGGATCACCTGAGGTCAGGAGTTTGAGACCAGTGTGACCAACATGGTGAAGCCCCGTCTCTACTGAAAACACAAAAATTAGCTGGTTGTGATGGCAGGCGCTTGTAATCCCAGCTACTCGGGAGGCTGAGGCAGGAGAATCACTTGAACGTGGGAGGCGGAGGTTGCAGTGAGCTGATATTGCACCACTGCACTCCAGCCACTGCACTCCAGACGGAGCAAGATCCCATCTCCAAAAAAAAAGAAAGAAAGAAAGAAGAAAGAAAGAAAGAAAAGAGAGGGAGGGAGGGAGGGAGGAAGGAAGGAAGGAAGAGAGAGAGAGAAAGGGAGAGAGAGAGACAGTAAATACCTTCATGACCTCAGAGTAGAAATGAATTCCTCTAAAAAGGCACAAGGAAAAACTCCTACCCATAAAAGGAAACTACTGATAAATTCAACTACATTAAAAGTGAAAGCTTATGTTCACCCAAAACCTATATCCACAACATGTAAAAGAAAAACAAACAGAAAAGCTCCTACAAATCAATTTTTTAAAGACCAAAAGCAACAGAGAAGAGGTAAAAGTCCTGAACTGGCACTTGGTAAACCGGAAATCTCCGTGGGCAGTAAACGTGGAAAATGTGCTTCCTGTTCCCAGTCACAGGGAAATGCAAATCTAAACACTGAGCGGCCAAGCGCACCCTCCACCCTCCTCCCACACCCCCACCGGCTCCCCAGAGTCCCGTGCTGGTTCGGCTTAGGCTTCGGGGACCCACACCCTCCCTCTGAGAGCAGCCCAGCCTTACCTAGGATGGGCCCAGCCAGCCTGGGGTCCCGCAGGACAAGGCAGGTCAGGGACGGGGGAGGCACCAAGAAAAAGCGTAGCCTGGGGAGGTCCTGACCATCCTGGGGCCTCCGGCTCAGTGCACACAGGTGGAGGAAGGAGAGCTAAGTCCCCGTGGGCTTGTCCCACATCCTCCCTCTCCAAGGACAAAGCATCACTTACCTGCCCTTGAAGTCGGTCACGTGGCCCCCCAGCACCTGGAGAAGCACAATCTCACCCTGGGGTCCAGGCCTGGCCGCCGTGGTGGAGGTCCTGGGGTCCCAGCCCTGTCACCGGAGGCCAAGACTGAGTTGGGAGATGAGGCCACAGCAGCAGCAAGGGCAAGGGATTCCACTCCACAGGCCCAGTGGGAGATGTAGGGCCCGGCGGGAGATGTGGGGCTCGGCGGGAGATGTGGGGCTCGGCGGGAGATGTAGGGCCCGGCGGGAGATGTGGGGCCCGGCGGGAGATGTGGGGCCCGGCGGGAGATGTGGGGCCCGGCGGGAGATGTGGGGCCCGGCGGGAGAGGGCCCTCGAAGGGTGGCACAGCACACCCTGTGTGGGAGGGAGAAGGAGACACCCCAACCACAGAGCAGAGCCACGTAGAACGTGACTCAGCAAAGTAAACGGGTGATCCGAGTCCCTCACAAAGGCGGCTCCGTGACACGACGTCCAGAAACAGGTGAAAACTGGCCGGTGTTCCAGGATGCACGTGGTCCGGGAAACTTCCGAGGAACATTTTATGGTCCATTTTATGACTTCAAGAAAATGTGTTAAACAGTCATGAGGGCTCTCTCAGGCATCCAGCACCATTTTAAACGTGTGAAATACGAACTCGTCCCCACCTTCCCAGTGACACTCTGTAAAGGGAACCCACGCTTTCTGGATGCAAAGCCCAGTTGACAGTGACCCACAGGCCCGAACACTGCCCAGCTCCGATGCGGCTGCTCTTACTGGCACCCGGCCTGGCCCTGAGAGCCCTGGATGGTCACTGCTCCATCCCCGGCCCAGCAGAGCACTTCCTTCCCAGCAGGCAGCCTGCGCCAGCCAGCTCTCTGCTCTCAGCCCAGGGTCAGTGCTTCCTGCAGAGGCCTCTGCTCGCTCCAGCTCGGGCACTGGCTGGTTGAGGGGAGGGGATTAAACACTTGGAACCCAGACCCTGGCTGGGGATGGGGAGGGAGGCTGGAGACCACCCTCTATTCCCACAGGGCTCTGAGTCCTGTTGCCGGCCAAGCACTGACCCCCTCCAGCCCCACCCAAGCCCCCTTCACCCCCGGCCCCTGCCGTCCCTGTGTCCTCTGCACCCCCAGCCCCTCACGTCACCTCCTGCCCTCCCCAGGTAAATCCTGCGCTCCTGTCACACGCAGGGGAACAAAACAGGGTAGCAGCAGGGACGTGAGGGTGTGGCCAGGACCCCCAGACAAAAAGGAAGGCAGGTGACTCCCTTTGACCAGCGTCCAGGCAGTGCCTCAGATTTCCCCGAAAGGAGGGCGGGGATGAGAAGCAGGACACGGACCACAGGCTTCTCCGCCCTGCGCCGCAGGTCAGCGGAGACAGAGGCCTGTGGATTGTGGCATTTCTTCTCGAATCCCTGTCTTATTCTCACTGCATAGTCACACACACAGCCCATCACATGTATCATGTCGTGAAACAAATATCTGTGGTGTGGACGTACCCCCGTGAACTTAGGAGCCCTTTAGCAGCAAGAAAATCCTATTTATCCTTAAATCCTCAGCACCCAGCCCAGGGTCTGCCATAAAAGTTAAAGAATCAAGGCTGTAATAAGGTGTGGGGGCAGATATTTAACCAGACGAGATGCCTCCCAAGCTCCTTCCAAACCTCAAGCATTGCTCTAATGTGGACAGGGGGAGTTTGTCCTTCCCAAGTCTGTTGGAAATCCCTCTGCTTCCTCCAGTCACCGCGGATCCCTCAAAAACTACTCCGATGCTGAAATGTAGTTTTCCATCTTGGCTTGGGAACAGTGGTTCGAATGCACTTCTTGAAACCTATGGAAATGCAGTATCTCTCCAAAATGTTCCGTTTGGGAGGTAATGATGGGATCGCAGGTGTTCGGAACAGAACGTCATTAGGCGTCCATCAGCCCCGCTGGAGCCAGGGCCAAGGGGGCGGCCCTGACCTGTCCCTTCTCATCACATCAGTTACTTTCCATTAGCGGGAGGGGAAATCAGCAGATGCTGGTGAGGGCGGTCGCGGCGGGAAGCAAACCCCTTCTGTGCGTAAACACTCAGATCTTGGGCTCTGAACAAGGTCTTTTGGCAACACTTCCGGTTAATACGTTTCATGAATTTATGAAATCCTAGCACTCAAGGCTTCTCCATGAGGATTATTGCCAGGCTGTGAGGGGAGAGGGCTCCGGCCAGCATCTGCTGAGCTGAACTTCCAACAGAGATAAATGGGGAGACACTGTTTCCTCAACCAGGAATCCTTCAGCTTCTGTGGGGTCTGCAATTATCCTTCAAAAACTGAGCCCCCTGAAGGCACTTAAGGAAAAATTGCCACAGTGGGGATGGGGGCGGCTTCTGAGCCAGGAAATGCTGTGCTCGGAGGGGAGGCGCAGGGAACTCTGAGGATTAAACCCCCGTCAGGCATAAGCGCAGGTTCCGGTCCTCACTTCGCCCTCCAGCATCTTCTCCACAGAGAAGGGAAGGAGAAGGAGGAGGAATCATTAATTCCGAAATAAGTTATTTGTGGAAAACAGAATTCGACTGACAAAGAGTCCACTTTCCAGCAGCAATCCTAAGCGAGCACCTGGCACACAGCCGGGGGCCCAGGGGGCCTGTCCAGCGAATGAACGAGTGACCTGGGGATGTCTCATCAGAGGCCAGTGCGCCGACACAGCCTGGCAGCCACACGGCGACACGGGGCTCTAATTAATTCTCCAAGAAGAAAAACTTTGTTTTCTGAGAAACGCAAAGTGTTCTTGAAAGTGGTGTTTCAAGGATGTTTCCCAAGGGCCTGGCACAGTGTGCGGCAAATTTAAATCCTCTGAAAAGAGAGAAGAAAGAAGTGAAGGGAGGAGGGAGAGGGAGGGCAGGGGAGGGAGGGGGGAGGAAGGAGAGGGAGGGCAGGGGAGGGAGGGGGGAAGGAGGGAAAGCTGGGAGGAGGGAAGGTGGGGGAGGGGGAAGGGGAGAGGGGGAAGGGAGAGAGAGGGGAGGGAGAAGGGGAAGGGAGGAGGATGGAGGGGAAGGGAGGAGGAGGGAGGGGGAGGGAGGGGGAGGGAGGGAAGCGGGAGGGAGAGTCCCTGGAATCTACCCCCACTCCCATGGAGGAAAGGAGCCGGCATTCCCGCAGCATTTGTCTCCTCCAAGGCCCCTCCACTTCCCTTGCAAGAGGCCACTGTGGCTCTGGACTCTCCCAGCACAAGGAGTGGACGTGGACGGCAGTGAAAGTCCTGCTTGAGTTGGCCAGTGTCTCACCCTTCAAAACCTGCCCCTGGCCAGTGAAGTGACCCCTGACCTCCCTCAGTTCCTCGCTCTGTACCCCGTCATCAGCTGCGCCCCCAAGAGCTGTGGAAGAGGACCGGAGGGCTGGGCTGAGTGGGGGATGCCTGGGGCTTGGCCTCTGCAGGACCCAGCCTCATGTCACTTTGGGGCTCCATCAGCTTCGGGAAGTGCAGCTGCAAGGAGAAGCCAGGAATACCTTGCTTGGAATTCTAACCTCTTTCCTCACCGCAGCCGGAATGTTCCAGTCAGTGCATTAACGCCGAGAGAGGAGGTTGTCAATCACCTCACAAACGTGGCCACTTAACAAAGATGCAGCTTATTGTCAGCGTGTCTTTCATGAGCTTGTAACAGAGACACAAAGAGGCCGGGCACGGTGGCTCACACCGGTAATCCCAACACGTTGGGAGGCCAAGGTGGGCAGATTGCCTGAGGTCAGCAGTTCGAGACCAGCCTAGCCAACATGGAGAAACCCCCTCTCTACTAAAAATACAAACATTGGCCGGGTGCGGTGGTGGGCGCCTGTAATTCCAGCTACTTGGGAGGCTGAGGCAGGAGAATCGCTTGAACCCAGGAGGCGGAGTTTGCAGTGAGCTGAGATCATGCCACTGCCCTCCAGCCTTCGCAACAGAGCAAGACTCCATCTCAAAAAGAAAAAAGAAAAAAAAAAGAGACACAGAGAGAGGAGAGTAAGGGCGTTTGACTCGGATCATCAGATGCTGTGATGGTGCCAGTGGGTAGACACCAAATGCCCTCCTCTGTAGCTGTGGCTCCTGGTAAACTCCCCAGGCAGCTCAGATGCCCAGACTCCATGCCAAGCCAGCTGATGCTAACTCTCACCGGTTCTTTGAGAGCACAGATGACCTCCACGTTCCCAATGTAGCTACATATTCATCAGTTAGAGGAGACGGAGAAAGCCCATTGGACAAAGACAATTACTCAAGTGGGAAATTACTGCGTTTTTGTAACAGTGCGTCACAGCACAGTCCCGGGAAGGGTGGAGGACTCAGAAAGAGGAGAGGAAGCTGGGCTCAGGGCTCACACCTGTGATCCCAGCACTTACAGGGGGCTGAGGCGGGAGGATCACTTGAGCCTGGGAGTTCAAGATCAGCCTGGGCAACATAGGGAGACCCTGTCTCAACAACAACAACACAAAATTAATTTAATTTGTGAAAATTAGCCAGGCAGGATGACACACACCTGTAGTCCTGGCTACTTGGGAGCTGAAGTAGGAGGATCACTGAAGCCTGGGAGGTCAAGGCTGCAGTGAGCCATGATTGCACTGCTGCACTCCAGCCTTGGCTACAGACTGAGACCCTTCAAGAAAAAAAAAAAAAAAGGAAGGCAGGAAGGAGGGAGGGAGGGAGGGAAGGAAGGAGGGAGGGAGGGAAGGAAAGAAGGAAAGAAGTTAGGAAAGAAGGAAGGAGGGAGGGAGGGAGGGAGGGAAGGAAAGAAGGAAAGAAGTAAGGAAAGAAGGAAGGAGGGAGGGAGGGAAGGAAGGAAGGAAGGAAGGGAGGGAGGGAGGGAGGGAGGGAGGGAGGGAGGGAGGAAGGAAGGAGAAAGAGGAGATTATAATTCTTGCCAGGGTGTGTGGCTAAAACCTACCCAGTCTAACAGTAAATCATGATGCCCAAGGGGAGGGTGCACCGTGGGGAGCAAGCTGGAGGAATGAATTCCAACTGAATGGCATATCCAGAGGTCCAGCCTCTAAAAACCAGAATCATTCAGGAGGGGCAGTTTGCATGTCAACTAACAACTTCAAATGGGTTTTCCTTTAAGAGAGTTACTTCCTTTCTCCACTTAGGAGTATTTCACTGGTTCCAGTTGTATCGCCATCTTTCTGGCCCTGAGTTGGTGCAACCCTTGGGTCGTATCCATCCATCCAACCCAACCCAACCCTGGCCCATGAGCCAACTGCCTGCAGCTCGCTTGCAGTGGTCCAGGCATGGCCAAAGGAGAAGGAGGATAGGATAAATTACATTAAATCAAGACAAACAGGGGTTCTTTCTTTCAAGTAATTTTGCCTCATTTATTGAAACAGATACAGAGCATGAGTTTAGGGCACAGTTTTGAAGTACGTCTGATCTCAGGAAAGGTAGGGGAAGACTCAGAAGTAACCAAATTTTTTTCAAGAATTACAGCTTACCTGTTCCTCATTAAATGGATTAGAGAAGCACAGTGAAGGATGATTGATATTAAACATCCAAATCACAGTGTCTCTTTATCAATGTGAGGGACTGCAAAGTGAAGCAAGGTATCTTCTACTTTGTAGAGACATACTGACCTGCTTCAGACCACTGGATCCCTGGACATTTCAACAAGGCCACGAGGACCTGAGTTAGTGTGGGCTGATCTGTCCTCTCTGAGATATTTGCTACTTCCAGCTCACCAGACTCAAGCAACATGATACCACCAATGTGGCCGACCAGCTTGATGTTCTGTGGGATGGTGAACCGAGATGACCCAGTCCTAATTCTGACAGATGTCGGGAACACTGACTCAGCCCTGGGATGAGGCTGTGAAGGTATACTGCTGCCCCTGTCGTGTGAGAGCTGCTTCTTGGGCTAACTGGCCGATAAAAGCATTTGCCAGCTCCAAGCTGCTTGCAGATGTCAAGACGAAGGTTAAATTTTTTCAGTAACAAAACTGCATAATGAATACTGGTGACAAGAGCTGTTATCCAAGTTTACTGTGACCCACTGTCATTTCCTAACACCCACAGATTGTTTCACAGCCAAACATTGTTTTCTGATATTTCACAAATCAAAACTGCTATCCTACATGTTGTTAATAAATATTTTAAAGCTTCCCATTAAGCTATGATGCATTCAAGATTGTAAGATACATCAGAAATTAATTAATTATATCAAAAAATGTGGGAAGACTTCCTACTCACCCACCGAGCTCTCAAAGCTCAGCAAAGAATCATCCTTGGTGCGTCCCTGTCCATACCCCCTGCCCCGCCTCTCCCAGTGTTTCTGATTCACCTCCCCCCAGAGTCAAGCTGGCCTCCAGGTACATGCCCAGCCTCCCTCCCCTGTGCCAGGCCCTCACCTTCACAGACGCTGCAGCTGCCTCCTGCTGATCTCAGCACTTCCTGTTCAACCCTCCTCAGGCGGGCAGAGGGGCCACCTTCACAGAGCGGGAAAGGCCAGGTCCACCGAGCTGCCCACAGCCTCCTGATCCCCACACTCTATAGCAAGAGCCCACACTGGGATGCAGCCGAGTCACCTGCAGGGTTTCCTGGGCCCAATCCCCCCAGCTTCTAACCCAGTGGGTCTTGGGTGGGGCCCAAGAATGGCCCTGGTGACCCATCTCCTGGCAAGGCAGCTATTGCTGGCCACTCGGGGTGTACACTGTGGGGCACGCACCCTCCACGATGCAGTCTGAGCTGCTGGTCCTCTCCCCCTTCCTGCCAGGTGCCCCCAAAGCAGCCCTGAGAGAAGGATTTGAGCACAAGTAGCTGACTTGGGAGGTGACCCAGGAAACCGTGGGAGGTGCAGGGAAGTGAACAGGGAAGGGACAGAGCAGGAGAGGAGCCTGTGGTCAGGCAGGTGACACCATGCTGGGGGTGCACAGAGCCCGTGGAGAGCACGAGGGCCAGTGCTTCCGCCCCAAGGCCCGAGGGAGCTGGGGATGTGCTAGACAGGGAACACCGTCCCCTGAGCTGGACCCTGGGAGGGGCTGCCTAATTCCCCAGCAGCCCACCCGGGCAGAGGGGACCCAGCTGCCAGAGGTCTGCAGGGGCATCAGTGGAGACACAAGTGTTGGCAGCTGGACGTCTGGCCAGGGTGTGGGCGGCCCAACCCGTGGGTGACATCCCCCAACCACAGAGCGCTCCTCATGCCTTTCAGGGGCACTCCCTGTGTCTTCAGTGCCCAAGCCTCAGCGTCCCTCTCTCTGAGCTGGCGCCCTTGCCATCTCCTTGAAGCCTGCTGACCCGGCTCTTCCTTGTCTTCGGAGAGTGAGGTCCAGCTCCCTGGGGCCAGCACTTCCCAGACATCAGACACCACAGACAGAACCCACAGCCTGTGTCCGGCATAAATATTTCACATGTTTATATACAACCAGGCGGCTTCTGGGTGCTCAGAAGCCTGGATACTGCCTGGGAAATTGAATTCCTGTGTATTTTCATTCCAAAGAAATTATTTATAAGCGATTGATGGAGAACATACTCCTTCATAAATACATATTTACACTCCAGACGTTTCCCAGGGCAGAGCCAGCTGTGCGCTCTGTCACCCTGGACACGTGTGCTCGGCGCACACACGCACACACACGCACACACATACACATGTCCTTACCTCTTCATTATTAAACTTAATTCTTCCATATGGGAATTTAGGTTTTTAACCTTGAAAGTGATGAAAATCAGAACAGGAGCCACTGGTCTGCCTCCCCCACCCTGAGATGCACAGAGCCCCAGAAGCCTCTCACTGAACCTTATTTCCTTAAGGCCCACACGCCTGTGTAGGTGGCTGGGCACAGAGGAAGCTCTGGCTCTGCGGAGGAGCAAACACAGACGATGACAGGGACAGAGGACGCTGGTTTCTGGAAAGTGGCTGTTGATGTTGCTACTCCAGTCCGAATCCACCCCCAGAGAAGCGGGATGGGACCACGGGCCGTGCGGGACACTCCCCAGGAGAGCCACAGGGAAGCGGCAGGAGCCCAGGCACCCCACGGCCCGGCCCCTGAGCTCAGAAGGGAGGTCACGGAGGCATGCAACGCGAAGGGTGACTCTGCCACTGAACGTCCTTACGGGAAGACAAAGACCTCAGTCTCAGTTGCAAAACAAAATCCAGATTTATTCTGCTGACAAAAGGCGGAATGATTTAAAAAATGACGGGGATTAAGAAGGCTAAAGGACAAACAAAACCAAGGAGACGGGCGCAAACTCACAATGTGGGGGGGCCACAGACGGGAGCAGACACAACCCCAGGCAGACGCTGCAGACGGAAGGAAAGCAGGTGCCTCTGCACAGACGAGAGGCGCAACCCGCGTACGGAAGCGGCCACAAGAATTCAGATGTGCTCAGTAACAGGGGCCTGAAATGCTTATGTAAGACAAAGACAAAAGTGTTTTCAAATTTGACAGAAAAGCAGCTACCGTGAAAAAATTTAACCTTTCACTCCATCTTCAAATGTTAAGATGGACAGAGATAGATGAGATTGTAGGGGGGACATGAATAGTATGATTAATAAGGATGATTTAATAAATATGCACAGACATAGCACACACTTTTCCTCTAAAATTCATGAAAGATTTGCAAATATCCATCATAAATAAGGCTGCGGAACGAAAACTACAATAAATTGTAAGAGACAGAAATGACAATTCTGTTCATCTGAGACAAGAAGACCAGAAAAAATCACAAAAATAAATAAGGTTTTAAAAAGCCAACACTAGGCAATTTTAAAACATATGATTCTGTTTTAAAAGGAAATAAAGATTTTAAATGATAAACTTTCCAAAAATTAAAAGAATTCTCTGGGCGGAAACCTAGAGGGCCTGGCCAGAGCTCAGTGCAGAGGGGACGCCTTAGGTTCAGATGCCATAATTATCAACTTAGAAAACAGGAGGGGATCACAGGGTCAAAACTCTCAGAGGAGCTCTGGAGAATAGATAAGTTAGAAGAGAGAAATGGGAAGAAGACAGCACTTCATAATGAATTGGAAAACCAGGACTTTTATCCCTGGATCATTGAAAAATCGCACCTTTTTGAAAAAGCCAGTAAACTAGATAAACCTCTGAGAACCAATGGAAAACACAACATATCAACCACCAAAACATGTTTAATTGCAAGAGAACACTAAGGCAAATGTGTTATTTTTGGTAAAATGTCCACTTAGAACACGTTGTACAACTCAGCGGACGTATTTGAAAGCGTCAGTAGCGCCCAGGACTTCGGGGGAAAATTGTTATTTTCTGAAAGGAGCTTGCGATGTAGAAAGAATAAGCAGCTAACCGGATAGCAATGATTATCCAAAAATCACCGCAGAAGAGGGCTTGCGGCCCAGAGTATCAATGCTGAGTGCTTGGAACTATTCAAACGGTAAAACAGGAACTCTTCCAAAGCATAAGAAAGAGGAAACACATCCAATTCATCTGAAGGTAAGAATAGTCTAATTCCAAAAACCTGACAAAGACAGGACAGAAATAAACCCCAGTCCAATCTCATACAGGAGTAAAGAAGTACCAGCAATATGAATTCAGTGGCACATTAAAAGTACCGCACCCCACATGCAAATAGAGCGTCTTTGGGATTTAAAGGCGGTTTCCTGTAGGAAAGCAGAGGAAAATGGGAGAGGCAAAGGGGAGGACTCAGAAGTAGAAGGTCAGGGGACAACAGATTTCAGTTTGAGCAGTTATTGTATTTTCAATAAATATATTTGTAACAGTTATTTGGCAAAAGCCAACATTTCCTAAGGGGAAAAAGGGAAAAAAAAGATTTTAAAAAATTTATCAGAGTCAGACTCCACTCCACATGGGCTGCATCCAGCCCTCAAAATATCACCAGTGACGGCCACTAGGGTGGGCTCAGGTGGTGATGCCCAGTGACCAGTGACCAGGTGTCCTTGGAGACCCAGCCCCTGGCTTCACCTGGGCTGAAGTGAATCTTAGCAGAGCTCAGGACCTCAGGACAGGGAGGCCAGCCAGGGCCAGGTGCCAGAGAACTGCCACAGACCCGAAATCACAGCAAGGCCAGCTCTGTCCCAGCCCCGGATTCTGAGGGCCCCTCTCCTGCCTGGATGCAGTCTGGGGGTGTCAGTGCAGGTGCCACCCTTCCAGCCTGGGCATCTTGTGCCCACAGCTATGCCACATCACACTCTTGTCCCAAAGGAAGACATCTGGGCAGAGAGACAGAAGCAGAGAGCCTCGTAGATACTGAGTTTGCAGGGGTCCCTGCTGAGCCGGCTCAGGAGTTCCTGTCCCTGACCCCAGGGCTGCCTCGGTGCCATCCTTCCTCAGGCATCCCTGCCCTTCATGAACCTTCCATGCCTTTCCTTTCTTCCAGGGTGACCCACGTGGTGACAACCAACCACTGTATGCCCAGAGCCCACTCCTACCTGGGGGCTGCACACAGAACTTGGGATCCAGCCGCTCAGCCTGGGCCCTCCGGAGCCCACAGGGAAGGGGTTGAGCAAGGCTACAGACTGCAGTGTCAGCATTCGCACATCAGTCCTAATCCATGTACAGTCCTGTGCTGTTTAACCAGAGGGGCGCGTTCCACAAAAGACATCCTTTGGTGGTCTCCTTTGGTGGTCTCCTTTGGGAGAACATCTAGAGTACACTCAGACACACCTAGATGGCACCACCCACTGCACACCCGGACCGCCTGGCAGCACCCTCTGCTTCTGGACTGCACACGAAACAGTGTAGCTGGACTGAATACTGTGGGCAGCTGTAGCACCATGGTCAGTATGTGTGTCTCTAAACATACCTAAACGTAGAAAAGATACAGTAAAAATACAACATCATAATCTTATGGACCAGGCCACCATCATATATAAAGGTCTGTTGTTGACCAAAATACCGTTATACAGTGAATGACTGCAGTAGCAATGTACAATTGGGAATAAACATCTTTTTTAAAATGCCACTTACAATAGCTGCAAAATACCAATACTTCAAGAAATGAAATACCAAAAAAAAAAAAGGAAAGAAAGGAACGCAGAGGGGTGCAGGGCCTCACTCACGTGGCCTCATTCACAGCTGGACCTGGGGCAGAGCACCTTGTCACTGGGGTCGGAAGCTGTGTGCTATTAAAGGAAGATACCGCTGGGTGCGGTGGCTCACGCCAGTAATCCCAGCACTTTGGGAGGCCGAGACGGGCGGATCACGAGGTCAGGAGATCGAGACCAGCCTGGCTAACACAGTGAAACCCCGTCTCTACTAAAAATACAAAAAATTAGCCAGGCGTGGTGACGGGCGCCTGTAGTCCCAGCTACTCGGGAGGCTGAGGCAGGAGAATAGCGTGAACCCGGGAGGTGGAGATTGCAGTGAGCCGAGATCGCGCCACTACACTCCAGCCTGGGCGACAGAGTGAGACTCCATCTCAAAAAACAAAAAAATAAATAAATAAAGGAAGGAAGATGCAGGGAGCAGAGCCAGGGAAGGCTGCGGGAGGGCTCCCAGAACAGGGGTGGCACGTGGGGTGCACATGGAGGAATGCTCTATCAGGAGGAGCAGGCAGGAAGCTCACACTGGCAGCCTCATCAAAAGCATCCAAGAGGCTCCCGGCAGGTCTGAGAGTGGGAGTCCCCCGGGAGCCCTGTGTGTAGTCAGCACGCCCGGGGAAGATTTGGGTTGTTTTTCAGATTTTACGAGTTGAAATTGAAAATTTTGGCTGATGGCTTCCAACAGACATGGGGGTTTGTAATGGGGGGCGCTGGCCATTTGGGAGGCCCGTGGTACATTCCCACTAGCAGGAAGACGCCAGGTTTGCAGAAGGCATTCGTCCGCCAGCACCCGGCCAGACACGGCTGATGGTGCCACCAGCCTCGAACTTGGGGACAGCAGGAGGTGCGGCCCTGGGAACACGGGGCCTCCCACAGGCTCTCCTTCCCAAGGCACAGGGGGCCACGCCCAGCGCAGGAACCAGAGAGCTGGAGTCCCTGAGTCTTCACGTGGAAATGTCTCCTCGGAGGCTGAAAGTGCCTATTTCATGGACCCTGATCTGCCACCCCCACTGGGTATGGAGAAAGAAACTGATTTTGAGAAATTTCAGCTATCAGAGACCAGCAGAGTTTCCGCTGACCAGGGCAGCTGAGGTGGGCTTGCAGTCATCTCATCCCAGCCACGGCTATGGCTTCTGAGCCGCTCTGCCCTGGAGATACGCTCCTCATGGGTGACACAGACCCCCTCCCCCGTTCTACACACTATACTCCCGTTAACACAACCCGGCAGAGCACTCCACTGGCTGGTCACAGGCCGAGGTCCTCACCTGGGCATGACATCAGCACTTGCTCACGGGCTGACCAAGCCGGCCTGCACCTGTCCATCCTCCTCATGCTCTGCTGTGAGGCCAGGTCACCCTCACCCCAGCCGCTGCCCTCTGTGTGGTGGGTGTCTTGGGCTCTGTGTGGGGTCTCTATGAGGACCCACTTCCTCGTCCTCCCTAGCTGTTCTTTCAGGTCTGGCTCTGCACCCTGATGCTTCAGTCCAGGGACCCAGCCTGGGGCTGGAGGAGCACGGTCACCCACCCGGGAACCCCACTCCATTCCCCGCTGTGCTCTCTGCGACAGTGCCAGGCCCCCGCGAGCACCAGTGCTCCATGTGCAGCCGCTGAGTCTGTGGGAGGGACTACCATGGCCCCTGGGTCCACAACTGCATAGGCAAGGACAACCAGGGGTGCTTCATGCTGTTCATGCTCCACATAGCGCTGGGCTTGCAGCACCTGCTGCTCCTGCTCAGTGTCCCCACCCCGCGCAGCTACACGTGCGGTGGGTGGGATGCGCACGGCACCGTGTCTGCGCCTGCCTCCCTCATCTTCCTCCTCCTGGTAGTCTTGAAGGGCTTCCTCTTGGCACCCATGATGTTCACTATGCAAATGTGCGTCATCTGCACCGGCAGAACCAGGGTCAGGCAGCTGCAAAGGTGCAGCCAAGCTCACCTCCCCCTGTGGAAAGGGTCTGGCTCTATGGATTCCTCAAAGCTTGGCTGTCATATACCTCCCTTTCCACTCAGAAGAGGATTGAGGGCTTTTCATTCTCTGCAGCATTGGTCTCCACAGTGGGCAGGAACAGGGTGGCTTGTTGTCTGGGTTTGTTGTGTGCATTTCCCCCCTAACCACCTGCCAGTGCCTTAGCAGATGGTATCCTCAGTATGATTCCTATTTCAGGGGGATGCCCTCAGATGCCATCGTGGTGCCAGCCAGCCCTCTGAGGATCCAGGAAGGCGAAGGGGCTGATCCAGGCCAGGGAGACGTGGGGGCGAACACAGCCTTCTCGTTCCCCCACTTGGTCCCCTTGCTCCACCCACCCAGATCCCTTTGCAGCTGCCTAACCCTGATCCTGTGCCTTTCCACATAGATTTTAGAGTAAGCTTGTCTATGTCTTTAAAAAAGAAACCTTTGGGAGATATTGATAATGTGGGAGGTTGTGCATGTGTGGGCTACAGGGTACAGGGGAAATACCTGTACCTTCTACTCAATTTTGCTTTGACCCTGAAACTGCTGTAAAAAATAAAGTCTGATAATTAAATAATGAAGAAATAAGGAGGAATGAGTTCTGATGATCTATTGCACAGCATGGTGATAATAGCTGTGAACAAACGTGAACGTGAAAGAGCCAGTCCTTCAAGATGGATCGCACAGGGCCTAAATATAAAATACAGCCCAGCACTGTGGAGAAATAGGAATGCTTTTACACTGTTGGTGGGAATGTAAATTAGTTCAACTGTTGCGGAAGACAGAGTGGCAATTCCTCAAGTATCTAGAACCATTTGACCCAGCAATCCCATTACTGTGTATATATCCAAAGGATTATAAATCATTCTACTATAAAGATACATGCACACATATGTTGATTATAGGCCTATTTACAATGGCAAAGACTTGGAACCAACCCAAATGCCCATCAATGACAGACTGGATAAAGAAAATGTAGCACATTTATACCATGGAATACTATGTAGCCATAAAAAAGAATGAGTTCATATCCTTTTCAGGGACATGGATGCAGCTGGAAGTAATCATTCTCAGCAAACTAACACAGGAACAGAAAACCAAACACCGCATGCTCTCACTCATAAGTGGCAGTTGAATAGGAGAACACATGGACACAGGGAGGGGAACATCACACACCAGGGCCTGTTGGTGGGGTTGGGGGAAAGGCGAGGGAGAAAATTAGGATAAATAGCTAATGCATGCAGGGCTTAAAACCTAGATGACAGGTTGATGGGTGCAGCAAACCACCGTGGCACATGTATACCTATGTAACAAACCACATTCTGCACTTGTATCCTGGAACCTAAAGTAAAATTTAAATAAATTAAATAATTAAATAAATAAATAAAAATAAAAAATACAGCCAAGCGGCCATTTGCTGACCAGTAGTCACACACCATGCTCTGACTTCCCTGAAAACTCATATATTTTTATCTTTGGGATTTTCAGAGATCACCTGATCAACCTATTAGAGTTCGCCTGCCTCGGCCAATCAGGTCTCAGCTGTATAAACCAATCAAAGCCCAGATGTACCTGTCAATCACAACTCAGCTGCACTGACCAATCAGAACTGAGTGTCAACCCTTTACTGACATAAATAGACCTGGCAAGGAACCTGGGTGGGAACTTCTGTTGTGAAACCTGAGCTTTTTCTTTGTTCTCTGGAACACATTTTCGTTTTTCACCAGAGGCTGTATCTACCTAGTTTACAGACTGTTCACTGGAATAAAGTCTCTTTCCTTCGAATTCTTTTTCAGATAATTTTTCTTCAAATAGTTAATAATAATAATGTATATTCTAAAATTTCTAAGAGTCGATTTTAATTGTTCTCACCACAAAGAAATGATGACTATTTCAGATAATGGATATGTTCATTTGCTCGATGTATCATTCCACAATGTATATATGTTTTACAACATCATATGTACAATTATTTGTCAATTAAAAATAAATAAAAAATTTTTATATACTTTTTTAAAAAAGAGCTCTGCCTGACTGCAAGTCATAAAGTTTTTTCTCCTGTGTCAGAGTTTTACATTTTACATTTATGTCTATAGTCCATTGAGTTAATTTTTGCACAAGGAGGGCCGGGCGCGGTGGCTCAAGCCTGTAATCCCAGCACTTTGGGAGGCCGAGACGGGCAGATCACGAGGTCAGGAGATCGAGACCATCCTGGAGAACACGGTGAAACCCCGTCTCTCTTAAAAAAAAATACAAAAAACTAGCCGGGCGTGGTGACGGGTGCCTGTAGTCCCAGCTACTCAGGAGGTTGAGGCAGGAGAATGGCGTGAACCCGGGAGGCAGAGCTTGCAGTGAGCTGAGATCCGGCCACTGCACTCCAGCCTGGGCGACAGAGCGAGACTCCGTCTCAAAAAAAATAAAAAATAAAAATTTAAAAAAAAAATGTTTTTGCACAAGGTGTAAGCTTCAGGTCAAGGCTCACTTTTTTGTCATGGATGTTCAGTTGATCCAACACCATTTGTTGAAAACACTATTCATTAAAAATTTGAATTACTTTTACACCTTTGTCAAAAATCGGCCATATTTGTGTGCATCTATTTCTGGCGTCTTTACTCTGTTCCATGGGTCTATATTTCTGGTCTTCACTAACACTACGCTCTCTCGACTACTGTAGATTTCACCATAAGTCTTAAAATCAATAAAATGATTCCTCCAACTTCCTTCTTCTTTTTTAGAATTGGTTTAGATATTCTTGTTTCTTTGCTTTTCCATGTAAATTTTGGAACCAACTTACCTATATCTGCAAAACGTTTGTGCAGTTTGACTGATGTGGTATTAAATCTATGGATTACCTTGTGGAGAGCTGGTATCTCCACTTCAGAATTTTCTATACAAAAACATGACATGGCTTTCCAGTTATTTAGATCTTTGCTTTCTTTCATCAACATTTTGTACTTTTCAGCATACAACATACTTTTCAAAAATATTTATATCTGGCCAGGCACAGTGGCTCATGCCTGTAACCCCAACATTTTGGGAGGCCGAGGTGGATGAATCACTTGAAGTCAGGAGTTCGAGACCAGCCTGGCCAACATGGTGAAACCCAGTCTCTACTAAAAATACAAAAATTAGCCAGGTGTGGTGGCATGCGCCTGTAATCCCAGCTACTCAGGAAGCTGAGGCAGGAATTGCTTGAACCCAGGAGGCGGAGGCTGCAGTGAGCTGAGATGGCACCACTGCACTCTAGCCTGAGCGACAGAGAGAGACTCCGTCTAATATATATATATATGTCTAAATATTTCGTTTATTGAACCATTGTAAATTGATTTATTTTTTATTTTTGTTTCTAGTTGTTTATGGCTAACATATAGAAATCTAATTGATGGTTTTTATTTTCACCATTCTCCTGCAAGCTTGCTAAACTTAATTACAATAGAAATTGTTTTATAGATTCCTTGGGATTTTCTATGTAGACATATCATCTGTGATTAGGGATGGACATTTTTACTCCTTCCTTTCTAGTGTATTTTATACATATATAAAATATTATATTTTATATATATATTGCTTTTACACCTTTGTCAAAACTCAGTTGGCCATATTTATGTGTGTCTATTTCTGGATTCTTTATTCAGCCTATGTTTATATAAAAATACATACATACATATTACATATATCTTACGTATAAGACATGTCGTGTGTGTGTGTGTGTGGGTGTGTGTATCTCTTATTGCATTGGGCTAGGACTTCCAGCATGATGTTGAATAAGCAGAGTGAGACTGAGCATCCTTGTCTCGATTCTGATCTTCAGGAAAAAAGCATCACTCATTCACGATGAAGTATAATGTTAGCTGAAAGGTTTTCATGGTTATCTCTTTTTTTTTTTAAGGCAGAGTTTCACTCTTGTTGCCCAGGCTGGAGTGCAATGACACAATCTCGGCTCACTGCAACCTCCGCCTCCCATGTTCAAGCGATTCTCCTGCCTCGGCCTCCCGAGTAGCTGGGATTACAGGCATGCGCCACCACTCCTGGCTAACTTTTGTACTTTTAGTAGAGACAGGATTTCACCCCGTCTTGATCAGTCATGTTGATCAGGCTGGATGGTCTTGAACTCCTGACCTCAGGTGATCCACCCACCTCAGCCTCCCAAAGTGCTGGGATTACAGGCGTGAGCCACCGTGCCTGGCCCATGACTGTCTTTTATCCAAGTGAAGGTGTTCCTTTCTATTCTAGAAGTTTTACCATTTAAGAATGTTACTTTTTCTATATCAATTGATATGATCATGTGGTTTTTTCTTCTTTAGACAGTTAATATGGTGAATTGCATAGATTGATATTTGTGTGGTTTTTTTTGTTTTGTTTTTTTTTTGAGACAGAGTGTCGCTTTGTCACCCAGGCTGGAGTACAGTGGCCGGATCTCCGCTCACTACAAGCTCCACCTCCCAGATTCACGCCATTTTCCTGCCTCAGCCTCCAGAGTAGCTGGGACTACAGGCGCCGCCACCTCGCCTGGCTGTTTTTGGTTTTTTTTTTTTTTTGTATTTTTAGTAGAGACGGGGTTTCACCGTGTTAGCCAGGATGGTCTCCATCTCCTGACCTCGTGATTCGCCCACCTCGGCCTCCCAAAGTGCTGGGATTACAGGTGTGAGCCACCACGCCCGGCCTTAGATTGATATTTGAATATTGATTCTGTATTCTTAGGGTAAATGTCACTTGTTGTGATCGATAGATAGATACCATTTGCTAATATTTTTTGAGACTTTTGTTTTCATGAGAGACATTGGCCTGTAGTTTTAACTTTTCATCTGGTTTTGGCATCAAAGTCACGCTGGCCTCATTCAATGAGTTGGAAAGTGTTCCCTGCTTTTCTATTTTCTTAAAGAAATTGTATAAAATTGGTGTTATTCCTTCTTTAAATATTTGGCAAAGTTTGCCAGTGAGACCATATGGGCCTAAAGAGTTCTTTTTCAGGAAGATTTTTAACTAAAAATTCAGTTTTTAAAATAGTCACTCCAGAGGGTTTTTATCACAAATTCAATTTCTTTAATACTTACAGAATTGTTGAGATCATCTATTTTATCTTGGGTACATTTCTGTGGTTTGTGTTTTGTTCGTTTCCCCTAAGTGGTGGCATTTATGTGTGTGGAGCTGTTTATAGCATTGCCTTATTGTTGTTTTAATGCCTGTAGTGATAGCCGCTTCTTCACTGCTGGTATTCGTAATTCGTATCTTCTTTCTTTTTTTTCTTTTGTCAGTCATGACAGAGTTTTACGAATCTTATTTATCTTTTCAAAGAAACAGCTTTAAGTTTGACTCATCTTCTCCATTGTTTTTCAGTTTCGATTTTATTTGTTTCTTCTATTTATTATTTCTGTTCTTCTGCAGACTTCAGTTACCTTGCTCTATTTTTTGTTAGTTTTTTAATTTACTTTTGTTTTAGGTCAGGGGTACACGTGCAGGTTTGTTATATAGGTAAATTGCATGTCATGGGGGCTTGGTATACAGATTATTTTGTCATCCAGGTAATAAACATAGCACCCAATAGGTAGTTTTTTGATCCTTGCCCACCACCCACCCTCCACCCTCAAGTAGGCCCAGTGGCTTGGTTCCCGTTTCTGTGTCCATGTATACTCCGTGTTTAACTCCCACTTATAAGTGAAAACATGCGGTATTTGGTTTTCCGTTCCTACATTAGTTTGCTTAGGATAATGGCTTCCAGCAACACTCACATTGCTGCAAAGGAAGTGATCTTGTCTTTTTAATGGCTGTGTAGTATTCCATGGTATATATGTACCACATTTTCTTTATCCAGTCTACCACTGATGGGTATTTGGGTTGATTCCATGTGTTTGCTATTGTGAATAGTGCTGTAATGTACGTATGCATGCATGTGACTTTATGATAGAATGATTTATATTCCTCTGTATGCAATAATGGGATTGTTGGGTCCAGTGGTAATTCTGTTTAAAGTTATTTAAGAAATTGCCAAACTGCTTTCCACAATGGCTGAATTAATCTACATTCCCCCCAGCAATGCATGTAGGAGCATCTCCTTTTCTCCGTAACCTCGCCAGCATTTGTTATTTTTTGACTTTTTAATATTTTTTGCTAGCTTTTAAAGTTGGAAGCTTGGATTATTAATTTTAGGCCATCTTCTTTTCTGGTCTAAGCATTTATGCTATAAATTTGCCTCTAAGCCCTGCTTTAGCCACACTGTATAAAATTTGTATTTTATATGTTGTATTTTCATTTTTGTTCAAAGTATTTTTAAGTTTCCTTTAAGACATCTTTGTGATCCATGGATTATTCAGATGAGTGTTGTTCAAACATTTAATTTACAAGTGTTTGAAGGTTTCCTTTTTATCTTTTAATGTTTGCTTCTAGTTTAATTTCATCGTACTCAGAAATAATACATCGTTTGATTACAATTCGTTTAAAGGTGTTAAGGTTTGTTTTATGACCAAAATATGGTCTATCTTGGTGAATGTTTCATGTACTGTTGAAAAGTATGTTAATTAGATCTAGTTGGTTGATGATAATGTTCAGTTATTTTATATCCTTCCTGGCTTTCTACTAATTCTGTCCAGTACAAGGAGACGCCAAAATCTCCAACCAGTATGGGTTTGTCTCCTCCTCATTTCATTTCTATTTTGCTTTATGTATTTTGAACCTCTGTTGTTAGTTAGGTACATATACATGTAGGATTATTACGTGTTCTGTGAATTGATCTTTTTAGCATTACATGATATCTCTCTTTTCCCTCTCACAATTTTCTTTGCTCTGAACTCTGCTTTGTCTGATATTAATGTAGCCAATCCAGTTTTTATCATTCAGTGCTTCCATTATATGTATTTCTTTATCTTTTACTTTCAACCCACCTTTATCATTATATTTGAAGTAAATTTCTTGTACATAGCACATGATTAGGACACGTTTTGTTTCTTTCTATTTTGTTTTTTGATTTTCTGAGACAGCGTCTCACTCTGTTGCTCAGGCTGGAGTGCAGTGGTGCGATCATGGCCACTGCAGCCTTGAACTCCTAGACTCAAGAGATCCTCCCACCTCAGCCTCCTGAGTAGCTGAGATTACAGGCACATGCTACGACGTGCAAATAAATACATAACTACGACATGCGAATAAATACAATGCAAATAAAATACATTTGCATTGAGATTTGGATTGAGACCTACCAGTTTCTTTGCTTTTTGTTTCCTCCCTCTGGTTTCATTTTTCCATTTCTCCTTTCCTTCTGTCTGGTTTATCTGGACTTTCTTTAGGATTCTGTTTTAATTTCTCTGTTGTGTTTCTGACTGTATCGCTTTGTATAATCTCTTTAGTGATAGCTCCAGGGATTAACTATACACAGTCAGCTTTTCACGGTCTTCTTAGAATCATATTTTACCACCTCACGCGTATTACAGAGACTTTACTGCCAGTCAGGCCCCTGTATCCTCACCCTTCTTGTGGTCATCTTATATAACATATGTATGTTCACTGAACACCCCATCAGACAGAGTTATACTTTGTACTTTCAACTGTAATTCTCAAAGCATAATTTCAAACGCAAGCGGGGAAGAAGAATCTCTTTACCCAGATATTTACTGCTTCTGTCTCACTGGCTGTGAAGTTCTTGAACTTTGCTACGGTGGCTGTAGGCTGTTGTAGATGGGCCAGTCAGCAGGGAACTTGCAAGAATCAAGTCCCAAGTCTGGACAGGGATGGGGTCCAAAGGGACGACGGGATTTCCAGGCCCCAGATCCAATTTGCAGAACGCTCGGCTGACCCAGGGCACAGAGCGTCATGCAGCGGGTGTGCTGGCAGGTGTGAGCTCTCTCCCACCCTCGGGGGAAGCCACCCGCCCAGAAGCATGAAGCAGCTGTTTCTGCTGCCGCGCCCATGCTCCTCACCCCCACCCGGACTCTTCTGCCAGCCGTGGAAGACGATCAGATCCCCCCGAGATTCCTGGTGCTGCGAGATCATGTGATCGTGTGATCACATGACAAACAGACCATCCATCTGATACATGTCTATACCCAATTCTTAAATTTTAGAAATAATAATAACTTTTAAACAACTAACAAATATGCTGCCCGCTATCCAGGACCATTCTGAGCACTTTCCCTACATGAATTCTGTCTTGTCTTTTTTTTTTTTTTTTTTTTTTTTTTTTTGAGACGGAGTCTTGCTCGGTAGCCCGGGCTGGAGTGCAGTGGCCCGATCTCAGCTCACTGCAAGCTCCGCCTCCCAGGTTTACGCCATTCTCCTGCCTCAGCCTCCCAAGTAGCTGGGACTACAGGCGCCCACCACCTCGCCCAGCTAGTTTTTTGTATTTTTAGTAGAGACGGGGTTTCACGGTGTTAGCCAGGATGGTCTCGATCTCCTGACCTCGTGATCCGCCCGTCTCGGCCTCCCAAAGTGCTGGGATTACAGGCTTGAGCCACCGCGCCCGGCCGAATTCCGTCTTTTCATACCAAGCCTAGGAGGTAGTATTTTCAACCCCATTTTACAGATGGGACAACTGAGAAGAGAGACGTCAATCAAACCCCCAAGGCGACACAGCAGTAGCTGTCAAAGCTGGAATCTAAACCCAGACGATGGGCCCCTGAGTGTCTTCACTTACCCACCGTGGCCTGGCACTGCCAAGGAGACCTGAGAGTGACCTCCCTCTGCATGAGGAGGCTCAGTAGCCAGCATGGTGCTAAAGCCAGGGCAGGATGGCGTCCCATTCTGATACCAGCTGCCGGCATGTGCCCATTCACCTGGCGGTGGCCCAGTGAGCACCTCACCTGGGCAAACCCCTCCTAGGCACTGCAGGTGGCCAAGGCCTCCCTCCAGGGCCTCCCGTCCAGGAGTCTGCTTTTAGTGACAGACTGTAAACCATGGTAGAGGAGGTTTAAAATGCAGAAAGAAAAGCAACATGTAATAACATGTTCTCAACCCTTGCTTACAAAGTTCTTTATTTGTAACAAATAAATAAATTAAATAAAGCCAGCATTAACTCCGTATACCAGAATGAAAATGTAAAGAGGTGAGAAGGACAATCCACTAGTGCCCCAAACCCCAGATGTCCCCAACTTCCAGAAGCACCTGCAGGGAACCTCCTCGGGACCTTCCAGTGGGCACACCTGTCCCTTGGCTGGTGGAGGGAATGACCCTGTAGAGAGTGGGCTCATCAGCAAGGCTGAGGAGTGGATGGACGGTTCCAAAAAAACCTGATGCTTCCAACTGGAAATTAGAGTCCAGGTCCCTAGATAGCAGGGGGATTATAATTTTAAGAACAAACTTGTACAGAGTTCAGGGTCCAGCTCTTACTGAGCCACAGGAGGTGTGAGCCAGTGAGGACAGGACCCCCGTGGACGGGCATGAGGAGCCCAGGACCTGGACACCAGCCTTTGGTCAAGGACGCTGGGCTGCTGGGAATGTCGGGTTGGATGGGAGTGAGGGGGATCAGGGAACGAATCCAGAGCACTCCAGGCCCACCCCAGGCCTCCTCCTGCCCTGGGAGCAGCAAGTGGGGAGGTGCCGAGGAGAGTGCTACACGGTCCAGCTCCCTCCACCTGCGGACCCACACAGCGAAGAGCAGGTGACCACCCACAGAGCAGGTGCGGACCACGGAGCAGGTGCAGACCACGGAGCAGGTGGGGAACCGCCACGGAGCAGGTGTGTCTCATCTCTTCCTCTGGAAAAACATCCTCAATTTCACCCGTTCTCACCAACTCCACCCCCAGCGCAAGCAGCCCCACCTCCCACCCCAGCCTGGGCTGCTCCAGGAGCCGAGCCCAGGCCACCATTCGGAGACACCTACTTTCCCACACTCACTGCCCAAACCCAACTCCTTTCTGTGGGCGACCTGGCCCCACCCCCGCCCGTCTCCCACCAGCCCTGCAGGGACCCCCGTCAAACTCCCCAAGGTCCGCAGCAGGGCTGGGGGCAGCTGCCAGGAGAAAGCCAGATCCCGTGCTGGCCTCTGCCCTGAGGCCAAACCCAGGGACTGTCAGTACAGATGCAAGGGCCGGCCCCTCCCCAGATTCGGGACACCAGGGAGCCATCCAGGACCAGCGTTCCCATGGCACCCACGGAGGCCTCTGCTATGACTGCATGGGGTCTAGATCCTGCCTCTGCCGCCCCCAAGGGCAGCCGCAGGAAACCTGGGCCACAGCTGCCCTGTCAGAGTCTGTCTCCCAGGCCCCCACCTGAGACGCTTCCTGACCCAGCCCTACTTGCCTGGAGCTGGGTCACCTGAGTGCATCAGATCCGCCAGCGTCCACTGGCCCCCAGGGTCAGATCCACCAGCATCCACTGGCCCCCTGAGTGCATCAGATCCACTGGCGTCCACTGGCCCCCAGGCAGCCAGCACATGTGAATCACCATTCCACGCTCAGTCCACCGGCCTCACCAGGGCAGGGGCCCTGCCTTCCACTCCCGGCCACTGTGGATGACAGGCTCCGAGGTGCCCAGGACCCAGGGCAGCAGGACCCCCCCGTGCAGAGCCCTTCCCCACACCAGCCAGGCCTGGGACCAGGTGTGCAGACCAAGGAGGTCCTGGGGGAGGGGAGCGGGAGGGGTTCTGGCTTCTTCGATAACCATGAGCCCTACAAAAATCACCTTCCCTTTAGGAGCAAGGACGGGTCCTGCTGAATAGCTGTGGGGGTGGGATCAAGGCAGCAGCTGCCTCAGGAGCTCATAGGTGCTAAATCCCTCGTCAGGGTGGAGAAGGCCTCCCAGAGGATCTCTCCTTGCAGTGGTGCCTGGCGGGGCTCTTGAGAAAGCTCTGGGGATTTTCAACCTGGGAAAGAGGACGTAGAGGTTGGGAAGGAGGCGGCGCTCTCCAGAATGTTAAATCAGCACAGCCCTGGCTCCACCCCACGCCCCACATGCGAGTCAGCTCTGGCTCCCGGGCACCAAACCTGGCACGCTGCAAGTCTGACAGCAAAGGACACACACTCAGGCCAGACACCTGGAGGAGAGGGCAGGGCCAGACAGCGTCTCCTGGGCCCGAGGCTGTGCCCGGTTCTGTGCCCTTCTCTGGGTGGGTAAAGAGAAAGGGGCTCAGAGTCGCTGTTGGAGAGGATGTGGGCCCTTGAGAACGCACCCCTTCCCAATGCCCTCTACTGCCAATTTGCCTGAGCTCTCCCCCCCCCCACAAGCTCCAGACTCAATGATATTCTTTCATCCTCATCTAGGGACCCTGCCTGCGGAACACCCTGAGCTCTCATCACTGCCTGCGACAGTCCTGTCTGTCCCCAAGACCCCTAAATATCCCTGCACTGCAAAGCACCTCTGGCTCCCCCGCCGTGATCTCAGAACACAGACTGTGTCCCTTGGTGACGACCCCTCCAGGGCCCCCTTGAGAGGGTCTGTGAGATTCAAGCCCTCAGAGCTCCAGGAAGTATAGAGGGAGCTGGTTTCACGGCCCCTGTGCTGGGACTCAGTCCCTCAGAGCTCTGAGAAGTGCAGGGGCAGCTGGCCTCAGGGCCCCCTGTGCTCAGTGCCTTCCCATCCCATCGACTGCGGGGAGTGGTAGACCAGACGGCCTTACAGGCAGGGTCTCAGATCCAAGAGGCAAACTCTACTTGGCCTGGCCTGAGATGTCTGCAGCAGGGGAGTTCCTGGAAGGACACCCGTAGTTTGCACGGACAAGGAAAGCTTCAAGAACAGGGAAACTGAAGCTGAGGCCCCAGGGCCTGAGGGTCTCAATAACCATCAGCTCATCACACACTCCCTTCCCCAGTCCCTCCTTCCAGCAGGAGACCTGGGCTCCTCTGAGTTGAGATCAGCCCAGCCATGGCAGGAGCTCTCCCTCCACCTCCCTTGTGGGAACCCCCAGGACGCACTGGCAGCAGTCCTGTGCCCCTGCCTGGCTGATCACTGTGGCAAGGACACCACGGGAGCCCTGGGGGAACATCTCAGGGGAGAAGGGACTTCCCAAAGAAAGGGGGTCAGTAGCACCCAGGGATCTCTCCGGCAAAACCTGAGGTGAGGCCTGCGCAGCCTTCCTGGCCATGCCATCACCCCAGCACTGAGGGTCCTGCCAGAGACAATACCGTGCTCCCAACCAGGGCCCCTGCAGTCACTCCAGGGGGCGTGACCAGCCAGCCACAGCCACTTTTCCTGGGCCAGGAGGCGTCAGGGGCAGGGTGGTCCCTGCCTGAGGTCCTACCAGGGACCCGCTAGGAGCCCAAGAAGAATGACACAGCCAGCCCACACCAGTAAAGGGCAACCTGGCTGCCTCCTGCCCATCCACTTCCCTGAAGCTGTCACAGCCCAGAGTCCGTTGTTGGGGCGTGCAGAGCTCCCCGCTGTTCCAGAGGGGGCAGCTTCCTGGCCGAACAGGAAGGAGACGGAGGGCGGGGGCCAAACTCTCACTGGCCACTGGTGGGGACACAACATTTGGAAAAACGGTTTGACAGCCTCTGACAAAGCTAAATATACAACCCAGAAATCATCCTTTTAGCACTGAGTCCAGCAAACTGAGAACTGTTCACACGAGAAACCACACGCGATGGCTGCTCAGGGCAGCTGTGTCTGTAACTGAAAAAACCGGGAAACGCCAAAGTGTCCTGCTGCAGAACGGACAGACTGCCATTCAGCCACAGGAAGAGCAAGCCTGGGAACGGACAGACAGACTCACTGCAGCACGTCCACGCAAGGAGCACCACTCAGCCACTGGAGGAGCGAGCCTGGGGAACAGAGCAACACGCACTGATCCTAAGTGCATTTTGCCAAGAGACAAAAAACAGACCCCAGCAGATACACAGTGGGTGGTCCCATCTGTATGACATTCTGAAAAAAGCAAAACTATAGAACAGAAAACATATCAGCCACTGCCAGGGCTTGAGGGAGGGGGCGGAATTGGCTAAAAACAGACACAGAAGATGGTTTTTAGGGCAGTGGAGCTGCTCTGTGTAACGCCCTGGTGGTGGATAAGTGGTTCCAGGCATTGTCAACACTCTGAAACACGTCACTGCATGTGCAATGGACTGAATTGTATCTTCCCCGGAACTGAGATGCTGAAGCCCTAAGCCCCAGTGGGAGTATATTTGGAGATGGGTCCTAGAGGTAACTGAGGCTAAATGAGCTGACATGGCTGGGGCCCTGGCCCAGCAGGACCAGTGTCCTCCTAAGAAGAGATGCCAGAGGTCCACACACACAAAGAAGAAGCCACGAGAGGACACAGAGAGGCAGACAACTCCTGCCCAGAGCCACACCCGCCAGCACCTTGCTCTTGGACTTCCTGTCTCCAGGACTGTGAGCAAATCAACGTCCACTGTGTATGTGGCCCAGTCCATAGCATTCTGTGAGGACAAGCCAGGCTGACTGGTATAGTATGCAAACCAAGAAATCAGCCAGGAGGTGGGGGTCCCAGGATGGCATGTGGCACCTAACAAATGAATCCACCTGTATTTAAAGACAGAAGCAATAATCTCACCCAACAGGGTGGGGAGGAGAGGAGCTGAGTAAGTAAGTAAGTAACCCCAGAATAGGGTGTTTCGACTGATGCTGCCAGTGCACAGTCTGCTCTAGCGTCCAGCAGAGTTACAGATGAGCAATTCTGACACTATGTACCCTAGAGTTAAACAAGCACATACATTGTAGAGATGAGAACCAGTCAGTGCAGGGAGAAAAGTTACACTTAAGTTAGGGGGAGGCAGAATGAGCCTTGAGGTAGTGGATTCGAGTCTGAGATGTCAGCAGGAGGCTGAGCTTATTTTAATAAGTATCTATTTACAGTTAGATGCATACAGAAATAAATCAGATGTGTGTGGACATGGGCTAGTGGACACATACGTATTTCCCAGCTCTGCCCCTGAGAAGGCCTAGAAGCAGTGACACCCCAGAAGCCTCGAGCACAGCCAGCACCCAGACTGTGGCTTCTAAATCCCATTCTCTAAGGAAAGGAACCAGGGCTCTTTAGAAGGACTCTGACTCTAGGTCTACAGCAGGAAATATACAAGATGAACCTGTGGCAACTGGTAGTACCACAAAGTTGGAAGTGCAAGGGAAAAAAAAAAAAAAGATGTTGGGGCATGTCAGAAACACACAGGAGACCCCAATGGTTAAGGGTGGAACATTGCAGTCATAAAATAAATAATGACCCTATTAGATTGTACCCAAAGAAAATGTATCCAAGAGCCCCTATTGATATAAATTAGTGAATAAACAAATAGATAAATGGGAAAGAAGAGAGAAGTCTTCCTTATAGAATTCCAAATCACCCACATAGAAGGACTGAGGGAAACGGAAAGTCAGTGAGAGCACAGAGCAGGAACAGCCACGGGAGCCACCCTGTGCTGGAGGCCAAGATTGGTGGGCAGAAGTACAGGAGAAAGAGGAGAAAGTTACATGGCTTGGAAGTATCTCTTAAAGTTGTTATTAATTACTGTGGAGGTTTGAACAAGTGAACACAAATCCCTGAATATGCCTCCTTCTAGTTGGCAGAGCTAAACTCCCCTCCCTGGGTGACAGGCTTAGGGACTTGCTTACATAAATACAGACTGTGCCATGGGCAAGCCTGCAGTCACCCCTGAGTCGAGCAGTCACATGACCCCCACGGTGTGAGTTAATGACTGGTCAGCTGGAGGCGAGGTCAGCAGGTGCCGACCACGAGGTCTGACACCGCTCAAAATGACGGAGGGGACAGGGGTGGAAACCCAGCCAGCCAGGGAGCGTCTGCCACCGGACACTGGACGTCTGCACAGCCAGGTGGGTCCCAGTCATCTTGGCAGGACTAGGGAAGCGCCAGCAACTCCAGGGGACTCACGGTCCAGCCCAGGCCCTTCCCTGTGGACACAGCCCCACAGCCTGTTCCTGCCTCTGTCACCTGCAGCTGCAGGACATGGCGAGCTCATGGTGGTGCTGGGCCCCTGGTTCAGCTGAGCTGCTGTCACAGAGGAGCCGGCCTGGGGGGCTCACAGAGGACCCAGCCTGTGGAACTCACAGACACAACATGTTATTTCTTACATCTCTGACGGCAAGAAGTACAGAGGCAGGAACAGGCCTCCCTGGGGTCTGGTGTGGGTCTCTTCTGCCTGATAGATGTCCTCACGTGGTCGCAGAGATGGGGGTGTCCCTGTGGTCCCTGATATAAGGACAATAACCCCTTCAGAAGGCCCCACCCTCACGACCTCATCACCACCCGAAGGCCCTCCCTCCTAACACCATCAACTGGATGACGTTAGGGCTCAGCAGGAATGTTGAGGAGCACGAACATTCTGTCCCCAGCAGCCTCGGACCCTGTCTGTATCCCAGGCAGTGACAGGGCAAGGCCCAGGCTCAGGACCACATCAGCCTCAATGCTCTCAGGCAGGCCTGGAGGGCGTGGGCCCCGAGGTTCCCGGCGGGGCGGGGTGCAGCTGCCCATGTGCAAGAGGGCTGTGGAGGTTTGAAAAGTGAATACAAATCCCTGGAGGGAAGAGGGAACGGCGGGGGGAGGTCTGGGAAGAAGAGGGGGACCCTCTAGGAAACCAGCGTCAACCAACCCCATCCTTCCGGCACCCCCATCTCCACACCTCCTCCATGCCTGGCCAGGAAGAACCTCTGTGTGGAACAGAAAAACCACAGAACGTGGAGGGGGCCGCTCTACCCTGAGGACCACGCAGGTGCCGTCATAAGCAAGCAGTGTTATGGCCACTATGACTCGTGTCCATTAATAAAGTGGCCTCCAGCGAGGGCCCGCCGTGGACAGAAAGGCCTCACAGGGCAGCTGGACCCTGGCTGCCCAGAGCGTGGAGCTCAAGCTAGCTGGTTCTGAGCAGGAGGAACTGGCGGGCTCAGGTGGACGGGGCTTGGCTTGTCCCCCAGGCTGTGGTCCCGTCCAGCCTTTCAGCCCCTGCACTCACCTGCACTCCCCCGCACAGAGCACACCCCTCGTGCCCAGGAGTGGAGCCGCCACCTGGCCCGTGGGCACCATGTTTGGACAGGAATGTGGAAAATTGCATTATTTCCATGATGAAAGAAGATTGATTTTTCTGCAGTTTCTGGAGATGCTTCTAATGGAGTCTGCTGGCCTTGTGCTTCCAACAGATGCCTGTTTAGAAACCTTTCCCGGTTTTGAGCTGTTTTTCTCCCTTTTCTGGTGGGAAGAGCTGAATGCTTGAGTTAATCAGATGTTGCAGAAAAGCAATGGGGCTGTGGCCAGGGGGAGGGAGGCACACAGTGTGTCTGCGGTGCCTGGTGTGAGTGGGGTGCCTGGGGTGACTGGGGTGCCTGGTGGGTCTGGGGTGACCTGGGTGCCTGGGGTGCCTGAAGTATCTGGGGTTTCTGGGGTGTTTGGGGTTCCTGGCATTGACTGGGGTGCCTGGAGTATCTGGCATGTCTGGGGTGCCTGGGGTGACTGGGGTGACTAGGGTGCCTGGGGTGACTGGGGTGCCTGGAGTGCCTGGAGTGTTTGGGGTGTCTGGGGTGCCAGCATCTGGGCAGCTGTGGGCAGGCCCAGAGCCACTGGAGCACAGAGGACATTTCAGCCCAAACACAGAGGACAGGGGTGCTCAGGGTGCTCCAGGGGGTGCCTGTGCCAGATCCAAGTTAGCTGTTCCAGGCAAGTGGGGTGGAAGGAGGGGTGCAGGGCAGAGGGGACCTTCCTGGCAGCTATGGGACAGGAAGGGGAGGGTGATGGTCAGCAGAGGTGGCCAGGGCTGGGTCCACATCCCATCCAGCTGCCAGCTCCCTCCAGCCCCTCCCTGGTCCAGACACATAGAAATGCTGACCATGGCATGACAACTGCAGGGACACATGGAGGAGACTGGAGCTGCCAGGATCCAGAGCTCAAAGCTGGCCTGGGGGTTGGAGAGGGATGAGAAGCAGCAAAGACTCTGACGTGGGCCTCAGGGGCTGGGCTTGAGGCCCACACTGGCACCACAGCCAAGCCATGGAACTGGGCTTGGAGGGGAGCAGAGGTGAGTGCACTCCTTACATAAGGTTGGGAGTCCCAAAGAATCCCTTCTTGTGAAAAAGATTAAAAACCTCACGGCCAGTCTGAGGAAATGGCAAGGCAGCCAGTCAACTGCCAGGGCTTGGACTGGAAATAGAAGCCAGCCGAGAGCTTTGCTGGGCATGGACAGGTACTCAACAAGTATTAATATTTATCAGTGGAATGAAAATGGGTGGCCTTGGCCTGAACCACGGATGTGTGTAAAGTTGGGGTTTACACTCCTTGTTGCATGGGAAGAACTAGTTAAGTTAAAATGCAAACACACCTAGATCTAGTGGAAACCCCTCAATCATGTAAGAAGAGAGTTCCGCAAATCAGGGCACAAGAGGCTGCCATGAAGAGAACCCATGGGGTGTTCTCACAGTGAAGACACAAACCAGGTTAGGCAGTGACTACTCGAGGCAGCCCTAGGGACTGGCCAAAGAACTGGAGAATGTGTACCCCAAAGGCAAGAGAAAACAGAACTGCTAAGAGATATTTTAAAATAATATGTTCAAAATGTTTAAAGAAAAAAATGTAGAAACAATAAGGCAAGAATAGGACACTATGCTTGTAATCCCAGTTCTTTGGAAGGCTAAGGCAGGAGGATTGCTTGAAGCCATGAGTTCGAGACCAGCCTGGGAAAAAAAGCAAGACCTCGTCTCTACAAAAAAAAAAAATTAGTTTTAAAAAATTAGCCAGGTGCCGGGCGCGGTGGCTCACACCTGTAATCCCAGCACTTTGGGAGGCCGAGGCGGGCGGATCACGAGGTCAGGAGATCGAGACCATCCTGGCTAACACGATGAAACCCCGTCTCTACTAAAAATGCAAAAAATTAGCCGGGCGAGGCGGCGGGCGCCTGTAGTCCCAGCTACTCGGGAGGCTGAGGCAGGAGAACGGCGTGAACCCGGGAGGCGGAGCTTGCAGTGAGCCGAGATCGCGCCACTGCACTCTAGCCTGGGCGACTAAGCGAGACTCTGTCTCAAAAAAAAAAAAAAAAAAAAAAAAATTAGCCAGGCATGGTAGATGCACTGTTGTCCTAACTACTCAGGAGGCTGAGGCAGGAGGATTACTTGAGCCAAGGAGGTCAAGTCTGCAGTGAGCTATGACTGTGTCACTGCACTCCAGCCTGAATGATAGAATAAGACCCTGCCTCAGAAAAAAAAAGGACATTAAAAATAAAGGAGGTAGGCCAGGCGTGGTGGCTCACACCTGTAATCCCAGCACTTTAGGAGGCCAAGGCAGGCAGATTACAAGGTCAGGAGATCGAGACCATCCTGGCTAACACAGTGAAACCCCATCTCTACTAAAAATACAAAAAAAAAAAAAATTAGCCAGGCATGATGGCAGGTGCCTGTAGTCCCAGATACTCGGGAGGCTGAGGCTGGAGAATGGCATGAACCCAGGAGGCAGAGCTTGCAATGAGCCAATATCGCGCCACTGCACTCCAGCCTGGGTGACAGAATGAGACTCTGTCTCAAAAATAAATAAATAAATAAATAAATAAATAAATAAATAAAAAAGGAGGTAGATTGTAAGCAAATGAAAAAGAAGCAGAAAGAATTTACAGAAATAAAAATATTGAGTGTAAGAACTAATAGGCTAAATAGTCCATTAGACACAGCTGAAGAGAAAAATTGTGAATTTAAAGGTGGATCTGAGGAAGTCACTTTCTCACAAGGAAAACGAAAACAAGAAAGGGAAATTGAATGAAAAATTCAACACACATTTACTAAGAGTTCCAAAAGAGGGAAAAGAAAGAAAAGAGTGCACAGGCAATGTTTGGAAAGAATCAATGGAAGTTTTCTAAGATTGAAGAAAACATTTTTTTTTTTTTTTTGAGACAGAGTCTCACTCTGTTGCCCAGGATGGAGTACAATGGCACAATCTCAGCTGACTGCAACCTCTGCCTCTTGGGTTCAAGTGATTCTCATGCGTCAGCCTCTAGAGTAGCTGGGGCTACAGGCATGCAACACCAAGCCTGGCTAATTTTTGTATTTTTTGGTAGAGATGAGATTTCACTATGTTGGCCAGGTTGGCCTCTAACTCCTGATCTCAAATGATCCACCCATCTCAGCCTCCCAAAGTGCTGGAATTACAGGCACGAGCCACCACGTCCAGCTGAAGAAAACATTTTCTACTAGAGAATAAATAAAAGCAAATACATGCCTTAATCATACTGAAATGAAAGACTTCTCATCAACCACAGTGATTGCTGAGGTCAGTGGGATAATATCTTCAAATCTTCAATGTGCTGATAGAAAGCAACTGTCAATCAAAAATTCTACACCCAGCTAAATTACTCAAGAGTGAAGGTAAAGGCAGTTTTAGACCAAGATCAAAAGTTTACTATCAGTGAAAGAACGTGATAGAATATATTTTTAAATGAAGAAATAGGATTCAAGAAATGATCATGATCAGATAAATTGGTAAACTTGATAGCAAGTCTAAGTATTGAGTGTAAACAAAGTGCATAATATAGAAGTGAAGGACTTCTATATCCAGCAGTATGGCAGATGAAGTACATAATATGAACCAATTGAAAAGAACTATAAATGCTAGATTTAATATGCTTTAAAGATCTTTTTCAGTAAATCACAAAACTATCTGGAGAGTAAGACATCCTCAGAGTCCAGAACCACAGTGAAAGAAGACATCCTGTCAGGTGAATTCACATTGAACACAGGCTCCCTCCCGAGGAAGGGGTAGAGCTCTGGTGACCCGACTTCAGGTTTGGCGATGTGGAGAGGGTCTAGGAGGAAATTCACAATGTAAGTGTATTCATGAAAATGCGTATACACACATACACGCGCGCGCACACACACACAATTTATATGTGCGTAATCGGTATAAAACAAGTATATATACCCATCAGCAGGATTTTAATAGAGTTTGGAATTGCAGATTAAAGGGAAAAGGAAAGCTTATTCAATAATTGATGCTGGGAAAATTGGTTAATATCTAAAAAAAAATAAGGAAAATTGATTTCTACCTCCTTCATACATAAACATCAGTTCCAAATGAATCAAATACTTAAACTGGCAACAAAAATGTTTACAAAACTTCGAAGGTCAACATAGGAGAACATACTTATGACCATGGCCTAAGGAATACTTTCTTCAACAAAACCCCAAAAGTGCAAATACTGAGAGAAAAGATTGACAAAGTCTGCAACATTAAAATTCATCAAAGGCAGCATAAATAGATGGGATGTAGACCCACCAACTGGGAAAAGATACTTGCAATGCATTCAGCTGGCATGAACTAGTGTCCAGAATGCATAACTAACTCCACCAAATGAATGAGAAACAATCAAAATTGAATGTGGAAGAGGAATAGAAGCGTCCAGTTAAGAAGCACCTGGTATTCAGGTGAACGCAAATTAAAACCGTCATTTAAAAAAGTGTTACAGAACTGTCCACAATCTGGAAACATCAAGTGTTGGTGAGAATATGAGGAAGGTGCCCTAGGGCAGTGAACATCAGTTTGGGTCATTTTAAAGAAAACTAAGTGAAATTGAGTGATGCTGAGATTGCACAATTGCATGTGCATTCCTCTGAGCGGCTGGAATGTTGGGCACATGTGGCCCCATAAGCAATTTCCCATGTTTCTCACTGTAGCACAGGTGGAAAAGGGCAGAGTGAGGGGAGTGGTGAGGGGCACCAGGCTTGGCCAAGTCACCCTGCAGGTCAAATGGGGGGCATCGTGACCTCCCTGCCCACCTGTGGGAAGCGCTAGAGAAACTCCCACTCTGGGCATGTGAGGGTGTGTGCAAGAATACTCAACGTGGCAATTTCTGTAATGTTGTCAAAAATGAGAGCAGCCCAAGCTCCTAGCAGTGGTAGGTTAGATACATCAGCTGTGGTTCATCGAGACGGCAGAACCCCATGTGGCTGTGGACAGGGCAGAAACCCATGCAGCTGTGGACAGGGAGGAACCACAGGCAGCTGCGGACAGGGAGGATCCCCCATGCAGCTGTGGACAGGCTAGAACCTCAGACAGCTGTGGACAGGGCAGAACCACAGGCAGCTGTGAACAGGGTGGAACCCCAGGCAGGTGCTCAGCGTGAGGTGCTCTCAGGGACATCACCCCAGGAGAGATAACGTCAGCAGGATGTGGAGGTACAAGTCCCAGCCAGTGATCCATCTAGGACTAGGCGATCTGGCAAGACATTGCTTAGGGGTCCTTGCCAATGTGGAAACATTATTTTAAAAACCAGGGAATGGAAAACAAAATTCATGGTGTCATTTCCCCCATGGGGGTGGGAGACAGATGGAGCTGAGCAGGGCCCCCACAGTGCTCTTCAGGAATTCTTAGGTTTTTCTGACTGTTTGAGGCTGAGTGGCAGATATCCAGGTTGGTCTGCATTTCTTATAGGTGCCATGCATTTAATCTAAACAGCCTTCCATCTATTGAAGAAGAAAGAGTGAATCCACACGCCACACGCCTGCACCAGTCAGTCTCCCTTGGCCGCACAGCCACCCCCAAGATAGCGGCTTCTCACAGCAGCCATCAGGACTCTCAAAGCTGTGCACCTGCAGCCCCCTCTTGTGCCAGCAGCCCAAGCCAGGCTCGGCGGGGTGGTTTCTGATCTCAACTTGACCCTCACATATCACTGGTCAGTGGTCGGCATGGCTGGGGCTGTGCTGGTGGAGGCCTGGTGTGAAGACCCCGGCTGGGGTCCTTGCTGCTCCACCGGCCTGGGTCCCTTCACGAGGCAGCTCAGCAGGGATCCCACAGTGAGCAGGAGGCTCTCAAGCCTCGGCTGGGCCTCACAGTGATGCTTCCACCACATTCCCTTGGCCACGTAGCCACAGGCCAGCCCTGGCTGAGGGAGTAGACAAGAAGCAGAGTCCACCTTTTTATGGGAAGGGCTGCAAAGAATGAAGGCGGCTTCACACCCCTCTGAAAGCTTGGAGTCAGGGGGACAGATTCAGAGGCATCTGGGTCTCATCACGTTTCTGATGCATGGCCCCTGGGCAGAGAAACTCCCCCTCTCCTGCCTACCGCTGGACCCACGTGTGCCGCCAGGCCCCAGGGAGACCCTGGAGGTCAGGTCCCCCCTGAAGGTCTCAGGGGTACCCTCTCGGTCTGGCCCCAGTTCCTGCAGCCTCTCCTGAGCCCCATGGGTTGGAGGAAGTTGCTGCCCACATCGGTCCACACTTAGCCCCAGGCCTTGGCAGCCAGCAGGATCCAGCCCTCCACTCAGGCCTGCTCTGAAGTCACGGAGCCTTTGGAGGAAACCCCGTCCCTCCTCAGTGTGTCCTCAGCCCACCCAAGTGGCCGCATCAGGGAGGACTGTGGACTTCTGTGGGCTGTCCTGCCTGCCTTCTCGCACCACAGCACTCACTGTCACTCTCACTCTCTGTCTCTCACTCTCTCTGTCTCTCTTTGACATGGTTTGGCTCTGTGTCCCCACCCAAACCTCATCTCAAATTGTAATCCCCGTAATTCTCATGTGTCAAGGGAGGGACCAGGTGGAAGTGATCGGGTCATGGGGGCGGTTTCCACGTGCCGTTCTCATGATAGTGAGTTCTCACGAGATCTGATGGTTTTATATGCATCTGGCATTTCTCCTGCTTGAACTTCTCTCTCCTGCCATCTTGTGAAGAAAGTACTTGCTTCTCCTTTGCCTTCCTCCATGACTGTAAGTTTCCTGAGGCCTCCCCAGCCATGCTTAACTGTCAATCAACTAAACCTCTTTCCTTTATATTCAGTCTCGGGTATTCCTTTATAGCAATGGGAAACCGGGCTATCTTTGTGTCTATCTCTCTGCTGTGTCTCTCTATTTGTCTCTCTGCCTCTCTCTGCTGCTCTCTGTCTCTCTGTCTCTGTCTCTTTCTCTCCTTGTCTCTGCTGCTTTCTCTCTGCCTCTGTCTCTCTGTCTCTGCCTCTCTCTGCTGTCTCTCTCTGTCTCTGTTGCTATCTCTGTCTGTCTCTCTTTGTCTCTGTCTCTCTGTCTCTCTGTGTCTGCTGCTGTCTCTATCTCTGTCTCTCTCTTCCTCTCAGGCCCCCTCTCACCCTCAGCCCCCATGGTCTGACAGCCCTGACTATCTTTTGCCCCCCAGAGGAGTGACCAGTGTCCTTGCTGTGGACGCTCCAGGATGGGTTATAGAGGAGGAGAAGGCTCCCATGTGCTTTTAAGAACCAACTGATGTCCTTTCTGAGGGAAAAAATATTGATTGCTGATATCTGCAATAATGAACCCCAGCAAATTACACAAATGACCTCAGACATCCTCCTGACAAGTGTCATCCCCAGAGGTGTCCATAGAAATGTCATTTGCCAAACTCATATTAAACATCCTCCAAGACAGATTTAAAACAACTTGGGAGGTAAAAGTCTAAGTTGCACAGACATAAAAATGACAACATATGCTAGCTGGAATTATATATTTGTGAATTAATTCTTGTATAAAATTAGAATTTGAGGACTCAACTGCAATGTTGTACATTTTTGTTGTTAGCAATTATCTTGTAACCAGTTTGAATCTATCCTCAAAAACTTCATTTACATTTTTCTCACAATGTGCTGTGTAAGGGAAATTGGCCCTTTAAGAAAACAACTTAAGGGAAGTTTATCTTTTTTTAAAGTCTGAGGCTGTGTGCAGCACTTTAAATTTACTGAGAGTCACGGGATGAGGAGGCGGAGCTAGGAAAAAAATTGTATTTGAATCATGGGAGATCTGGAGCTCAAAGCCACAGGAAGCTGAGGAAAAAGGTGTTTGGGTATATGCTGACTCAAGGCTTGCCCTGGCCCCCTGTAGCCATTACTCCAGTTAATGGTGCTTTTGTTAACCCCGTCAATAACAGACTACAAGCTTACACGTAGGGTTAAAACTCACTGCTCAGATGTTGGTGTTCAGACTTCAACACTGCCTCCTGGTGGCAAGAGATCCAAAATGCAGGAAAAGAAAGAAAATAGCTGCAGAGTTGTTTTGTTTTGTTTTGTTAGTACTGAATGGCACATCTCAACATACAGCAATGCAGGGAATTAATGTTCCTTTGCCCTCTGTCTTTTTCATTTGCTTCATCTGAACAGCACTAACTGATGGTGGTCGTTGTAACGAGAACCAGAGGAGGGGCCTTTGGCTGCTGGACACCAAACAGTAGGTCTGGGGAGGTGTGTGCCTGCCCCTCAAGGCTCAACAAGACACTGCAGTGCTTTATCCCTGAAGCATGAGAAGCCAGAGGCTGCTGAGAAGGGAGTCCCCAGAATGGGTGTGATGGCCCTCCTGCAGTGCAGGCTGTCCCCTTGCTACATGTGACATTGGTTCAACCAACAGTTTTAGGAGCTTTTGGAATTTCGGTTCCTCCAGGATGAATATCCTCAAACCCCAACATGGTAGGGTGGAATCAGGAAGAATTTGCTGCATTTCTAAGATGAAGACATTTGTGGAAATTAGAACCTCTTTTCCCATCTTAAAATGAGTTTCCCTGCCAACATTCAAGACAAGCAGAGGTTAAAGATAAACTTCAGTGAGTTCTCTGAGAATGACTGAAACTCTTGCTTTTGTGAAATGTTCTGATCTCATTACAAGCAGGGAATCTACCTTAAGCCCTGGGTTTAAAACAAAATGACCTGTCTTTCTGCTCTCCCTGCAAAGTGGGGCAGGTCTTGGCACTGGGCTTCGGTCTCGACAGCCCCTGAGTCCTGGCACAGAGCAACTTCTAGAGTGTTGACTTCACATCCCAGTTTACTTAAGAAATCAGTCGCTCTCCCCTAGATTTTTTAAAATGCCTTGTGTTTGACATCTCTTCTCTTTGGAAAACAGTTTCCCTAGATGCAGAATCTGAAAAATAAATTGCAGTCTCTTACGTCTTTTATATTATTTCCTAAATATTTTTGCTCATTATGTTTTTACAGTTTCATATGCCTTTTTTATTTTTGGAGGTTTGGGGGCAGAGTCTTGCTCTGTCGCCCAGGCTAGAGTGCAATGGCGTGATCTCAGCTCACTGCATACTTCACTTCCCGGGTTCAAGTGATTCTCCTGTCTCAGCCTCCCAAGTGGCTGGAATTACAGGCACCTACCACCATGCCTGGCTAATTTTTGTATTTTTAGTAGAGACGGGGTTTCACCATGTTGGCCAGGCTGGTCTCCAACTGCTGACCTCAGGTGATCTGCCCACCTCAGCTTCCCAAAGTGCTGGGATTATAGACATGAGCCATTGCACCTGGCCTTTGATTTCTATAGAGGGGAAAAAAAAAAAAAAAAAAACTTCACTCACATTTTCAGAGAATTCAATTGGAATCTTGAAAGACTCCAATATCTGCTTAGAAGCTTCTTAGGTAAGTGAAGTTTGTTCTTCTTAAAAATCAGTAAGTCATTTCACTCACTAAATATCCCTCCCTGTTTAACATTTCATTTTGAAACAATGGATTTATGTAAGAGTTAAAAATATATTAAAATATTACAGAGAGGTCCTGTATCTCTTCCACTCAGCTTTCTCTAGTGTTAACATCTTATATAACCATGAGGTATTTATCAAAACTAAGACGCTAACATTTGTGCACACTGCTATTAGCTAAATGACAGACTTTATTTGGATTTCACCAGTTTTCCCACTAATCTCCTTTGTCTGTTCCAGGATCCAGTCCAGGATCCCACATTTCATTTAGCCACCAGTTCTCTTTGTCTTCTCTGGTCCACAACAGATTCCCAGAGGTGGAGGTGGCCCTGAACAGAGACCAGGAGACCACAGGAGCCACCTGTGAGACACAGGGAGAGGCATGGGGGTCACTGCAGAGCAGCGTGCATGTATGCATCATGTGTGGATGTGTTTGTGTGTGCATGCATTTGTGCATGTGTACACATTTATCAAAACTAAGACACCAACATTGCTGCACACTGCTATTAACTAATGACAGACTGTATTTGGATTTCAACAGTTTTCCCACTAATTTCCTTTGTCTGTTCCTGGATCCAGTCCAGGATCCCACATTGCATTCAGCCACCGGGTCTCCTTGTGGTCTCTGGGGTGTATATGCACATGTGTGCATACGTGTATTTATGTGCTTGAGCATGCATTCATACGTGCATGTGTGAGCACGTGTGTGTCTATGTGTGCAATACACTTGCCTGTATGTGTGTGCATGTGGTGTGCTCGTGTGTGTTGCATGCATGTGTGTTTGGATGTGCCTGTGTGGCTCCATGTGTTCTGTGTCTCCATGCTCATGCATGTGTGTGCACGTGTTTGTGTGCATGATTGTGTGTCTGTGTGTGCTTGTAGTGTGCATGTGTTGTTGAGTACGTTGGTGTGTGTACATGTGAGTTTGCATGTTTGGTGTTTGCACGTGTGTCCGTGTGTGTGTGAATGTGTGTACATGTGCATCTGTGTGTATGTGGTATTTGTACATGTGTGTACATGTGTGTTCTTGTGTTTGTGAGGCCTCCCCAGCTCAGGAGCCAGCAGAGCTGCCACCAAAACCTCTTGACCCTTCACCAGAAGTTGTGGTCAGAGAGGTCAGTTGGCCACAGGCTCCCGGATGACTAAACAGAAGGAAATGCAGAGGCGTAGCCTCAACCGGGGATGCCGCCCCAGGCACAGTTCACAGTGTCTGGAGCCATTTCTGATGTCAGGACTGGAGGTGCTAGTGGCACCCTGTGGGCAGAGGCCAGGGATGGGCTGGACATTGACCTCAGTGGCTGTCTGGAGTCTCCACTGTGAAAATGGGGAGCCTCAGTCAACAGCAAAGCCCTGGGTGGACGAAGAGGGCTGGACGGCAGCCCAGGGCACCAGAGTCATCGGCCACATTGCCCTTTCTCCCATTGTCTGACCTCAAGGTCAGAGGTCACCAGGACACTGAGGCTCTGAAGGGGGGCACCACTCCCAAGGCCTGGGGTCAGGTGGGGCAGGGAGGGGCCACAGGCCTGGGCCGGTCCCAGCATCAGCCCCTTCCCTGCAGTTCATTCTCCTCACATGTGAATTGTCATCAGACACATCAGTGCCGCCAATAACTCAAGAAACACAGCCCCTTTTGTGAGTCATTGTGTCGGCATTCACAAATAATCCGCCCCTGCTTCTTACTGACATAACGGATCGCAGGCAGGATAATTAGGGTCACCACACATTCGTCACATCGTTACGATCCCCCCGTTCCAGCCGCGCTTGCTACAGCCCATGATTTATTTTGTTTATGCATAAAAATGTATTTCTGTGGAGAATTGCGACTTCTGTTTTGAGTATAACTACGCACCATTTTAAACACACATATCAATTACTTATAGAAAATACTGACTTTTTCAAAAGACCCCCCAGGAGAGAAGAAGGGGTGCAGCCAGGGGGAAGCTCAAGGAGAGTCTGCATCATTAGCGTTATTTATCATTATCATTGTTCTTCTCCTGAGCAAGCAGTAAAGTCCTGAAAAGGAGCAGGCAGAGTGGCCTCCAGGTCACTGAGCCGAGGGAAGGGGTTGCCTGGTCTGAGCAGGCCGAATTTTTCCCGGTGCCTGGCCTGCTACTGGGCTGGGTCCTGAACAGGTGAATAAACGGCGCTACTCCATCCAGGTTTGTACCCACGTTCCCCGTGTGGCCAGCGGGGCCTGCTTTCCTTCTCAAAAGGTCCCTGCTGGCCCCTCAGTTCTAGGTACACCCTACAGATAGGGCCGTGAACTGTACAGGGTCTGAATGACCAGAGGACATCCCGGGAATCACAGTGGCTGGGTGAGAAAGTGGCCGCAGTACCCGGGTGCAAGGCAGGGAATGGTGCAGACTGACCGGCGGGCCGAGCTATGAGGGTCCAGCGTGTGGGGTGAGGGCTGAGACGGCTTCCCCTGTGGCCTCTGGGCAGCCAGCACACTTGCCAACCGCCCTGCCCACCTCCTCCCGCCAGACCGGGGTTCACACAGAGAAAGAGGCAGCTCCAGGCCGAAGCGGCCCGCAGCCCCCAGCTTCCAGACAGCTCATTTGTCTTGATTATCTCCGCTGCTGCCCCCAGCCCAGCCTCATTTCTGGTAGGTTCTGGAGGCCAGAGAACGGTTTCCAGGAAGATAATCAGCAAGAACAGCTGCTCCCAGCCCAGCCGGGCCTCAGCACCTCAGCCCCACTCAGGGCACCCCACTCCTGGGAGGGGCTGTGTCCACTCCCCACCCCAGCCCCAGAGGCCTGCTTTGGGGCCACTCCCGGCCCTGGGAGAGGGAGGTGCCTGCTGGGGAGACAGCAGGCCAAGGGACCCCGGCCCCTGAGAGGCCCACAGCAGGAAGCAGTGCAGACGCGGGGGCAACAGACAGCGTGGGTCTGGCGGGGCTGGTCTGGGGTGGATCTGGGCAGAGCTCCTACCTGCAGGGCCCACGTAGACTCCCGTGAGAAGGAAGGTTCCATGAATGCGTCCTCAATACAGCTCCAGGCCTGAGACACCCTTGCGCCATAGCCTTCCAGCCCTTCCAGCTCAGGTGCCTTGCATGCTCCACCCACGCTGCACAGGTGGCCCAGGGGCTCCTTGTCCTGCGGACTCCGCTTCCAGCTCAGGCACCAGCCAGGTGCTGAGGTCGCTAAGCAGGACGGAGGAGGCATTCCTCACCTTCCCTTTGGGGTGCAGGGCAGGCCCCAGCTCCAGCTGTGGCAGCTACCCGGGGAAGGGGTTTCTCTGCCCAGAGCCCCCAGGAGAACCACGAGGAGGACGGGAGTGTGTGGGGCAAGGGGCCCCCCAGCCCAGGCAGAGCAGAGAGGCCGAGAGGGCGGAGCGGAGAAGGGGCCGCTTCGTTCTCCTAATGAGAAAACTGGCTCAGCCCAGGCACCTGAGGGCAATCAGCAATCAGTACTCACTCACCGAAGGCTTATCTGCATTACGGTGGTTTCTGTTCCCTTCTGAGATTTTGCATCCCTTTAGATTTCTTTTTTCTCTTTTGCCTACTTGGGTGTATTTTCTGAATTGTTAAAGTAGTTTGCTGATGAACACCACTGCCTTAATTTCAAGCAACAAGTAGAATCCAACCTGCTAACGGACAAGGAGGCCACGCAGGGAACCAGCCCTGGATGTGCAGGACAGAAGGGCCGCTCTGCCGCAGGGGAGGGACCGGCACCCCTCCTGTCTCTTCCTGCACCTGCATGGGAGGGGCCGCTCTGCCGCAGGGGAGGGACCGGCAACCCTCCTGTCACTTCCTGCACCTGCATGGGCGGGGCCGCCTCAGAGCTGGGCGCAGGCACTGGCGCCGGGGTAGCAGCTCGGCCTCAAACTCCGCACACCCTCCACTCAGGGCACTCACTGACTCACAGCCCAGGAGATCTAAAACCTCAGGGAGAAAATGGGGGAAACAGAAGACAGACAAGCATGGAACCTTGCAGGGGAGAGATTTTGCTCAGCTGAGAAACAGCAACAAAAAGGCCGAGGCTAAGATGGAGAAAGGGGAAACCATCAGGCCAGCATGAGGCGAGAGCCGCACACGCGGACCAGGCGCAGGTGACCCGTGTTGCCTCCAGGTGCGCAGCTCTCAGGCTGTCCCAGAAGAGCAGGTGGGGAGCATTCGGTACCATTACTAGAAACATTGGAGACTAAATCACGTGTGTGTGTGTGTGTGCCCATTAACCTGCCTTTTGAAATAACTAATCCAGATCATAGGAATCCTTATGCGCAAAGATATTTGTTGCAGTCTCATTCATGAGATAAAAATTCAGAAACAACTTCAGTGTCCATCAATAAGGAAATAGGAAAATTACTATATATCCATCTTCCCAGTGACATAGGCACAGATGGGATCTCCGAGTGGCTAAAATAGCATGGACACTATGTTATTATATCACTATTTACATAGTGTATATGTAAATACACTTTATTTACAATAAAGTGTAAATTTAAAATGACAATGTCTTTAAAACATGAGCATGTCTCCGTGTGTCTGTGTGTGTGTGTGTGTGTGTGTGTGTGTGTGTGTTTTAAAGCCCATAGAGGAAAAAAAAACCCATTCAATTGAAATAGACCAAACTATAGCAGAAGTCATCTTTGGTCAATGAATCTAAAGATGATTTTTTAAACTTTTTCTAAGTTCAAATATTTTACAAATTATTTTAAATAAGCACACATTACCTTTATAATATGGTAATGTACATATTTTCAATGTATGCAGACAGAATTGGGATGGTAAGTATTCTAAGATCCAGGATTTTTATTCTTTTGATGCATTTGAAAAGTGCAAGGGAGAAACCTGTTTCCCTTCCTCCTCAGGCAGAGGCTTCCTGGGCTGTGCGAGGCTCTGCAGGAGGGGAGCCCTGCCCCTGTCTGTCCCGGATGTGGCCCCTGAAATTTGGTGGCTCCGGGAAACAGGAGCTGAATAAATGAATGCGTTATTGAGGGCCTGCTGGAGCCAGGCCTTGTTAGATTAAGAATACTGTTAACTAGGTGGGTGGATCACTTGAGGTCAGGAGTTTGAGACCAGCCTAACCAACATGGTGAAACCCCGTCTCTACTAAAAGTACAAAATTTGCTGGGCGTGGTGGCGCATGCCTGTAATCCCAGCTACTCGGGAGGCTGAGGCAGGAGAATCACTTGAACCCGGGAGGCGGAGGTTGCAGTGAGCCGATATCGAGTCATTGCACTCCAGCCTGGGCAAGAGAGTGAGACTCCGTCTCAAAAAAAAGAAATACTATTAAGAAGGCAGAGCCCAGACCGGAGCAGCCCCTGGATATCTGCGATCTGGCTTAGCAAATCCATCAGCTAAGTCTGCAGGTGCAAGCCCCCCCAGGGTAGATGACAGCAAAAGAATAAATCCAATTTCAAGAAAAATCATTTGAACTACCAAAATAAGTCAGAAGTACTCTACAAAAGCAGCTAAAAAGTTCTTAGATGGCGCTGCTGGGCCAGCCTCTCCAGGCCTCTGATGATTCTGGGGCCACCTAAGTCCACGTTGCCTCAACCATCTGGAGGCGCCTGGACCAAGCCAGGGCCCGAGCCTGGCAGAGGAAGCAGCTCCTGTTTTCGTCTCAGAGTCAGAATGTCCTTCTCCATGCGACACTCACACCCTGTCCCGGCTAATTTTTGTATTTTTAGTAGAGACGAGGTTTCTCCATGTTAGTCAGGCTGGTTTCGAACTCCTGACCTCAGGTGGTCTGCCCACCTCAGCCTCCCAAAGTGCTGGGATTACAGGCACAAGCCACCATGCCCGGCCTTCAGTTCAGTTCTGATACTGTCTACCTGGAGATAGCATCAGAGCCACAGGTTGAGGGCTCAGTCCCCAAGACTCTCCCCACTTTCAATGCCAGTTACAAGCCCTGGGTTGTTTTGCTTGCGCTTCTGACTGAAAGGCTATAAATCAGGGTTCCCAAATCCCTTCCTTGGGTTAAGAAAATTAATAAAATTTGCTGGAGGGCTCACAGCACTCAGGGAAACAGTTAATTACATTTCCCGGTTTATTATAAAGGATACTACAAAGGTCACAGATGAAGAGATGCGTAGGGCGAGTTGTGGGGGAAGGGGTGTGGAGCTTCTGTATCCTCCTCGGCCACATCACCTTCCAGGAACCTCCATGTGCTCAGCTGTCCAGAAGCTCCCAGAACCCGTCCTTTTGGGTTTTTATGAAGGCTTCATTATTTAGGCATGATTGGTTCAATCACTGACCATTGGTGATTAGCTCAACTTCAGCCCCTCCCCTTCCCGCAGATTGGAGGTGTGCTGATATTCCCAAACTCTCACCCTGCCTTGGTCTTTCCAGTCACCAGCAGCCATCCTGAAGCTACCTAGGGGATGCCAGACATCCATCAATTCATTAACGTACAAAAACACACTCATCACTTTGGAGAGTCCAAGGATTTTAGGACTTATATGCCAGGAAACTAGATGGAGATCAAATATATACTTCATGGTGTCACAGCCTGGGATAAGAGAATGTTTTCCTGGAGGAAGCATCAGATAATTTGAACTTGGAGATACCATGAGGCAAAAATCCCGCTGGGAGCTGCCCATCTAGCCTTCAGCAGGGTCAGCACCACCACCCACTCCCCACCGTCCTTCCCAGGCCCAGGCCCTGAGCCCATGCTTTCCCAGAGGAATAAAAGTGTTCCCCTAGGACTCAGATCCCAGTCCAAATGTCAATGGTCCCTTTTCTTTTCTAGGATTTGCAAAGAAAAGAAGAGCTTACCCTTACCAGCTGCCACTGGAATAAGAGGTGCCAGGTTGTCCCTAGTGGGAGGAGGGACACCTGTCCCCAGAAGATCCCATGTGCCCAGTAAGAATGGCCATCTCCGTAGGCATTGGCCCCGGAGCTGTCCTTGCTGCTGCCTCCTTCCAAGGGCAGCCAGGAAGGGGCTGGGCTGACCCCACATTTGCACAGTTTTCCAATCACATGGTACAATTATTCTTTCACTCGGGGAAATTAGTCAGAGGCCTGAAATCAGGCATTGACTGGACCTCAGGAAGCTGCCATTTAGAATAATCAGGTAAAGAACTAAGGTCACAGATTCTTAGGAAGGAATAGAAGAACCTGAGAGTGATGACGTATCGCCAACAGCTCACTTTGGACTAAGAACAGGGTCATTTCTCTGGTTACAAACCTATTATTTAAAATGTCACGACAATGAATTTGAAAATTTACATGCAATAGAAAATGTCTTAGATAACTCACCAAAACTGACATAAGAAAAAGAAAATGTAAGTAGCCCTATATCTATCTATTAAATATATTATATCTTATTTAAAACCTTTCCACAAAGAAAACTGTAGCCCCAAGGGACTTCAATGAATTCTGCCAAATATTTAAGGAAGAAAATGCTGATTATATCCAAACTCTTACAGAGAATTTTAGAAGCATGAAAATGCTACAAGTCATTTTTGAAGCTATCGTGTCATTGATACTTAAGTAAGACTAAGAAATTACAAGAAAATTGAAATAAAGGCCAATCTTCCTCATAAACTTGGATGAAAACTCCACAGCAAAATATTAGCAAACCAGACCTACTAATATAGACAAACAGGAATGTATCACAAATACATCTGGGAGTGTGTTCATCTAGGAATGCAAGGATGGTTTAACATTTAAAAATCAATCCGTGGGATTTGTCACATTAATGCTGAGCTGAGGGGTTCACCACATGAAAAGATTCCTGGAAGGTGAAAACATTCCTTGCCTCCCACTCTGTTGACAGATGTTGATGGCAATCAACCGGCCAACAACCTGTGGAGAAGCAAGGTGGAAACTGGTGGGCTTGGTTGACTGGGAAAAAAATGACCAGAGGAAGAAGAAGGGAGACAAGGAGGAGGCATTCTCTAAATCTCAGGAAAGCTCCCAAATGCTTCCCAAGCCGGGAATCCAAGACCCACACCTCCCACCATGGGCATTGGTCCCCAAGCCCCCCTGTCTCCTCAGCAGCAACATTACCCTTAAAGCCCAAATGTAATCAGGTTACTTCCCAATTGAGTGAAACTTTAATTGCAGAGGATGAACCCAAAATCCTACTCGGCCTCCAAGACTCTCGGCAAAATGGCACTACACTGCCCTCCAGAGTTACCCACCTGTCTACCTGTGGACCCTCAACCCCCCGAACACTCATGTCCTTGGGAACTTTGATCACACACACCCACCTCTCACACTCCTGCCTCACCTGACACCCACATATTTCTCTTCTGAGCCAAGCCCAATCCTGCCCTCCCTGGGTGCCCTCCATGTCCACCCTCCTGTGTTAGGCCCCACTGTGTCCCAGCACCTGTTCTCAGGCCAGCTCTTCCTCCAGTCCTGGCACCGCACCTCAGTTTTGCATCCCCAGTGCTGGGCACATATGTGATGTCCTCGTCTGTTTGGGCTGCAGCAGCAAACTACCATAACTTATAAACAGCAGACATTCATTGCTCACAGCTCTGGAGGCTGGGAGTCCAAGAACAGGTGGCCGGCAGGCTCTGTGCGGTGGGGACCCACTTCCTGGCTCATAGATGACATCTTCTTGCTGTGTCTTCCCATGGTGGAAGGGATGAGGCTCCCTTCAGAAATGGTTGATTGCAGGCCTGGGGTAGGATACAGACCTGGCACCTTGAACATCTTGTTATAGCAGAGAGAAAAGAAGTCTTCACTGACAGCTGCATCACATCAAAAGGATTCAAAACTCAATCTTGTAAAATCTGCTAGTTCAGAATGGTAAGAAAGAAACCCCACTGTTCCTAGTTTTTTGAAAACCAGTAAATAAAAAGGAAGAATCAAGCCCTAACCTGACTTTCCTGCACAAACGATATCTTGAAGTAGTCAAGTGGTCAAGGAGGGAAAGAGTCTCCTGAGAGAAGAATTGCAGCCCTGCATGGGGAAGGAGCAGTGGAATCATTGCTCACCCCTTTGCAAACTCCAGCAGCAATGGTGGGTCTGAACACTGACCATCAACAGCAGTCATGTGGCCAAGGGCCTGCCGGGCACTGAGTGCACCCTGATGAAGAGCACAGGACCACCGTGGGCCATGCTGCTCCCCAAAAAAAGCCATCCTGAAGCCCACCAGGCCCACGATCTGACTGTAACCTCACAGAGAATTCAGGGCAGAAGAATGCATCTGAAATCAGCACCACAGAATGCAACCAGCAAAATCCTCAATGTAGAGAAATCAGCAGGCCCAGCGACGCGGCCTCCTCAACATGTTCCAGAGAAAAAGGAAGGAAGAGAGCCATTTCCGCAGAACTCTGAGACACACCCAAGACCCGCCTGCCAAGGCAGCCGGAGGCCAGGCTTGGGCCCTGACCCAACAAACCAGCACATGAGATGGGAGACGCCTGGGGAAATGTGGACACTGACCGGATATTTGTTGATAGGAAGAACTTGTAGGCAATTTTAGAAGTGGGAGTGATACTGCAGTTGCTTTTAAAAAGGAGTTTTTGTCTTTCAGAGACACAAACTGGAATGCCCCATCCATGAAATGCTGAGATCTGATGCTTCCCTGATGTTCCAACATGAGGAGCTCTGAAATGAGAGCGTCCGAAGGCCCTGCCAGAGGGGATGGGTAGAGCGGGTGATGGTCTAATGCTTTTTCTAAATACGTTTGAATTTTTTCATAATAAAAGGCTCTTTTTTTTTCTTTTTTTTTTTTTTTTGAGATGGAGTCTCGCTCTGTCACCCAGGCTGGAGTGCAGTGGCCGGATCTCAGTTCACTGCAAGCTCCGCCTCCCAGGTTTACGCCATTCTCCTGCCTCAGCCTCCCAAGTAGCTGGGACAACAGGTGCCCGCCACCTCGCCTGGCTAATTTTTTTTGTATTTTAGTAGAGACGGGGTTTCACTGTGTTAGCCAGGATGGTCTCGATCTCCCGACCTTGTGATCCACCTGCCTCGGCCTCCCAAAGTGCTGGGATTACAGTGGTGAGCCACCACGCCTGGCCCAAAAGGCTCTTTTTATACAAAGCTCCAGGAGGGGCTCAAACCAGCCCAGCTGGGATGCGGGCCCCTCTTGGCCCACGCTCTGTGGCCGGGCAGAACACAGGTCAGCCCTGCCCGCAGACAGGCCGACCCCAGAGCCCCGCCAGGCTGGGCCTGAAGTCAGCACCACGGACAGCTCTGGCCGGGCGGCGAGGAGGTGCCCCTTCGACGTGGAGGCCACGGCTCCCCGGCCCGCTCCAGCCTTCCCAAACCAGAGTTTTCTCAAGCTCGGGATTCCGAAAGAATTTATGGGGAGACACAGCCCCCTATTCAGATAACATGGTCAGAAGGGCTTTTCCCAGAGAGCGATTGAGCGGGGCACGGCTCAGAACAGCAACGTGGCAGCCACCGTGGCAAGACCCAGTGGGCTCTGAGCTGTGGCTGGGGCCAGGGCTTTGCCTAGGCTGCCCTGAGGGAGGAATTCAGAAAGCTCACTTCCTAACTGCAAACGTCTTTTTACTGAACTCATTTCTAATCCTCACGGATACCAAGAGCTGCTTCCACTAAAGCCCCCTCTTCCTCCCCAGGTCACCTGGCACCTCCTCCCAGAGGCCTTGGACACCAGGACAGGGCTTCTGAAACCAGGACTGAGGCAGCTGCCAGCTCCCAGGCTGGGGCTCTGGGTCTGGTCTGCGGGAGGAGGCCGAGGAGGCTGAGGAGGCCGAGGATGTCTGAGTTAAGGGCCGGAGCCTCGAGGCAATATTGATTATGCATCTTTATCACACGAAATCAAATTCCCTCCACAGAGAGCTTGAATTGCCGGGAAGAGCAGCAGAGTCAACACGACAATCACACACCCCGTCCTCAGTGGAGAATTGGAGATTGTATATATTTATTTGGAAAAGGCCTGGGCTACTTGTGGCATCCTGCCAAGACAATTTGAAAGGTATCAACAGTTTAAATGACATTTTCACCTTCAGCAAATACATCTCTGCCTGCTCAGAATGCGACGCTATCCTGCCCGGGCAATCTATGATACAGTCGCGTCAGAAATAGGTGTCAGCTCTCATTACATTCCCGAGGATAAATCCCACTTATCAGGGCCTGCAGAGTCCCAGGCCTCCTGACATCCCATTTCAGACAGCGGCCTCCCAGCCCCGCCCCTCCTCTCCCTAAGAGATGCCTTCGGAGTTTTCAATCACTGAGCTCCTGCCGGATGGGAGGAGACGGGCAGGCAGCCTGAGATTTTCGGGACATAGTGGACAGGGCGCCCTGTGTTATCAAAGACACCTCGGGTGATCGAGCCCCCAGGCCTATCTGCTCCCTTGCTGGAAGGTTTTCTATTGTCAAAGAGAAAGACTCTGTTGCTCAGAGGCGTGAGTCTCCAGGTCATAGTCTCAGCTACCCCGAAGGGCATCTTCCCTCATCCCAGGGGCAATGAACTAAGAAGCACAGGGAGCCGTGGAGTTATGGAGCCCCCAGGGAACAAGAGGAGTGGGAGAGCACAGCCGGCGGAATCCTGAGAGTCAGACTTTGCAGGCGGAGGGAAGTCTGAAGGGGTAGAAGAGGGTGTGTGTTTGTAAAGCATCAGACGCCTGCTGACTCCGCCAACCCTCCCTTCCCCAAGGGCCCTGCACTCTCAGATGCTTCCTCCCTCAGCCACTGACCACACAGCTACACGGATGCATTCCCTGGTGACTCATCCCAAGGCAGAGACCAGCACCCACCACTACCCAGGGGCACTGGAGGAAAGAAATCCCCAAATCCCACCCACAGCCGGTCACCACTCGCTGGGCACAGAGAAGGAGAGTGCGGAGGGGTCCCTGGGGCCTTCCTCCTCCTGGTGGGTGCTCAGGCCAGACACCCTGGCCAGGTCCTGGAAGCGTCGTGCTCCAGTCCACCTGCCCCAAGGGCCTCCCTGGAGGCCACTGTCCTGAATTCGGTGTGAGGCGCATGTGCCTTTCTGTAAGGCTCACTTTGCCGTGGGATGTGGTCTGGTTGGTGAGGCTGGAATCTTGGCTTGTGGAGCACAGGGCATCCAGGAGGCAGTCGAGGTTGGCACAGCCAGAGCTCCTCAGCACAAGTTCAGCCTGCACCAAGGTAGGGAGGGCTCGGGGCAAGGGGTGCAGGCTGCCAGGATTCAGGCAGGCAACCCGCGGTCTGAGCACCCCAGAGAGGCCTGTCCTCCCTGAGAAAGCCCTCATCGACGCCTGGCAGTAGCCCGAGTGCAGGAGAAGCCTCTGGAGAGGCCCAGGAGGATGCCAGAGGCGCAGGCAGGGCCGGGGTGGGGCCTAAGCCAGGGCCACACCCAGCGCTTGTCTCTGCTGAGACCATCGGGACCAGCCTCACCTGAGGCCGCCAAAGCCTGTCGTGGAGTGAGAGACACCTGCTCCCATGCAGGTGCTGGGCTGGCATGAGGCTCCGAGGCCTGGATGTGGTGGCTTCCTTCCGGGACAGGCTCTGTCTCTAGCTCCTGAGTGACTGTGAGTGTGGGCAAGTCTCGCCTCTCTGAATTTTAGGTTTCTCATCTAGAAAATGGGAACAATAGCTAACAAAGGCTCAAAAGGGTCTTTTCCGAGCAATAAAAAGGCCAGCTCTTGAAGAGGCCGTCACAATGCTATACCTCACACACTTCATAACAGGACCACAAACACCTGACACAGGAACTGATCTAATTTCCAGCATAAACAGACAAATCCACAGTTATGGTAGATTTCGACATGCTCTCAACATGCCCTCACGATTACTGAGAGAACAAGTAGACCAAAAAAGTCAGTGAAGATAAAGAACACTTGAACAGCACTATCAAACAATGTAACCGAAATAACAGTTCTAGAACATTCCATAACAAGTGTAGAATTATGTTCTTTCCAGGAACCATGGAACACTCACCAAGGTGGGCTATGTTCTGGGCCATAGAATAAGTCCCAACATGTTTAAAAGGATGCAAATCATTCTAAGTCTCTCCTGTGACCATATTGAAATTAAATTAGAAATCAATAACAGAAAGATATCTGGAAAACCTTCAAGTACGTGGAAATTGAGTAACACCCACTTTGGAATAACCCATGAATTGAAGAGGAGTATTTTTTACTGAATGAAAATGAAAATACAACATATTAAAATGTGTAGGATGCAGCTAAAGCTACTCAGAGAAAAGTTCATAGCACTAAATGTATTAGAAAATATAAAAGTCGGCCGGGCGCGGTGGCTCAAGCCTGTAATCCCAGCACTTTGGGAGGCCGAGACGGGCGGATCACGAGGTCAGGAGATCGAGACCATCCTGGCTGACACGGTGAAACCCCGTCTCTACTAAAAAATACAAAAAACTAGCCGGGCGAAGTGGCGGGCGCCTGTGGTCCCAGCTACTCGGGAGGCTGAGGCAGGAGAATGGCGTGAACCCGGGAGGCGGAGCTTGCAGTGAGCCGAGATCCGGCCACCGCACTCCAGCCTGGGCGACAGAGCCAGACTCAGTCTCAAAAAAAAAAAAAAAAAAAAAAAAGAAAATATAAAAGTCCTCAAATCAATGGCCTGAGGTTTTACCTTAAGAAACCAGGGGCAGGGAGCTGGCAGGAAGCTAACATATGAATTAAAAGTATTCAGTATAAAAGAAAAAGATCAGAGAGAAAATCAATGAGATAGAAAAAAGAAAAAACAATAGAGAAAATCAGTAAAACCAAAAAACAAGGTCTCAGAGAAGATCGATAAAATTTTAAATCTCTATCCAATTAATAATGAGAAAAGAGAGAGAAAACAAATAACCAACACTGTGGGAGGCCAAGGTGGGAGGATCGCTTGAGCCCAGGAGTTCGAGACCAGCCTGGGCAACATACTGAGATCCTGTCTCTAAAAAAAAAACAAAAATAAATTCATAAAAATTTTAAAGACATTTTTAAGCATTGAAAAGACAATCCGCAACCCGGAAGAAAATATTTGTAAATTACAAATCCGATAAAGGAATAGTAAGAAAAAATAAACACACAAAAGATTTGAACTCATACGTCATCAGATATACAAATGGCCAACAAGCACGTGGAAAGATGCTCAACATTATGAGTCATCAGAGAAATACAAACTATGAGGTATCTCTAGACCACACCTTTTCCAATGCCCAGAACTCCGACACGGGCCGTAGCAAGGGCTGGTGGGAACTGGGGGCACCAAGAGGCAGATACCCTGCTTGCCGCTCCAGCACTTCGGAGACCAGTTTCGTGGTTTCTGCAGAAGTGAGGGGGACGCACCCATAGGACCGGGCCATCCCGTGGCCAGTGATCTCCCGAGAGGGGTGAACACATGTGTCCAACTGAAGACACGCACGTGTTCACAGCAGCTTCCCTTGTAATAGCCAAAACCCGGAAACAGCCCAATGTTCGCAATGGGAAAATCATAAACAACGTTTACTACAGCCAGGCAGTGGAATGCCACTCAGAGATAGAAATAAGAGACTTATGACTGATACACAAGATGACATCGATGAATTTCAAAACGATTAGGCTGAGTGAAAGAAGCCTGATGGGAAAACCAAAACCCTGCAAGGCACACGACCCCATTTGCATAAAGCCCTGAAAAGACCCCTACACGGCCGGGCGCGGTGGCTCACACCTGTAATCCCAGCACTTCAGGAGGCCGAGGCAGGCGGATCACAAGGTCAGAAGTTTGAGACCAGCCTGGCCAACATAGTGAAACCCTGTCTCTACTAAAAATACAAAAAATTACCTGGGAGTGGCGGCCAGTCCTGTAATCCCAGCTACTTGGGAGGCTGAGGCTGGAGAATTGCTTGAATCCGGGAGGCAGAGTTTGCAGTGAGCTGAGATTGCACCACTGCACTCCAGCCTGGGCAACAGTGCAAGACTCTGTCTCAAAAAATACGGTTGGGGGGGCCCTACACCCTGCACTCAGGGCAGTGCTTACCTGGGGAGGGGTGTGGGGAGGCGGGTGGGCGAGGGAGGGCGTCTGCAGAGGGGCACAGAGAAGCTTCAAGGGGCGATCTGTTCGTTCTTTCGATGGTGGACATGGTTTCACGTCCAGCCTTATCAAAGTGCGCCCTGCTCAGTCCTGAGCAGCTCCTGCGTGTCCACTACACATGGATAAAGCCAGACCTGACTCCTCACTGGGCACAGGGCACCAGCAGCATCCCAAATGTTTTCATTTCTTTTAAAATGTGGGGGAGTGTGACCTGGGAGATTCAAAGCTAGTGTTTTAGTTTTTTCTCACATTGGAAAACAAAATGAAAACTTCAGGGCCCATGAAAATCTGTTGAATTCTGCCTATAACGGGGAAAAAATAAGATGTCCAAAGATTGAGCTATGTCCAAAGTAACTTTTAATGTTGATACTATTCTGAGGCAAGGAGCTCACAGTGGCCAAAGCACCGTGGGTGGTGAAAGTCACACTGCAGCCCTAGGGAAGGCTGTTCTGTGTTTTGTGTTTTCAGGATTCCAGCACGGAGTGTGTGGTTTCAGGAGCAGGGTCGGCCGGGCAGCAGAGGCCAGTGCAGCCCTACGCTGGCGATGAAGGGTGGCCTGTGTCATCGGGGTCCTCAGGCTCCCACCAGCACCCACAGCCTGACCTCACCTGAAGGTGGCCTCAGACCCCTTGCAGCTCTCGTCCCCAAGGCTTGGAGAGGAGAGGCTAGCACACCTCAGAGCCGGCTGGGGAGGAAGGCGCTTGGAATCCGACGTTTTATTTTCCCAGGCGTTTGGTATCCTCGGTCTCCACTTGCTTGCTTTTAATTTGTTGTTGTTGTTGTTGTTGTTGTTTAGAGACAGGTCTCGTTCTGTTGCCCAGGCTGCAGTGCAGTGGCTCAGTCATGGCTTCCCGCAGCCTCTACCTCCTGGGCTTAATCGATCCTCCCACCTCAGCCCTGCGAGTAGCTGGGACCACAGGCACACACCACCATGCCTGGCCATCAGCTTTTTGATTTTATCAGAGAACTGACCTGTAAAGGGAAGGAAGCGGTGCCTGTGGTTTAGGAGAAGACACCACCACGTAGGTCACCAGATGCCGTCTGCGCCATCTGCCCGGAGGGCCCCAGCAGAGGGTGGATTCCACTGTGACCCGGTTGAACGTCCACATGAAATACATCAGGCCGTGTCCGGCCGTGGCCCTCTCTACCCTCACAGAGATGAGCCTGAATCCATTGACATTCACGTCTCCTTTACTGAGTCTCCCAGAACAGCCCTCCTTCCTCCTCCCAGAAGTCTCCGATTTCCTCCATCACTGCTGCTGGTGCTGCAAACCTGGGGCGCGCCTGAGTCCCCATCCTCGGCACACCTGCTGCTCTGGGGAGGCTCTCTGTGAATGGCAGACACTCTGGGCTCCCTCGCTGGGCTCCCAGCACCTTTGGGAAGGAAGACGTGCGTCAGCAGCAGCATCTCAGGACAGGGGAGGGGAGGGGAGTGCCCCAGGGGCGGGGCCCACTGCTTGTGACGCTTCCCACTGCCAAGCCCTGTCCCCAGCTCTTTCTCCCCAGTGCGAGAACGGCCCCAGCACAGAGCCCTTGTTCTGGGCAGGTTCAGAGGAGCACCCGGCACAGGGAAGAGGAGGCCCAGTCAGGTGGGGCCCGGCAGTCCTGAGTGGCCAGAGCCAGGACGATGGCAAGGGCCTAGAACGGAAGAACATGAAGACCCAGGGTCAGGAAGGGAGGGCCAGCAATGCCACCTGAGCAGGTGTGCGACCAGACCAGACACAGGAACGAGGGCTCCGGGCAGGTGCCAGAGTGGGCAGGAGCCACACACACTTAAATCCACACACTTCACACAGAGACACTTAGGCACATGCATGTATGACACATACCTGTGGTAGTGTATGACACCTGTGTATGACACACACTACACAGACACACACCACACAGGCATGCACGCAATATGACATGTCTACACACACACACAAGGAGACACATGCACACAACTTAGGCACACATCACCCACGAGGACATGTGGTACACATGTTCACACCACACAAGATATACAGTCATCCCTCCGTATCCATGGGGATGGGTTCCAGAACCCCCTACAGACACTAACATCCACAGGTGCTCACGTCCTTTATAGAAAACAGTGCAGCATTTGCTTGAAACCCAGGCACATCCTCCTGGATGCTGTCAATCATCTCCAGGCCCCCTGTGACACCGAGTCCGATGTAAATGTTATGTAAACAGTTGTTATATGGCACAGGTTTTCTAATTTGTTTGTATTTTTTTTATTGTTGTTTTGTTATTTTTTAATTTTTTTGATATTCAGTTAGTTGAATCCACAGATGAAGAGCCCACAGATGTGGAGGGGCCGTCGTATACACACGTGCGCACATGCACACACAGACACATGAACACTCACACACACACCCAAACAGCATGACACATGTACACACACATGTCCGCACTCACACACACACATGCCCCGCAGACCCGGGGACTTGGCTGTGCCCTGGGGTCCACCTGAGGGTGGACGCTGCCCATCCGCCCTCCCACATAGCCACGGTCACTGCTTTTGGAAGTACTGATGAAAGACTTCTGTGCACGAGAAGCAGCAGCCGAGCCACCTGGAGCCCGGCAAGCCCGTCCCTGGAGGCCGAGGCTGATCGCCATAATCCACAGTCCTATTTACATCTTGATTTCATTCTGGGAGCCGCGCTGCCGGCATTTGCATAACTCACGGCCGGTGGTGTGCGCCCTGCCCCAGGGAACGCAGACCGTCTCCTCCCCATCAGGTCTAGGACCCACCTGATTGGCAATTTGATTAGGAGACAGAATAATGCCAGGCGATAGAGTATGTAATTTATTTAAATGGAATAAAACGTGACACGCTATCGCTGGAACCCGGGACCGCACCTGTAGGAGCTTATTTGACACAAATTGAGATTTCAGGGTTTACAGGTATTGCAAATGAAAACTCCCCGTAGGGTGTCAATAAGAGTTCAATGGTTCCTTTTATTTGGTTCGAATTAATCACAAAATAGGGAAAAAGTAGGTTCTATTTTTTGAAGGTTTTTTTGAATAAAATCATTCTAAGAAGCATATATTTCTTCCAGAGATATAATTAAATTTCCAAATTGCAGTTTCTGGCTCTCACCCTCTGCAGTCAGTGCTGGGAAGGAATCTTTTGCTAATATTCAGGCACCAGGAAAGTTCTCACTCAGTTCCTAGCCCGGCAGAGCCATTGTGCCCTCTCGGGAGCCGCAGAACACCCATGAGGACAGCGCCTGTGGCCTTCAACCAGAAGCCCAGCCTGAACCTCCCTCTCCTTCCCCTTCTTCTCCTTTCTCTTCCTTTCTTCTTCCTGGCAAACTGCAGAAATACCTTGCTATGAGCTAGGCCTGGACTCCTATCTGTGCAGCCACTCATGGTGGGCGGTTGCATCCGTCAGCCACTGCTGTGTAACAAGCATCCCACGCTCAGTGGCCTGAAGTGATAAAAAACGGGGGTCCTGCTCACACCTTTGTGGACAGCTGGGCGGGTGTGGTCTCAGCTGGGTCCACTCACGTGTCTGAGGTCCATCCTGGGTCCCAAGGCGGTTCTCTCCCACGTCTGGGGGTCAGCGGGGTGCCAGCTTGCCTAGGATGGCCTCGACTGGAACAAATGGGCACTCCTCTCTCCTCTCTCATCCTCCAGCAGGCCAGCCCCCGGGTCCGGCAGAGGTCTGAGAGAGCAGAGACGTGCAGGTCCCCTTGAGGCCCCAGACGACAGCACATTCTTGTTTCCCCCACAATCTATTGGCCAAAGTAAGCTTCAGGTCCGGCCCAGATTCGAGGCATGATGAAAGAGCCTCTGTGTCTTTTAGGGGGCAGAGCTGCAAGGTGACAGGACAGCGGGTATGGGTCCTGGGAGACCTTTCTGTCCTCCACAGCCGAGTGACTGCAGTGGGCCCCAGAGCTGCGTCCCCTGGCCTCAAAAGCAGAACAGCCATTGCTGCCCCACTGCCCACCCTGGTGCCTCTTCCCCAGACCACACGTCTGAGTCTGGGGCCGCCGGAGAAGATGGCATCATAGCCCAGCCAGCCTGGCACACATGACGATGCTCACGGCTGGCTGATCCTGCCTGGCACACATGACGATGCTCACGGCTGGCTGATCCCGCAGGAACCGCAGGGAAGCGCTGATTAAAGGCATCTCAAGGCAAATACTTGTAAGTGGCAAAACTGCCTGGGGAATAACAGACAGTGAGTCCACTCTGGTCCGTCTCTAAATCCTCCACTTGCTCAAAGCCAGGGCCTCAAGCTTTTAACAAGTTGATCTGCTGAACACGTCTCCCCATGAAGACCCAGGAGGTCAACAGCAGTCTCGGCTCTATCCACGGTGACGTCCTCCAGAGCCTCCTGATGGTATAAACTGGAAAGGTCTCAGTATTACAGGGAATAAGGAATTCCTTCTCTTCGATGGGCCATCAGTAACCCCGCACTTAAAGTTAATTTCCAAACTCACGCGAACAGCAGGCTGCGGGCATCCGTCTTGCCTGCGTTTCATGAGACAGGAACACGAGCGTCACCTCTGAACATCGCTGCCACTTAGAGGGGCGTGAACTAAATTAACCCACAGAATCAGCGTCGTGGCTGAGGGCTCTTCTATGAAATGTCTGTAAATAGGTTTGATGTGTGTGTTTAACATTTGCCTGCTTGACCACGAAGGCAAGGAGTGGGCATTGTCACGAGGATGAACATACCGAGAGGGAAAGAGTCGCCACCTCGCAGTCAGGTATTTCCGAGAAAGAGACGCATGAAACGTATGTGGTTTTTCACATTTGGAGAACGTGACGACTCTAAGAAGCTGACTGGATAATAGTGGGGAAAGCTCTGAGCGTAGGTAGCAGGAGTGCGCCCGGCATCTGCCGGTAGCTACACGGGCTCCTGGGAGAATCACCTTGACTAAGCGTCGATTTCACAAAGCTCCCAGGTCGAGGAGGGATTTCCGCCTCTGCCTCCCTTTGCGGCAGTGACTGTTCTGGGGAACTGGCCTCAGGTGGCCCCTCTGCCCGTGGCGCAGCTCCCAGGCATGAGTCCTGCCTGTGCCCAGGGTCCCGCAGGCCCCGGCTCGGTGTGGCTGGCATGGCTGGGGGATGGGCCCAGTCACAGGCTCCTCTTCTTGAGTGGAGCCCAGCAGCCCCCACCTCCTGGACTGGACCCCTCCGGGGGCCTGCACTTCCCAGCTGAGCAGGTAGGGAGGCTGCCACGCAGACGCTGTGGTTGGAGCAATTCCAAAGCACAGGCTGCCGTGTGAACAGGAGGCGAGGATTAAACGCAGAAATAAGAAGTTCTCTCTCATCAAGCTTGGCAGTGACACACAAGGTCCTTCCTGGCAGAGTTTCGCTTTTGTGCAATGAGAAGTTCTCTGCGCAGAGGGTGGTGATGACCACACAATGACGGGCCTGCACCTGGCACCAACTGACTGTATGGAGGCCTAAACATGGGCAAAATGGGGAATTTTATGTATTTTACTAGAATTTGTAAAAGTCATAATGAGCCCAGTCTTTGCAGCAGAGGTATGCCCAGGTGCCCTGTTTTCTTTTTTTTTTTTTTTTCTTTTTGAGACGGAGTCTCACTCTGTCGCCCAGGCTGGAGTGCAGTGGCACAATCTTGGCTCACTGCAACCTCTGCCTCCCGGGTTCAAGTGCTTCTCCTGCCTCAGCCTGCCGAGTAGCTGGCATTACAGGTACACGCCACCACACTTGGCCAATTATTTTGTATTTTTAGTAGAGACAGGGTTTCACCGTGTTGGCCAGGATAGTCTTGATCTCTTGACCTCATGATCTGCCTGCCTCGGCCTCGCAAAGTGCTGGGATTACAGGTGTGACCACTGCGCCCGGCCAAGTGCCCATTTTTTTAAAAGTCCCTCTGATGGTCGCCCACACACATGAAGACAAGGCACTGAGTGCCCACATCGGGAGTGAAGCCAACGACCCCAAAGGAAGCAAGCGGGGCTTGTGGGCACCTGAGGCCACATGAGGGAGACGAGTCTGTCTATTTCCTCTCTGTGAATCTGGGTGGGTCACGTGCTGGGGCACCAGGTCAGACGTGCTCCCAGGTGGGCTCCTAGCCTGGACTCCAGGGCACCCAGAGCCTCTGCTTGCCCATCCTGGGACCCCAGGGCCGTGGTGCAAAGAAGCCCCAACTGGACTCCCGGATGGAGAACTAAGGGCTCAAACCCCCAGCTCTGCCAAAAACAACTGGAGACTCCCAAAAGCAGAACTGCCTCGCTGCCGCGGGGGCCACAGAGCGACCTGGCTCACCCACCCAAAGTGCCAGCCCTCCGAGTCCTGAGCACGTGAGCGCTTATTGGTTTTCACTGTAAGTTTTTATTTTGAGCTGGTTTGTTACACAACAAAAGCTAACTGATTAACCGATAAATGTGAAAATTTAGATAGCAAGAACAAATATAGAGAAAATGTACAAAAGTGATACAAGAGAAACGGAACATCTCAATGATCTTTTGTCTGTTAAAGAAAACGAACCTTCGGGCTGGGCTTGGTGGCTCACACCTGTAATCCCAGCACTTTGGGAGGCCAAGGCGGGCAGATCACTTGAGGTCGGGAGTTCGAGACCAGCCTGGTCAACATGGTGAAACCCTGTCTCTACTAAAAATACAAACATTAGCCGGGCGTGGCGGCAGCTGCCTGTAGTCCCAGCTACTCAGGAGGCTGAGGCAGGAGAATCGCTTGAAGCCAGGAGGCGGAGGTTGCAGTAAGCTGAGACCATGCCAGCCTGGGTGACAAGAGCAAAACTGCATCTCCAAAAGGAAAGGAAAGGGAAGGGAAAGGGAGGGGACGGGAGAGGAGGGGAGGGGAGGGAAGGGGAGGGAAGGGAAAAGAAAAGAGAAAAGAAAAGAAAAGAAAAGAAAAGAGAAGAGAAAAGAAAAGAAAAGAAAAGAAAGAGAAACTTCAACCTAAAACTTTCTCACAGAAAGTCTCCAGGTCAGGTGGGTTCCCTGGTGAAATTTTTCAAACATTCAAGAAAGAAGTAAACCCAACACACTGAATGATGCCAGTGTAATCTTGGTGCCAAAAGCTGACCAAAGGAAAGGTGGCTATGGGGCCAGCCCTCATGAGCAGACGTGCAAATCTAAACAGGTGTCAGCAACCGGGCCCAGTGATGTCTTAAAGGATCTTGAACTGCAGCTAAATTATTTGTCTTTTCTTTATTAATTTTTCCAATATTGAACAAATACTCTTTCACTGACACTAGTCCTCTATTTAGCCACATATGAGCTTTTAATTTAAATTACTATGTTTTGTTTTTAACATTTTGGCTGGGCGCAGTGACTCATACCTGTAATCCCAATGCTTTGGGAGGCTGGGGCCGGAGGATCATTGAGCCCAGAAGTTCAAGGCCAGCCTGGGCAACACAGTGAGACCCATCTCTACAAAAAAAGTTGGGGGAGGCAGGTGTGAGATTACTGGGATTACGGGCTGGGATTACAGGCGTGAGCTTTGGAAGGCCAAAGCAGGCAGATCACCTGAGGTTGGGAGTTCGAGACCAGCCTGACCAACATGGCAAAACCCAGTCTCTACTAAAACTACAAAATTAGCCAGGCGTGGTGGCACATGCCTATAATGCCAGCTACTCAGGAGGCTGATGCAGGAGAATCACTTGAACCCGGGATGTGGAGGTTGTGGTGAGCCAAGATCGCGCCACTGCACTCCAGACTGGGCAAGAAGAGTGAAACTCCATCTCAAAAAAAAAAAAAAAGAAAGAAAAAGAAAAAATTAACCATGTGTGGTGGCATGCACCTGTGGTTCCAGCTGTTCCAGAAGCTGAGGCAGGAGAGTGTCCAGGAGGTGGAGGCTGTAGTGAGCTGTGATCACACCACTGCATTCCAGCCTGGGCAAAAAAGTGAGACCCTGTCTCAAAAATAAATAAATAAATAAATGATTTCTACTTTGTTCTTTGTCTAGCCAGTTGTTCTTGTTCCTAATACTCTGTTCTTGTTTTATGAATGAAATCTTTTTTCATCTCTCTGAAGATTGAATTTTGAGCGGACTCACTGTGAAGCTCTGACTACTCTGATTGCCTCTGGTTTCTCAGCTGTGACTCCTCCTGTCTGTTGAGGCAGCAGCCTCTTTCCAGAGTGGGACTTCTTTGGATGTTCAGGGATCCTGGCTCCTGGGGTTTCTCTTCCGCACGTGCCCAGGCTTGAAGAGGCCTCTGTCTGCACCACTTTCACTGCTCTGCTCTTGCCCTTCAGGTTGGATGTCAGTGCCTTGAGTTACAAACCTGTGTCGGGGGCTCTATCTGTCACCACAGCCGGACACAGTGACACACACCTGTGCTCTCTGATACTCATGGGGCTGACGCAGGAGGATGGTTCGAGCCCAGGAGTTGGAAGCTGTAACGCACAGTGACTGTGCCTGTGAAGAGCCACTGCCCTCCAGCCTGGGCAACACAGCAAGCCCGTGTCTCTAAAAAAGAAATATATATATACACACACACACACGCACATATATATATGTGTATATAAATATAGCCACAGCTGGTAACGCAGTGGGTTGAATAGTTTCCGAGATGTTCATCCAGAACCTCAGACTGTGACTGTATTTGGAAATAGATTCTTGGCAGCTACGAGTGATTAAGTTTAGACGAGGTCACACAGGAGCAGGGTAGGCCCACAGTCCTACAGTCCTATGACTCGTGTCCATATAGGTAGCGGAGGGGACACAGAGAGGAAACAGGTGCCCGGGAAGACGGCCGTGTGCAGACAGACACAGAGATCAGAGCGATGCAGCCACAGACGAGGACACCTGGGGACACCGGGCGGGAAGCTGGAAGAGGCAGGAAGGAGCTTCTCCCGGAAACCGCTGGGAAGGCAGCCCTGCCCTGAAGTCAGACTTCTGGTGGAGGATAACATGTTTCTGCTGTTTTAAGCCCCGCAGTATTGGGGTGTTTGTTCCGGCAGCCCCGGGGCACCCTGTGGACACCCTGCCTGAGGGTGGCACTGACCCCCCCCCCGTTCTGTGCCCAGGCGTTTGTCCCGCCCGCACCCTGTGGACACCCTGCCTGAGGGCAGCACTGTCCCCCCGGTTCTGTGCCCAGGCGTTTGTCCCGCCCGCACCCTGTGGACACCCTGCCTGAGGGCAGCACTGTCCCCCCGGTTCTGTGCCCAGGCGTTTGCCCCGCCCGTCCTGTCCTGAAGGATCCTGACCGGGTCCCTGTGGCTACACAGTTGGTCCCTGTCCCCACAGAGCAGCTTCGGCAACTCGCATGACGTCAGGCGCCACAACCTCGGGACCCCAGTGACCAGGAAAAAAGAGACTTGTGCATCAGCAGAACCAGCATTTTCCAGAGAAACTCCAGAACAAAAAATATATGCAGGGCATTTTGGAGAAGGAGAAAGGGGAGTTGAGACCTGTCAGAAACGGCAGGAGTCAGGGACCTGCACCTGCAAACCGTCGCCGCTCTCTCCCCCTCCACGGGAGCAGGAGCCCGCCCGGTGTCCCCCACCGCGCAGGGGGCAGGGAGGGCGGCCTCCCACGTCGCAGCTCCGGGACCCGGCCCGTCCCCCGCTCCAGGCAGCCGCAGCCTCACACCAGCGCCCCCAGCCGCCGCCGCAGACGGCCGAGCCCGGCCCGACGCTCATTCCTGGAGCTCCTGCTCCCTCCTCCGGGCTCCCGGGGAACTGGGCCCGGACTGCGCGCGGCCAGGCCTCTCCCTGCACCGAGGCGCTGGGTGCTGTTTGCAGAACGGACCCGTGTGCAGAGACACCCAGGCCGGCCCGCCCCGAGAATCGCCCGGGAGCCCGGCCAGGTGGTCCCCACGCCTCCCTGGTCTGTCCCAGTCCAAGGTCCTGATTTATGGGGGGATTTTGTGGGACTGGAAACTGCCTGGCTGAGGGAGTTTGGGGAGAACCTCACTCCACTGTCTGAGGTCTGGCTGCTGATGGCTTTGAAGGCTCCCCTCTCCCTCCTCCCTGGGCCCCACACCGGGCGGGCCTCCCTTTAGTGCCTGTGAAAGATTCCAAGTACAGAAGCCCCTGGCATCCCGGGGACCCCCCGCCCCGTCCCGGCCCCACCCCAACCGCGATAAACCCCGGCCTTTGGACCAGCTCCGGCGGGGCGGGAGGGCTCCTGCTCCCTGGAAACCTCAGTGGTGTAGGGCATGGGACGCCTCACCCTCCTGGTGTGCAGGTGGCATCTTCAGTGTTGACATGCGAACGAACATTGGGCAGGGGTCTCTCCTGTCCTTGCAGGGTGACTGTCACCGGGACGCCCCGTCTCCCGCTGAGCAACAGCTCGCGCGTCCCAGACCTGAACCGCGAGTGGAGACCGCGCCCCTGTGCCACCGCAGGGCTCCCCCCGCTGCCTCGGCCGCCCAGGCCCTCCTGGGAGGGATCCAAACCGCTGACCAGAAATCGCTCCTGAAAACCGGAACCCGGGTCCGGGGGTCACACACAGCCAAAGGCACAGCCTGGGTGTGGGAAGGACGGAGGCCACAGAGCCCGGCTGTGAGGGCATCATCTGGGCTCGGAGCTCAGCCGCCGTGTCCCCTGACCCTCTGCAACTCTGCATGTCAGGTGGGTAGTCTGGTTTTATCCCCAGAGCACCGACCCGGAGAAAACCAAGGACACAGCTGGGTATGAGGAGCACGGGCTCCTGGTTCAGAATGAGCTTAGACAAAAGGTTTATTGGCTGGGTTTGGCTTTCCCTCTGTTTATTTGCTTTTGTCTCTGGTGTAAATGTCATGAGGAGGCTGAAAACTGAGAATTAATTAGGAATGGGCCTAAGTTACTAGTGTCTGAAGCTGAAGGGGAAGTCCAGGGTGGACCCAATGCTAAGTGGCTTAGAGGCTTCAGGAATGGCTGGATCCAGGAGCTTATGTGACATTATCAGATCTCTCTCTCTTTCTGTCTCTCCTCTCGCCCTGTCTCCCCTTCTGCCCGCCACCATCAGTACCCATGAACCTGCTTCTCTTTGAGTCAGGCCAGGCCCCTGGACCCTCCTGACCCACAGTCATGAGGAAGACGCTCTTCCCCACAGCCAGCTTCATGCAGACTCCCCAGTTGGCCCTGCTGGGGCTGTGTGCCCGCTCCTCTTGCAGACTCCCCAGTTGGCCCTGCTGTGGGCAGGAAGATGAGGCACCTTCCCTGGCCAGCCATGGACCAAGTGGTGGCCCCTGGGGCCAGGAGGCGACGGGGTCCTGTGATGACGGCGTGGGTGCAGCACAGCTGCCCTCATGAAAAAAAAGAAGACTTCAGGCAAAGATCTAAGAGACTCCAGAGTCTACAGTACCCCAGCGCCTGGCGGGGGGATGCAAGAAACACACGGCGTAGAGTTCGACTCAGCAAGAAGGGGCGGCACGGCTCAGAGTGACGGACCCTCACACCCACTGCCTGCCTCCCACCACCCGATGCCCACAACAGCTGGACAGGCTGGGCCGGGGGAGGTCAGCATCTCGGACGATGGTGCTAGGCCACCTGATTAGCCCTCAAGTCCGCCGTAGTCTGCTGCGTGGAAAGGTTAGTCAGTACTGGGCTTTTGCTAGGATTTCACGAGTTGGTTCCTGATTAGAATCTGGTCCCGACCACAGGCCTGATGAGGCTTTGCCCGGCAGGCCTCAGGGAAGCTGCCCTCCCCGCGCCAGGCTTACGCAGCCAGCGCATCACAGCGTCTGCAGGGAGCCACAGTCCCGGGCCCAGCGGCCACCCCAGCCCCAGCCGGCCAGGCTCCCACTCACATCCAGAGTCCTAGGCCAGGCACCAACATCCAGAGGCCTCCTTAGCGGGGTGGGGGTGGCAGCTGAGCCACTTTCCTCCCCTCACACCCTTCCTGCCCCTGGCCCCAGAACGTGTGTTTTTAGAAGCAGTGTCTTGCTGTGTTGCCCAGGCTGACCTCAAACTCGTGGCCTCCAGTGACCCTCCCGCCTGGCTTCTCCAAGTGCTGGGATTGCAGACGTGAGCCGCCACTGTGCCCGGCTCTGCCAGGAGCCTCTAGTTGGCGGCTCCTCCTCTTGAGGCAACCCCCACATCTGCACTGCACCCGGTCAACCCTCACCCGTCCCCTCTGTGGGAGGAACGGGAACGGGACACGGGAGCCGGTGCCTCCCTCTGCCTCTGGTCTGTGGCCACAGTAGTGAGTAAAGGCTTAATGGCCGCAGTCAGCCTGGCTGGTCCTCCTCACTGCCCTCCCGGACACCTCGTGGCTCAGCAGCGTGTAACAGCCTCCGTAAGCCCCAGCACAGGACGCACTCTCCAGGTAGCCCTGGTCCCAGGCCTGAGCCAGCCCTCTCACACCAAGCTCAGGCCAGCTCCCAGGAGGCACCACTGCCCTCCACCCTGGAACAAGAAACCGCAGCCACCGTGAGATTCCAGCTCCCTGCCCGCAGCCCGTCGGCCATCCGGTCTCTTCCTTCCAATTTTGTCCAGCACTGCCCCCAGCCCGGTCCTCCCAGGCCCTGCTTGTACCCATCCCTGCGGTGCCGAGAAGACGCCTGCCCAAAGCCGACCTCAGCCCTCTCACGGTGGCTCCCAGTGCCCGTTTAGAGAGAGAGTGAGTTCTTCGGAGGAAAAGGAGAAGAAGAAGAAGGAGAAGACGTCTGAGGCAGCCTCTGCAGGGCGAGTGTTCTGCGGGGCAGGTGTGGGGAAGCTGGGAGTGGTCCCAGCCCTCGTGGGAGGCCTGTGGCAGCCCTGGCTCTGGAGTCGTCAGCCCTCCCTCCTGGGAACCGACAGCTGTCTGTGAACTCTGACCTGGCAATCCGGATGTGGCTGAGGGGACCGTGTGTTTGGAATAGGGGTCTCCATTCCTCCGTTAACTGGAGACGCAGTGGGGACAGTCCCTGAGACCCCAGGGGAAGGGACGCCTCACAGGAACCAGAGCAGAGCAAACACAGGCCTGTCTGAATCCGCTTCTAGCATCTCAGTAATTCCAGAACATCAAGCAGAGCTCAGCCATCAGAGGCAACAACTGAGGCTGGAGGAGGTCCTGCTTCACCCCGAGAGGTTTCCCCGGCCCCGTGAACCGTTGTTCGGAAGAAGTTCCCCACCTCCTTCCCCGCTCCCCGCAGCCACAAGTCATGAGCAGCTTCCCCCGGGTGAGAGACACCCCTCGGCCTCCACTCACCCTTTAACGTTGGTTTCCTCTGCACGGGGCACAAAACGGGCTGCTCAGCGGCTGTTGATTTGTTTTCTGTGGAATTTGTTGAAGAATCATGTAAAATGGACACTTACACGGGAAAGTAAATTTAAACCTTCAAAAGAAAAGTATACACCAACCTGGCTGGGGTTGAGGAGGCCCTGCGTTCTCTCCAGTTGTTGGCTGTGTTAGTCAGAGTTCTCCAGAGGGACAGAGCCAGGGGGTCGTGTGCAGGGAGAGGTTGATTATTAGAGATTGGCTCCCATGGTTAAGAAGCTGAGAGCTTACGATATGCAGCTGGCGAGCCGGACACCTAGGAGAGCCGGACACCCGGGAGAGCCGGACAGCCGGGAGAACCGGACACCCGGGAGAGCCGGACACCTTAGGGAGCCGGACACCCGGGGGAGCCGGACACCTTAGGGAGCCGGACACCTTAGGGAGCCGGACACCCAGGAGAGCCAGAAACCTTAGGAAGCCGGACACCTTAGGGAGTCAGACACCCAGGAGAGCTGGACACCCGGGAGAGCCGGACACCTTGGAGAGCCGGACAGCCGGGAGAGCCGGACACCCAGGAGAGCCGGACACCTTAGGGAGCCGGACACCCGGGAGAGCCGGACACCTTAGGGAGCCGGACACCCGGGAGAGCCGGACACCTTAGGGAGCTGGACACCTGGGACAGCCAGACACTTTAGGGAGCCGGACACCTTAGGGAGCCGGACACCCAGGAGAGCCGGACATCCGGGAGAGCCGGAAACTTTGGAGAGCCGGACAGCCGGGAGAGCCGGACACCCAGGAGAGCCGGACACCTTAGGGAGCCGGACACCCGGGAGAGCCGGACACCTTAGGGAGCCGGACACCCGGGAGAGCCGGACACCTTAGGGAGCCGGACACCCGGGAGAGCCGGACACCTTAGGGAGCCGGACACCCGGGAGAGCCGGACACCTTAGGGAGCCGGACACCCGGGAGAGCCGGACACCTTAGGGAGCCGGACACCCGGGAGAGCCGGACACCTTAGGGAGCCGGACACCCGGGAGAGCCGGACACCTTAGGGAGCCGGACACCCGGGAGAGCCGGACACCTTAGGGAGCCGGACACCCGGGAGAGCCGGACACCTTAGGGAGCCGGACACCCGGGAGAGCCGGACACCTTAGGGAGCCGGACACCCGGGAGAGCCGGACACCTTAGGGAGCCGGACACCCGGGAGAGCCGGACACCTTAGGGAGCCGGACACCCGGGAGAGCCGGACACCTTAGGGAGCCGGACACCCGGGAGAGCCGGACACCTTAGGGAGCCGGACACCCGGGAGAGCCGGACACCTTAGGGAGCCGGACACCCGGGAGAGCCGGACACCTTAGGGAGCCGGACACCCGGGAGAGCCGGACACCTTAGGGAGCCGGACACCCGGGAGAGCCGGACACCTTAGGGAGCCGGACACCCGGGAGAGCCGGACACCTTAGGGAGCCGGACACCCGGGAGAGCCGGACACCTTAGGGAGCCGGACACCCGGGAGAGCCGGACACCTTAGGGAGCCGGACACCCGGGAGAGCCGGACACCTTAGGGAGCCGGACACCCGGGAGAGCCGGACACCTTAGGGAGCCGGACACCCGGGAGAGCCGGACACCTTAGGGAGCCGGACACCCGGGAGAGCCGGACACCTTAGGGAGCCGGACACCCGGGAGAGCCGGACACCTTAGGGAGCCGGACACCCGGGAGAGCCGGACACCTTAGGGAGCCGGACACCCGGGAGAGCCGGACACCTTAGGGAGCCGGACACCCGGGAGAGCCGGACACCTTAGGGAGCCGGACACCCGGGAGAGCCGGACACCTTAGGGAGCCGGACACCCGGGAGAGCCGGACACCTTAGGGAGCCGGACACCCGGGAGAGCCGGACACCTTAGGGAGCCGGACACCCGGGAGAGCCGGACACCTTAGGGAGCCGGACACCCGGGAGAGCCGGACACCTTAGGGAGCCGGACACCCGGGAGAGCCGGACACCTTAGGGAGCCGGACACCCGGGAGAGCCGGACACCTTAGGGAGCCGGACACCCGGGAGAGCCGGACACCTTAGGGAGCCGGACACCCGGGAGAGCCGGACACCTTAGGGAGCCGGACACCCGGGAGAGCCGGACACCTTAGGGAGCCGGACACCCGGGAGAGCCGGACACCTTAGGGAGCCGGACACCCGGGAGAGCCGGACACCTTAGGGAGCCGGACACCCGGGAGAGCCGGACACCTTAGGGAGCCGGACACCCGGGAGAGCCGGACACCTTAGGGAGCCGGACACCCGGGAGAGCCGGACACCTTAGGGAGCCGGACACCCGGGAGAGCCGGACACCTTAGGGAGCCGGACACCCGGGAGAGCCGGACACCTTAGGGAGCCGGACACCCGGGAGAGCCGGACACCTTAGGGAGCCGGACACCCGGGAGAGCCGGACACCTTAGGGAGCCGGACACCCGGGAGAGCCGGACACCTTAGGGAGCCGGACACCCGGGAGAGCCGGACACCTTAGGGAGCCGGACACCCGGGAGAGCCGGACACCTTAGGGAGCCGGACACCCGGGAGAGCCGGACACCTTAGGGAGCCGGACACCCGGGAGAGCCGGACACCTTAGGGAGCCGGACACCCGGGAGAGCCGGACACCTTAGGGAGCCGGACACCCGGGAGAGCCGGACACCTTAGGGAGCCGGACACCCGGGAGAGCCGGACACCTTAGGGAGCCGGACACCCGGGAGAGCCGGACACCTTAGGGAGCCGGACACCCGGGAGAGCCGGACACCTTAGGGAGCCGGACACCCGGGAGAGCCGGACACCTTAGGGAGCCGGACACCCGGGAGAGCCGGACACCTTAGGGAGCCGGACACCCGGGAGAGCCGGACACCTTAGGGAGCCGGACACCCGGGAGAGCCGGACACCTTAGGGAGCCGGACACCCGGGAGAGCCGGACACCTTAGGGAGCCGGACACCCGGGAGAGCCGGACACCTTAGGGAGCCGGACACCCGGGAGAGCCGGACACCTTAGGGAGCCGGACACCCGGGAGAGCCGGACACCTTAGGGAGCCGGACACCCGGGAGAGCCGGACACCTTAGGGAGCCGGACACCCGGGAGAGCCGGACACCTTAGGGAGCCGGACACCCGGGAGAGCCGGACACCTTAGGGAGCCGGACACCCGGGAGAGCCGGACACCTTAGGGAGCCGGACACCCGGGAGAGCCGGACACCTTAGGGAGCCGGACACCCGGGAGAGCCGGACACCTTAGGGAGCCGGACACCCGGGAGAGCCGGACACCTTAGGGAGCCGGACACCCGGGAGAGCCGGACACCTTAGGGAGCCGGACACCCGGGAGAGCCGGACACCTTAGGGAGCCGGACACCCGGGAGAGCCGGACACCTTAGGGAGCCGGACACCCGGGAGAGCCGGACACCTTAGGGAGCCGGACACCCGGGAGAGCCGGACACCTTAGGGAGCCGGACACCCGGGAGAGCCGGACACCTTAGGGAGCCGGACACCCGGGAGAGCCGGACACCTTAGGGAGCCGGACACCCGGGAGAGCCGGACACCTTAGGGAGCCGGACACCCGGGAGAGCCGGACACCTTAGGGAGCCGGACACCCGGGAGAGCCGGACACCTTAGGGAGCCGGACACCCGGGAGAGCCGGACACCTTAGGGAGCCGGACACCCGGGAGAGCCGGACACCTTAGGGAGCCGGACACCCGGGAGAGCCGGACACCTTAGGGAGCCGGACACCCGGGAGAGCCGGACACCTTAGGGAGCCGGACACCCGGGAGAGCCGGACACCTTAGGGAGCCGGACACCCGGGAGAGCCGGACACCTTAGGGAGCCGGACACCCGGGAGAGCCGGACACCTTAGGGAGCCGGACACCCGGGAGAGCCGGACACCTTAGGGAGCCGGACACCCGGGAGAGCCGGACACCTTAGGGAGCCGGACACCCGGGAGAGCCGGACACCTTAGGGAGCCGGACACCCGGGAGAGCCGGACACCTTAGGGAGCCGGACACCCGGGAGAGCCGGACACCTTAGGGAGCCGGACACCCGGGAGAGCCGGACACCTTAGGGAGCCGGACACCCGGGAGAGCCGGACACCTTAGGGAGCCGGACACCCGGGAGAGCCGGACACCTTAGGGAGCCGGACACCCGGGAGAGCCGGACACCTTAGGGAGCCGGACACCCGGGAGAGCCGGACACCTTAGGGAGCCGGACACCCGGGAGAGCCGGACACCTTAGGGAGCCGGACACCCGGGAGAGCCGGACACCTTAGGGAGCCGGACACCCGGGAGAGCCAGACACCTTAGGGAGCCGGACACCTTAGGGAGCCAGACACCCAGGAGAGCCAGACACCCAGGAGAGCCGGAAACCTTGGAGAGCCGGACACCCGGGAGAGCCGGACACCTTAGGGAGCCGGACACCCGGGAGAGCCGGACACCCGGGAGAGCCGGACACCTTAGGGAGCCGGACAGCCGGGAGAGCCGGACACCTTAGGGAGCCGGACACCCGGGAGAGCCGGACACCTTAGGGAGCCGGACACCTTAGGGAGCCGGACGCCCGGGAGAGCCGGACACCTTAGGGAGCCAGACACCCAGGAGAGCCGGACACCCAGGAGAGCCGGAAACCTTGGAGAGCCGGACACCTTAGGGAGCCGGACACCCGGGAGAGCCGGACACCTTAGGGAGCCGGACGCCCGGGAGAGCCGGACACCTTAGGGAGCTGGACACCTTAGGGAGCCGGACACCTTAGGGAGCCGGACACCCGGGAGAGCCGGACACCTTAGGGAGCCGGACACCCAGGAGAGCCGGACACCCGGGAGAGCCGGAACCCTTGGGGAGCCGGACACCCGGGAGAGCCGGACACCTTAGGGAGCCGGACACCCAGGAGAGCCGGACACCCGGGAGAGCCGGAACCCTTGGGGAGCCGGACACCCGGGAGAGCCGGACACCTTAGGGAGCCGGACACCCAGGAGAGCCGGACACCCGGGAGAGCCGGAACCCTTGGGGAGCCGGACACCCGGGAGAGCCGGACACCTTAGGGAGCCGGACACCCGGGAGAGCCGGACACCCGGGAGAGCCGGACGCCTGGGAGCCGGACACCCGGGAGAGGTGGACACCTGGGAGAGCCAGCACTGCCAGCTCCAGGCCTGGTCCGAATCTGAAGGCAGGAGAAGCCCACGTCCAGGGAGAAGGCTCCACACCTCCAACAAGTCCCCGCACTAGGGGAGGAACCGCTGCATTACTCACCCATGAACTCAAGTGTCCTCCTCACAGCCCAGCCACGGTGACACCTCAGTTCCGCATCACATCAGCAAGTGCAGGGCCTCCAGGTGGCTGCGTGCCCTGCGTACTCATCACGCTTGGCCCAGCGGAGCCTGAGTGGCTTCACCTGACCTTGTCTACTGGGCCAACTTACCCGCCAGGTCCCCAAAGCCAGACAGCGAGGGGCTTCTCCGCGGTTGAGGGCAGGGAGCGTGGTCTTTGACAAGCCCACAGGCTACTCCCAGGACGGCAGGCAAAGGCAGACGCAGCCCGGCCCCGGGGGCAGGTGTGGGCTCTGGCTACACAGAGGAGATCTCAGAATCGGGAAATACGGCCACTCTTGGCACCCAACTTCTTTTTGAAATATTGAAATATTGTTCTTTTCACAAAAATGTGTTGCGTTCAAATGCTATAGGTTTACTTTTGTTATATGGAAATGAATGAATACTGTCTAACTTCTCGGTTTTAATTTCGATAGTGTAGATATCAGTAGACCTAAGCCACATAAACGAAAGCTTGCTGGGGTCCTCAGTAATTTTGTTTTTTTGAGACAGAGTCTCACTCTGTCACCCAGCCTGGACTGCAGCAGCACAATCTCAGCTCACTGCAGCCTCAGCCTCCCTGGATTCAGGTGATTCTCCCACCTCAGCCTCCCGAGTCACTGGGACCACGTCTGCCTAATTTTTGTGTTTTTTGTAGAGATGGGGTCTCACTTCATTGCCCAGGCTGGTCTTGAGCTCCTGGGCTCAATTGATCCACCAGCCTCGTCCTCCCAAAGTGCTGGGATTACAGGCATGAACCATCACACCCAGCAAATAATTTTTTTTAATTTATTTTTTGAGATGGAGCCTTGCTCTGTCGCCCAAGCTGGAGTGCAGTGGCGTGATTTCGGCTCACTGCAACCTCCACCTCCCAGGTTCAAGCGATTCTCAGGCCTCCGCCTCCTGAATAGCTGAGATGACAGGTGTGCACCACCATGCCTGGCTAATTTTTTGTATTTTTAGGAGAGACGCCTGTAATCCCACTGTAATCCCAGCACTTTGGGAAGCCAAGGGGGGAGGATCTCTTGAGCCCGGGAGTTCAAGACCAGCCTGGGCAACATGGCTAGACCCCATCTTCACAAAAAATTTTTAAAATTAGCCAGGCATGGTGGTGAAGGCCTTTGGTCCTAGCTACTCAGGAGGCTGAGGTGGGAGGATCACTTGAGCCCAAGAGTTGGAGCTTGCAGTGAGCCGTGATCACACTGCTGCACTCCAGCCTGAGCCACAGAGCAAGACTCCATCTCAAATAAATAAATAAATAAATAAATAAACAAATAAATAAAATGTACCATCTTAGCCACTTTTAAGCGTGTGCTTCTGTGGTGTTAAGTACACCCACATCCCTCTACAGCCATCACCACATTCATCTCAAGCACCTGTCATCTGCCCAGACTGAGACTCTGTCCCCATTAAACACTGACTTGTAATTTCCCTTCCCCACAAATTCTACTTTCTGTCTGTGTATTTGGTGACTCTAGGCTCCTCACATTGTAGCAGGACGAGCCGCAGACAAAACTCCTCAGACACCGGATTAAAGCAGGAAGTGGATTTTATTCGGCCGGGAGCGTCGGCAGACTCACATCTTAAGAGCCGAGTTTCCAGAAAAAGAAATTCTTGGCCTTTTTAAAGGCTTACAACTCTAAGGGGTCCACGTGAAAGGGTCGTGATAGATGGAGCAAGCGTGAGAAACGTGACTGGGGGCCACATGCATCAGCTAACAGAACAAAAAGTTTTACAATGCTTTTTTCATACAGTGCCTGAAATTTACAGATAACACAAGTCATTTAGGTCAGGGGTTGATGTTATTATTGTTACTCTTTTAACTCCTAGGGCCCGGTGGTGGTGCCAAGGTTGTCTGGCTATTTATCTTACTTTTGTTTTTTTCCAACTTTTTGCTTTCTCTCTTTCCTCTTGTCTTGTGAACTAGGCAAGGTGGGGAGAGGAGGGCAGCAGGAGTAGCAGTGGTCTCCTTCCTTAACATGAGCGGAATTATGCAGCATTTCTCTTTCATGTCCAGTTTGTTTCACTTAGTAAATTTTTAAGGTTCATCTATGTCGTAACATATATCAGAATTTTCTTTTTTTTTTTTTTTTTTTTGAGATGAGGGCTCACTCTCTTACCGAGGCTGGGGTGCAGTGGCACAATCATGCCTCACTGCAACCTCCCGCTCCCAGCTCCAGGTTCAACCAATTCTCGTACCTCAGCCTCCCCAGTAGCTGGGACTACAGGTGTACACCACCACGCCCGGCTAATTTTTTGTATTTTTGGTAGAGACAGGATTTCGCCACATTGCCCAAGCCGATTTTCTTCCTTTTGAAGGCTGAATAATATCCCACAGGACGCGCAGACCACATTTTGTTTACCCATTCATGCACTGACGGACGCTTGCGTTGCTTCCACCTTTTAGCTGCTGTGAACATAAATGTATAAATATCTGTTCAAGTCTTGCTTTCAGTTATTTTGAGTGTATACTTGGAAATGGAATTTCTGGATTACACGGTCATTCAGTTTGATTTTTTGGGAAGCCAGCATACCGTTTTTCCATAGCTGCTGCAACGTTTTACAGCCCCACCAAGAGTGCACAGAGTTCCCATTTCCCTCTGTCCTCGTCAACACTTGTTATTTTCTCTGGCTTCCGTAAGAGCCATCCTAATGGGCATGGGGTGGGGTCTCACCGTGGTTTTCGCTTGCATTTCCCTAGTAATTAGCGATGTGGGGCGTCTCTTCATGTGGGTCTTGGACACTTGTGTAACTTGTTTGAAGAAATGGCTACTCAACTTCTCCGCCCACGTTTTTTATTGTGTTGTTTGGTTTTTGTTGTCGTTGAGTTGCAGAAGTTCTTCACACATTCAATATATTAATCCCTTATCGGGTATATTATTTGCAAATATTTTCTCCCTTTCCACGTGTTGCCTTTTCACCTTTTTGATAGTGTCCTTCAAAGCACAAATGTTTTTAATTTGGGGCCAGGCGCGGTGGCTCACACCTGTAATCCCAACACTTTAGGAGGCTGAGGTGGGCGGATCACCTGAGGTCAGGAGTTTGAGACCAGCCTGACCAACATGGTGAAATCCCGTCTCTACTAAAAATACAAAAATTAGCCGGGCGTGGTGGTGGGCGCCTGTAATCCCAGTTACTCAGGAGGCTGAGGCAGGAGAATAGCTTGAATCTGGGAGGCAGAGGTTGCAGTGAGCCAAGATCGCACCAGTGCACTCCAGCTTGGGTGACAGAGCAATACTCTGCCAAAAAAAAAAAAGAAAGAAAGAAAGAAAGAAAGAAGAAAGGAAAGGAAAGGAAAGGAAAGGAAAGGAAAGGAAGGAAGAAAGAAAGAAAAGAGAAAAGAAAAGAAAGAAAGAAAGAAAAGAGAAAAGAAAAGAAAGAAAGAGAAAGGAAAGGAAAGGAAGAAAGAAGGAAAGAAAGTTTTTAATTTTGATAAGGTCTGATTTACCTATCTTTTCTTTTGTTGCCTGTGCATTTGTGTCATATTCAAGAAATCCTTGCCAAAATCAGTATTATGACACTTTTCCCTTATGTTTTCTTCTGAGAGTTTTAGCTTTTATAGGTAACTCTTTGATAAATTTTGAGTTACTTTTCATGTCTGGTGCTAGGTAAAAATTCTATTTTATTCTTTTACATGGGGATATCTAGTTTTCTCGGCAGCATTTGTTGAATGGACTGTTCTTTCCCCATTGAATGGTCTTGGCACCCTTGTCAAAAATCATTTGTACATCTGAAGGCTTATTTCTGGGCTGTATCCTATTCCCTTGGTCTACATGTCTGTGTTTATGCCAGTACCACACTGTTTTGATGACTGTAGCATTGTAGTAAATTTTGAAATTAGAAAGTGTGAGTTCTCTTACTTTGGTCTTTTTTTTTTTTTTTTTTTTTTTTCCAGACAGTTTTGGCTAGTCAGGGTCCCTTGAGATTTCACATGAATTTTAGAATGGGTTTTTCTATTTCTGAAAAAAAAAAAAAAGTTGGAATTTTGAGAGGAATTGCATTGAATCTGCAAATTGCTTTGGACAAGATGGCTGTCTTCACTCTAATAAGTCTTCTAATTCATAAACATGGGGTGTCTTTCCATGTATTTATGTCTTTTTCTTTTTTTCAGCAATGTTTTGTACTTTTCAGCGTACAAGTCTTTCACTTCCTTAGTTAATTCCTAAATATTTTATTCCTTGGAGTACCATTATGAATGGAATTTTTAAATTCCTTTTTAGGATAGCTCATGGTTAGTATATGCAAATGCAGTTGACTTTTGTGCATTGATTTTGTGTCCTGCAACTTTGCTGAACTCACCTATTAGTTCTGTTAGTTCTCACAGGTTTGGGGTGGAATCTTTAGGATTTTCTACATATTCCATCACGTTGCCTGTGAACAGAGATAATTTTACATCTTCCTGTCCATGCTGGATGCCTTTTGTGTGTTTCGTCTGACGGCTCTGGCTGGAACTTCCAGCGCTGTGTTGAACAGCAGTGAAGAGCGTGGGCATCTTTGTCTTGTTCCTGGTCCCAGAGGGGAAGTTTTCTGCCTCTCACCATTGAGTACAACGCTCACTGTGGGTTCTTCCTACATGGCCATTGTTATGTTGAGGTCCTTTCATTCTAGCCTGGTTTTTTCCATGTTTTTATCACGAAAGGGTGTTGAGTTTGTTCAAAGGCTCTTTCTGCATCGATTAAGGTCACGCGATTTCTTTCCTTCATTTGGTTACCACGGAATACAACATCGATCGGTTTTCGTATGTTGAACCGTTCTTGCATTCGGGAACAAATTCCGCCTGGTCCTGGAGTAGAATCCTTTTAACACGCCGCTGAATTGGGTTTCTGCTAGTATTTCATTGAACTTTCCATTCTATTTCAAAATAAAGCGTTTTTATGTTTCATTGATTCATTCTCCTATTCGGAAAATACCGAAAATGCACATGGAATCCCTTTCATATGTGTCTTCGGTATCCCTGTGACCAAGAGCAAGAGAGAGTCACAGAGAGGCAGAGATCCCCGGAGACCCAGGGCTTTGAGCTGGATGCAGGGCTGGCCAGGCCCCTGGGGCGTCCTGTGGTGGTGAGGATGGGGTCCTGTGGGTTCCACATGTGGGAAAAGTGGTGAAGCCACAACTTGATCATCTGATGATCAGAAGAGTGTGGGTGGCAGGAGCTGGCAGGTGTCACCAAAGCCACTTCCTGTTGTGCTTAGGCACACAACCAAACTATGTTTTCCAGCCTCCCTTGAGTTTGAAGATTATCACAGGACTGAGTTCTGGCAAAGGAGTATGGGCATCGGGTGTGCCAGCCTGGTCTCCAGGACACCCTGGGAATCTGCCCCCAGGTTCTTTTCCCCTCTGTCTAGAACCAAGGTGATCCCAGGGCCATGTCTGGAACCCCATGTAGAAGGTGGAGGAACCCTAGGAGAAGGAATCCCATTCCTGACCGTTAGGAGCAGAGCCAGCCATGAGCAGCATTGGACTCAAGAGCAAAATACACTTGACTGTGTGCGGCAGCAGAGATTGTTAGGGTTTTCTATTATCCTCACTGAGGTATTAACCCAGGTAGCCGTGCCACCGTCTCTGGGTGTTGAGCTTCACTGGCCCTTCCTTCTGGAGCACTCTGTCCTCTCAGTTCTCTTCCTTCTGAAACACTCTGACCTCCCTGTCCCCTCTCGCCTGGCTCTGCTGCCTGCTAGGCTGTGTCCCAAGGCCAGGGCTACAGAGGAGAAGGGGAACCTCAGTCTCTCAGGTGGAGAAACGTTGGGGAACTGACTCAGCCTCACGCCTCTGGGGCCCCAGTCACTCTCCCACCTCCCCGCTACTGTACCCACCCCACCCCTTCGGTTGTACACCTGCCCCACGGGAACACAGTGGAGCCTCTAGAAAAGGGATCACAGCAGAGCCTCTAGAAAAGGGATCACAGCGGAGCCTCTAGAAAAGGGAACACAGCGGAGCCTCTAGAAAAGGGATCACGGCGGAGCCTCTAGAAAAGGGAACACGGCGGAGCCTCTAGAAAAGGGAACACGGCGGAGCCTCTAGAAAAGGGATCACAGTGGAGCCTCTAGAAAAAGTCCAGGTGCTGCTTCCACACAGGGGCCGAACCTGAACAGCAGCACAAAGGAAGGTGTCCAGGAAGGCGTCCAGGAAGGCGCTTGCAAGACTCATCCAGAGATAATAATGCTGCAGTTTCCACAACTGCTCTGTTTTAATATCAACTCCCACGAATTAAGGAGATGTCATTTTCCTTATTTACAGATGAGGAAGGTGAATCCGGACAGCCCGTCCCACGCACCCTCCTGCAGCAACACCCCCAACACCCCTCTGCCCACCCTGCTCCGGACACCTGAGCCGCCTCCCCTAGGTGACGGCCTCAGAGGTCTCAGCCGAGGACCCAGGGGGACACCTGTGCGCCCTGCTCCGGATGCCTGAGCCGCCTCCCCTAGGTGACGGCCTCAGAGGTCTCACCCGAGGACCCAGGGGGACACCTGTGCAGTCCAGTGCATCTGAAGCCACGTCCACACTTGAAGACCCAGGCTCGCTGAGAAAGCTCGGCCTCGGCTCGGCTGCTGGGGCTGCAGGGGAGGCCAGGATGACCCGGAGGGAGGAACCAGCACCAGGTTCCAGGGAGGGGGTGGTGGAGAATACTGGAGAGGAGAGTATGCAGCAAGTCCCAGCTCCGCCATGTGGCCAGGGACACCCCTGCGGCCTGGCGGCCTGTCCCTGCCCTCCAGGGCTTATTCTCCCTCAGGGCACCCAAGAGGAGAAACCTTCCCCTGCCCTCATACTCTCACTGCAAAGTCTGGGTAGGGCTGAGCCATTTCGGAGGGAGGCCCACTGCCCGCAGAGACGGTCGGCCTCCTCCGGGGTTCTGGGGAGGAGACGGTGGCAGGAGGCGCCTGGTGAGATCTGGTGAGCACCAGTTCCAGAATGAGGGGGCGGCGGGGGCGGCGGGGGAAATGTGGGGCGCTGTCCGAGGTCCTGACCCTCCCTGGAGGACCTGTCTATGTCAGGTTCAGGACTCAGAGGACCTGTGCAGCAGCGAGAACAGAGGGGTCCGAGGTGGCAGAGACGGGGGAGATGGGGCTCACAGCGGCACCTGTCGTGCAGATTCGGGGCTCCTGGGCGTCTCTGATACTCAGGGGCCATGGGGTCAAGACAGGTTCAGGGATCTGGCCAGGTCTAGGGACTGAGCGGCCTCAGGGCTGCCTCCACCCACCGCACCCACAAGTCCCCACGCGGCGTGAGTCAACCCAAGCTGGAGCTCCGGCCAGGGGCAGTGCAGGACTGGACAGAGCCCCCACCAGAGAGGCCAGTGGTGGTGGACACGGAAGGGACACCAGCCTTGGAAGGAGAAAGGGTTTATCTCCTGGAGGAGAGCCGGCCGGCCGGGGGCGTGACAGCGGCCTGGGGTCCAGAACGGAGGGAAGGGGTACTGGGCTTGGCGGCCCGGCTGCACTTCAGCCTTCTGGGAGACTCAGCCCCCTGGGAGGCTGCCCACAAACGGGCCAGGCATCTGCCTGGAGGAATGGGCTCCCCGTGAGCTCTGTGGCTCCCCAAGCTGGCAGATATACCCAAGTCAGAAGACAGAGAAGTGTGGTCTCCACGTGGAGTGGCACCCAGACCCCCTGCCTGGGCCCCACTGGGAGACCTTAGGCCCCTTCCAAGCCACTAAGCCCTCATCCCAAAAGTCAGACATGCTGATCCCTGAAGCCAGGCCTGACGCCAGGGGCCTGGTTTTCTGCTCTTGACGGGAATAGCTCACAGCTGTGTGTCTATATCGGAAGCCACTTCTACCAAGCCCAGTTATTTATATGCCTCCTTCCCAAACGGAAATATAAGGAAATGTGTTAGCAATTTTGACTTTATTTCATAAAACACAGGATGAGGCCAAATGGAAGTCTGTTTCTGAATAAGATTACAGATTACAGATCTGAAAAACCAAGTTCACTTTCAGCTGCAAATATCATTTAGAGAAAATGTCTTGTTTTGTAAAAAGAAGCTGTGTGTTGACAGATTTCTTCCCCTCAAATTCTAGAGGGATTTCAAAGCCCTCAGTGGGCGTTCTACCTGTGGGGGAGGCGGTGTTCGCATCCCAGACACACCCTGACGCCGCAGGCCCGGTGCAGTGGGGTCCCCAGACACAGCTCTGTGGCCACACGCTTGGTGGCAGGGGCAAGGTTGGCTGCCACGGGGGCAGGGGGGACGCCATCTCCACCCTGACCAAAGCCTCAGGTGCACTGGCCCAGCAGTAGGATGTAGAGGTTCTGGGGTCCCCATAGCAGGACAAACATCCTCGTCCTCCCCTGGGAACCTGGAAACCCAGCCATGCCGTTGAAGGCTTCCGGGGATGTGCATCTCACCCACCCCTAGCTTGTCCCCTACTCCCAGCTTGTCCCCCATCCCTGGCTTGTCCCCCATCCCCGGTTTGTCCCCCACCCCACCTTTCCCTTTAACTCTTGCTTGGCCTCATGTAGAGGTTAAAAGGAACACCCCCGCGCAGGTGACGCCTCCCCACCATTGGGTGACCCACCTGCTGCCTCCCACAGCCCTCCCACGTGCCCCCTCCCCCCGCCGCAGCAATGCCCCTGAGTTCGCTCTGCCCACCCTGCTCGGCAATGCCTGAGCCGCCTCCCCTGCATCATGCCTGAGCCGCCTCCCCTACATCATGGCCTCAGAGGCCTCAGAGGCAAGTCTGATGTCCCCCGTGCCATGCCCACCCTGCCCACAGGACCCTTGAAGACCCCAGGTGTCTGCGGGCTCCCTCATTTCAGTCCCCCAGTTCCTCACTTGCTGGTGGTCTCTCCTCGCCTGTCACCTCCCCGAAGGTTTCCTTGGTGTCCAGGCGCCTCTCAGTCCACACCTTCCTCTTCCCGCCCCAGGTGTCGCATCTGCACACGTCAGTCAGCGCATTTGCGCTGGTCTCTTCCTCCCGCTGCTGGTCAACCCCGCCAGGCATCTACCATAGGCCCTACACCCATGACAAGGACTGGCAGAGCCCTGGGGAGGGCACTGAACCTAGGAGGGCTTCCTGGAGGTGGGTCAGAGCGGAACTGGGAGTGGGAGGAGGACCATCACCCCTGGACTGCGCTCCTGCATATGTGAGAGAGGAGAGCGAGCCGTTCCCGCATGTACAGATAGGAGAGGGTTCCATTCTCGCATACACAAAGAGGAGAGTGCACCCTTCGCGCACATGCGTAACCTCATTGCATGCTGATGAGAAGCCCCGGGCGTGCATGTGCACGGGCAGTAAGTGATACACAGCTCTTTCCAGCGATGCCCCTTCTGTCTTTAAAATTATGGTTAGTAATTAGCACAGAATTTTTTCTTAAAAAAACAAGAGTAAGAAGTCATTTAATGATTTCCAAACTAATTACGAATATGGCCATACTTGAAAAAGCCACTCCCTAAAAGCGATGACTTGGCTCAAGCTGCAGTGAGAACCTGCGCGGGAGACATCTGCTCTGAGAACCTGAGCGGAGTCATCCTCACTGAGAACCTGCGAGGGAGGCATCCGCCGTGAGAACCTGCCCAGGAGCCACCTGCAGTGAGAACCTGCCCGGGAGCCACCTGCAGTGAGAACCTGCCTGGGAGGCACCTGCAGTGAGAACCTGCCTCGGAGACACCTGCAGTGAGAATCTGCCTTGGAGGCATCCACGGTGAGAACCTGCCCAGGAGACACCCTCAGTGAGAACCTGCCTTGGAGGCATCCGCCATGAGAACCTGCCCGGGAGACACCTGCAGTGAGAACCTGCCTCAGAGGCACCCACAGCCGTCAGTGCCACTTTTCACCCCGGCCCGAGGCAGTGACCCCTTCGCATCCCCACCCCGCCTGCCCTGCCTCCTCAGTGGGGTGAATGGATAAAGGACGTTGGTTCTGGTTATCATCTTTGAGCTGCCAGGTTTTTTAAGGGCTGCATGGGGATATCATTTGCATATCCTCAAACTCACACACTTAACGTGTCCAATTCAGTGCCTTTTAGTATATTCACAGAGCTGTGCGTCTATCACCACAATTTTAGAACATTTTATCACCTCAAAAAGAAAAGAAATCCTGCTTCCCCCAGCCATCACTCTGAGTCCCCCGTTTTCCCCAGCCCCTGTCCATCATGAAGCCACTCTCTGTCTCTGTAGATGTGTCTGTTCAGGACGTTTCACATCAATTCAATCATACACCACGTGGTCCATGGAGACCAGCTTTGTTCACTCGGTGTGATGCTTTCGAGACTCTGTGGGGGCGATCTGGCTGCGGCATCTGTCACCCCATTGATTACCAGGGTTGATTCCACTGATGTGGCCAGCTCAGCGCTGTTCCCTTCCCGCCTCACCGTTCCATGTGCCTCCTTCCCAAAATTGTGTGCTCAGCCAAAGAAAATGACCTTCCCAAACAGACTGAAGGACCATTCTTCAGTCCGGGGTGTCCGAGCAGCCACACTCCCCTGCTAGAATCTCCAAAGAAGCTCTCGAGGTCCATCCATGGTGCAACTGAACTCAGACCTCTGTTGCCTTTTAGGGTTTAATACAATTCTATCGTATGGATTACATCACATTTTGTGTAACCACTAATCCCTTGGCAGAAATTGGGGTCGTTTCCACTTTTTGGCTATCAGTAATCAATGCTGCTGTGAACACGGATGTACAGCTTTGCCCGTGGACATGCCTGCCCTTCTCCTGGGTAAATGCCTAGGAGTAGAATTCCCGGGTCATCTAGTAACTCTACTTTTGACATTGGAGGGAAAACGAGACTGTTTTCCACAGTGACTGCACCATTTGCCACTCCTGCCAGTGACGGATGAGGGATCTGGTTCTCCACATCCTCCCAACACCTGTCATTGTGCCCGTTAGACGACAGCCGTCCCAGTGGGTGTGAACACTGCCCCTTTGTGGCTTTGATTTGCCTGTTCCTGAGGGCTGCTGACATTGAGCATAAGTCCACGTCCCTATTGGTCATTGGTGTGGTTTGGTTGTGTGTCCCCACCCAAATCTCATCTTGTAGCTCCCGTAAATCCCACCTGTTGTGGGAGCGACCCAGTAGGAGATGACTGAATTTTGAGGGTGGGTCTTTCCCGCCCTGTTCTCGTGGTAGTGAATAAGTCTCATGAGATTTGATGGTCTGATAAAGGGAAACCCGTTATGCTTAGCACTCATTTTCTCTGGCCACTGCCATGTAAGAAGTGCCTTTCACCTCCCACCATGATTCTGAGGCCTCCCCAGCCGTGTGGAACTGTAAGTCCAATTAAACCTCTTTTGCTTCCCAGTCTTGGGTATGTTTTTATCAGCAGCGTGAAAACAGACTAATACAGTAAATTGGTACCCGTGGCGTGGGGCATTGCTGAAGAGTTACCCGAAAACGTGGAAGTGACTTTGGAACTGGGTAACAGGCAGGGGCTGGAACAGTCTGGAGGGCTCAGAAGAAGACAGGAAAACGTGGGAAAGTTTCAGACTCCGTAGAGACTTGTTGAATGGCTTTGACAAAAATGTTGATCGTGATATGGACAATGAAACCCAGGCTGAGGTGGTCTCAGATGGAGATGAGGAACTTGTTGAGAACTGGAGCAAAGGTGATTCTTGTTATGTTTTAGCAAACAGACTGGCAGCATTTTGCCCCTGCCCTAGAGACATGTGAAACTTTGAGCTTGAGAGAGATGATTTAGGGCATCTGGCAGAAGAAATTTCTAAGCAGCGAAACATTCAAGTGGTGACTTGGGTGCTGTTAAAAGCATTCAGTTTTAAAAGGGAAACAGAGCATACAAGTTTGGGAAATTTGCAGCCATCGATAGAAAAGAAAATCCCATTTTCTGAGGAGAAATTCAAGCCGGCTGCAAAAATTTGCGTAAGTAGCAAGGAGCAAATGTTCATCCCCAAGACAATGAACAAAATGTCTTCAGGGCATGTCAGAGATCTTCATGGCAGCCCCTGCTTTCACAGGCCTGGAGGTTTAGGAGGCAAAAGACGTTTCCTGGGCTGGGCCCAGGATCCCCGTGTTGTGTGCGACCCAGGGACTTAGTGCCCTGCATCTCAGCCACTCCAGCTGTCACTGAAAGGGGCCAATGCAGAGCTCGGGCGGTGGCTTCAGAGGGTGGAAGCCCCAAGTCTTAGCAGCCTCCACTTGGTGTTGAGCCTGGGAGTGCACGAAAGTCAAGAATTGAGGTTTGGGAACCTCCGCCTAGATTTCAGAAGATGTATGGAAACTATTACTGCTGTAATAGTACCTTATACAATTCTTACACATTCTAGATGTAAATTATCAAATATTTGATTTGCAAATATTTTCTCCCATTCACTGGGTTGTCTTTCATTTGCTATAATCGACATAGTGTCCTTTGATGCACAAACGTTTTTAATTTTGATGAAGGTCAACATAGGTGTTTTTTCTTTTGTTGCTTGTGGTTTTGGTGTCATATGTAAGACACCATTACCTAATCCAAAGATTTACACGTGTGTTTCCTTCTGAGAGTCTTATAGTTTTATCTCTTGCAGTTGGATCTTTGACCTGCTTTGACTTAATTTTTTGTATGTGTGAGGTAGGAACTCAAATTTATTACTTTGCATATGGATATACAGCAGTCCCAACAGGGTTAGTTGAAAAACTATTCTTTTCCCTCAATAAATGGTCTTAATGTCTTTGTCAAAAACCAACTAAGGGTTTAATTTCTGGCCTCTCCATTCCACTGATCTGTGTGTCCAGCCTTGTAGCATTGTCACACTGTCTCCATTACTGGTGTTTTGTATTCAGTTTTGAAATAAGAAAGTGTGAGTCCCCCAACTTTGTTGTTTGTAAAGTTTTGAGTGTTGAGGTTATACTCAGAGTCTTTTTAGATTCCATACTAATTTTAGGATGGATTTTTTTCTGTTTCTGCAAACAGGTCAACTTGGGTTTGGATAGGGATTGCACTGATTCTGCAGATCAACTTGGAGAGTATTACCATCTCTTCAGTATCAATCTTATGGTCCATGAACTTGAAATGTCTTTCATTTATTTAGGTTTAATTTAATTGCTTTCAGCAACGTTTTGATGTTTTCAGAGTTTAGGGTCTCCACTGTCTTATTAAACGTATTCTTAAATGATGTTCCATCTTTTATTTCCTATTTTAGTAAGCCCAGTCTTCTCTCTTTTTTTCTTAGTCTAGCTAAAGGTTTGTCAGTTTTGCTGATCTTTTGGAAGAATCAGCTTTTATTTTACTGATTTTCTCTATTTTCTAATCTATATTTCACTAACTTTTTTTCTATTCTTTTTTATTTCCTTCCTTCCTCCTGCCTGAGGCTTAGTTTGCTCTTCTTTTGTCACTATGTCAAGTTGGGAGGTTAGGTTGTGGATATGAGAGCTTTCTTCTTTTTAAATGTAAGTGTTCTCAGATGTAAACTTCCTCTCTGCACTGCTTTAGCTGCATCCCATATGTTTTGGTATGTTACATCTCCAATTTCATTCATCTCAAAGTATTTTCTTATTTTCCTTGTAATTTTGTCATTAATCTGTTTTGTTATTTAGGAATGAATGTGTGTTGCATAATGTACACATATTTGTGAATTTCCCAAGTTCCTTTCTATTTTTTATTTCTAATTTCACTCCATTATACTCAGTGATTGTGTTTTGAATGGTTTCAATCCCTGGAAAGTTAATGAGGCCAATGGATTTACAGCCAAATTCTACCAAAGGTACAAAGAGGAGCTGATACCATTCCTTCTGAAACTATTTCAAACAATAGAAAAAGAGGGACTCCTTCCTAACTCATTTTATGAGACCAGCATCATCCTGATACCAAAACCTGGCAGAGACACAACAAAGAAAGAAAATTTCAGGCCAATATGCCTGATGAACATCAGTGCAAAAATCTTCAATAAAATACTGGCAAACCGAATTCAGCAGCACATCAAAAAGCTTATCCACCATAATCAAGCCAGCTTCATCCCTGGGATGCAAGGTTGGTTCAACATATGCAAATCAATAAACATAATCCACCACGTAAACAGCGCCAATGACAAAAACCACATGATTATCTCGATAGATCCAGGAAAAGGCTCTGATAAAATTCAACATCCTTTCTTGCTGAAAACTCTGAATAAACTAGCTATGGATGGAACATATCTCAAAATAATAAGAACTATTTATGACAGACCCATAGCCAATATCATACTGAATGGGCAAAAGCTGGAAGCATTCCCTTTGAAAACTGGCACAAGACAAGGAAGCCCTCTCCTATTCAACATAGTATTGGAAATTCTGGCCAGGGCAATCAGGCAATAGAAAGATATAAAGGTATTTGAATAGGAAGAGAGGAAGTCAAATTGTCTCTGTTCGCAGACGACATGATTCTATATTTAGAAAACTCCATCATCTCAGCCCAAAATCTTTTTAAGCTGATAAGTAACTTCAGCAAAGTCTCAGGATAGAAAATCAATGCGCAAAAATCCCAGGCATTCCTATACACCAATAATAGACAAGCAGAGAGCCAAATCATGAGTGTAATCCCATTGACAATTGCTACAAAGAGAATAAAATACTTAGGAATACAACTTACAAGGGACATGAAGCACCTCTTCAAGGAAAACTACAAACAACTGCTCAAGGAAATAAGAGAGTACACAAACAAATGGGAAAAAAATTCCATGCTCGTGAATAGGAAGAATCAATATCATGAAAATGGCCATACTGCCCAAAGTAATGTATAGATTCAATGCTATTCCCATCAAGTTACCATTGACTTTCTTTGCATAATTAGAAAAAAACTACTTTAAATCTCATATGGAACAAAAAAAGAGCCTGTATAGCCAAGCCAATCCTCAACAAAAACAGCGAAGCTGGTGGCATCACACTACCTGACTTCAAACTATACTACAAGGCTGCAGTAACCAAAACAGCATGGTACTGGTACCAAAACAGATATATAGATCAATGGAACAGAACAAAGACCTCAGAAGTAATACCACACATCTACCATCTGATCTTTGACAAACCTGACAAAAGCAATGGGGAAAAGATTTCCCATTTAATAAATGGCGCTGGGGAGAACTGGCTAGCCACATGCAGAAAACAGACACTGGACCCTTTCCTTACACTTTATACAAAAATTAACTCAAGATGGATTAAAAACTTAAATGTAAAACCTAAAACCATAAAAACCCTAGAAGAAAACCTAGGCAACACTGTTCAGAACATAGGCATGGGCAAAGACTTCCTGACTAAAACACCAAAAGCAATTGCAACAAAAGCCAAAATGGACAAATGGGATCTAATTAAACTAAAGAGTTCCTGCAAGCAAAAGAAACTATCATCGGAGTGACCAGCCAACCTACAGAGTGGGAGAAAATTTTTGCAATCTATCCATTTGACAAAGGTCTAAATATCCAGAATCTACAAGGAACTTAAACAAATTTGCAAGAAGAAAACAAACAACCACATCAAAAAGTGGGCAAAGGATATGAACAGACACTTCTCAAAAGAAGACATTTATGTGGCCAATAAACATATGAAAAAAAGCTCATCATCACTGGTCATTAGAGAAATCTCACACCAGTTCGAATGGCAACTATTAAAAAGTCAGGAAACAACAGATGCTGGCAAGGCTATGGAGAAATAGGGACGCTTTTACACTGTTGGTGGGAGTGTAAATTAGTTCGACCATTGTGGAAGACAGTGTGGCGATTCCTCAAGGATCTAGAACCAGAAATACCATTTGAGCCAGCAATCCCATTACTGGGTATATACCCAAAGGATTATAAATCATACTACTATAAAGACACATACACACGTATGTTTATTGCAGCACTATTTGCAATGGCAAAGACTTGGAACCAACCCAAATGCCCATCAGTGATAGACTGAATAAAGAAAATGTAGCACATATATACCTTGGAATACTATGCAGCCATTAAAAAAAGAATGAGTTCATGTCCTTTTAAGAGACATGGATGCACATAGAAGCCATCATTCTCAGCAAACTAACACAGGAACAGAAAACCAAACACCACATGTTCTCACTCATAAGTGGGAGTTGAACAATGAGAGCACATGAACACAGGGAAGGGAACATCACACACCAGCGCCTGTTGGAGGGTGGGGGGCAATGGGAGGGAGAGCATTAGGACAAATACCTAATGCATGCGGGCTTAAAACCTAGATGATGGGTTGATAGGTGCAGCAAACTACCATGGCACATGTATACCTATGCAACAAACCTGCACATTCAAGTACATGTATCTCAGAACTTAAAGCAAAATTAAAAATTAAAAAGAGAAAGTTACTGAGGCTGATTTAGTGGTCTAGTATGTGATCTATCATGAAGAACATCCCACATGTGCTTGAGAAGAATGAGTGTTCTGCTGTTGTGTGGAGCGGTCTGCAGATATCACTTAGATCTACTTGGTTGTAATGTGTTTGAGTTTTTCATTTCCTGTTGCTGTTCTGCCTGATTGTTCTATCCATTATTGAAAATGAAGCATTGATGTCTTCATTATTGTTGAAATGTCTATGTCTCCATTCAATTCTGTCCGTTTTTGTTTTACATATTTTGGGGCTCTGTTGTTAGGGGCTTATGTTTACAACTGTTATTTTACCAGAAGAACCGGCTTTTATCTTTGTAAAATATTTCTCTTTATCCCAAGTAACAGTTTTTCTTTTAAATTGCTGTTAGTACTCCAACTCTCTTCTGGTTGCTATTTGCATGGTATGTACTTTTCATCCTTTTACTTTCAGCTTTTTTGTATCTCTGAATCTAAAATCTGTCTCCTTTAGACAGTATATAATTGGATATTGGTTCTTTATCCAATCTATCTCTGCCTTTTTATTGGATTGTTTAATCCATTCACATTTAATGTAAGTATGAATATAGTTGAATTTATGTCTGCATTTTACCTTTTGTTCCCTATATGTCTCGTGGTCTCCTGTCTTTTTGTTGTTATTGTTGTTGTTAATCTATTCCTTCCTTACAGATTTCTTGTTTAATTAAGTGAATATTTTCTGGTGCAACTTTTTTTATTCCTTTAATGGATTTTTTTGCCAAATTTTAAGTTATTTTCTTAATGGTTGCTCTACAGCTTACCACATACACTTAGCATATCAGAATCTATTTCAGATTTATATTAACTCCAATTATATGTTGACATGTTATCTTTATATTATTTGTTACATTTACCTTGTTTATATTATCTTATTTACCACTTATTATTCTCTTCATTTGTCTTTTCTTTAACTATATATATATATATATATATACACATACACATACACACACACACAAGGCCTCACTGTGTTGCCCAGGCTGGTCTTGGAACTCCTGGGTTCAAGTGATCCACCATCTCAGCCTCCCAAAGTGCTGAGATTACAGGCATGAACCACCCTGGCCACCTTCATTTGTTTCTGTGGGTCTGAGTTACCATCTGTTGTGACTTCTTTACTTCAATACAGTGTTGTTCCCCATACCTCCTTTGTGCTATTATTGTCAAATATATTAAATTTTTATTTGTTACAGGTCCAGGAATACAACCATATACATATTATTTTACACAACTGATTTTCAAATCACTCAAAGAAAGAAGAAATGTGCGTTTATACTGTCTTTTATAATTCATTATTACATTTCTAGTGCTCTTTTTTTGGTGTGGATTCAAATTTCCATCTGGGATCACTTTTAAGGCAGATCTGCCAACCATGAATTATTTTGACTTTTGTTTATCTGAGAACCTCTTATTTGGCCTTCATGTTGAAAGATCGTTTTCGGGCTATGACAATCTTGATTTACAGGTTTGTTTGGGTTTTTGTTCAGTCCTCTGAATATGTCATCCTACTGCCTTCAGGCCTTCACTGTTTCTGATGAAAAGTCACCTGTCAATCTTGTTGGAGTGCCCTTACCCATGACCATGAGGAGTCATTTTTTTCTCTTGCTCCTTTCAGGAATTTTTTTATTGTTTTTGTTTTGTTTTGTTTTGTTTTCTGCTTTTAGCTTTCAGTATTTACTATGATGAGTCTGCATGTGGATTTCTTTGCATTTATTCTGCTTTGAGGTCATAGGGTTTCTCAGATGTATAGACTAATGTGTTCAGCAAATTTGGGAAATTTCCAGGCATTATTTGTTCAAATATTTGTCCTGTTTTTATCCTTTTCTTCTCAAGTAAACCTGTGATGAGGATGTTGGTGGACTGAAAGTTGTCCCACATTTCTCTGAGGTTCTATTCATTTTTCTTCCATTTTCTATTTTTCAGATTGCATAATCTCTATTTATCTATCTTCAAATTCACTGATTCCTTCTTCTGCCAGTTCTAAACTACCATTGACCCCCTCTAAAAACTCTTTTTCAATCATTGTATTTTTCAACTCCACAATTTTCACTTGATTCTCTTTTACAGTTTCTATCTTTTTATTCATAGTCTGCATTTGAGTCTCTATTGATAGTTTCTCTTCATACTCTCACTGTCTTCATATCTTCCTTTACTTCTTTCTTGCAGAAAGTAAAAGTTCCTCTTGAAAGTTTCCCTTCTTGTTAAAGAATAAATCATAAGTGTTAGAAATAATAGTTTCCTTTAAAGACTAACTTTATGCTAGACATGCTCATGGACATGTAGTACGTTCTATGTCCTTGTACTTTAACCAAGACACCTGTGCTGGATGTGCTCACAGGCATGTCCCGGCTCGCAGCCTATACCCCTTCCTTATTTGGGAATGTTATTACTTTTCTAATTTCTTTCATAGGCAACTTCCTCTTTTCCTTTATCTTTCCATTACTTTTACCTATTTAGAAAAGTTTTAAACTGTTAGCCCATCAGGTTTGAGTCTAAATTGTGCCATCTGGCTCCAGCCAATGGAGACAGGACACAGTAATAGGGACAAACTGCGTAAGGGATAACACTTGCTTCCCTCCTTTGTTCAGGTGTGCTCTTGCCTTTATTCCATCTGCGAGGAGCACCCTTACTGCAGGAAGTAAAGATTGCCTTGCGGATAGAATTAAATTTATGTTCAAGTGCTATTTCTTTGCAGCACCAGGGAGCAAGCATTTACATATAACATTTCTGCGTGGTTTTCTTTAGTTCTTTGAATGTATTAATGACGGATACTTGGAGGTCCCTGTCTGTTACGTCTGGCATCTGATCCCTCCCATGGGCAGCTTCTGTTACTGCTCTTTTCCCTGTGCATCGGGTCATGCATTCCTATTGATTTTAATGTCTCTTAGGTTTTGTTAAAAACTGGACATTTTGGATAACATTTTGTAGTAACTCTGGATACTGATTCCCGACCCCCACTCCCTAGGGCTTGTTTTTGTTGTTGTTTGCTTATTTATTTTCTGACTTGCCCAGGTTACTATGTAACATTTATTTCCCCCGTAGTGGGAAGCCTTCAGTGGCATTATCCGGTGGGCTCAGCCTGGGTGTATACACAACCACCCTAGATGACAGCAGTTTTGTTTTCACTGGGGCCATGCTTGTCTCTTTCCCTGATCTCTCTGCTAAGTTCTCTGCCTCATTTGCCATTACACTCAGCCTGTTAGGCTCCACTAATTACCTGCTGGCTGCTCTATTGTTTTTCACTAAGCCCTGGGGCATTAATTGCTCAGTACATTAATTCAATTAAATTCAGGCAGAAATAGTTTTGAGTCCAGTCTTGGGTTCGTTCTGACCCAGGAGGGCACCTCTTAGCTCTCTCTTTCCTTAGTTCTTTCTAGCAAACTAGCTGGTCCATGGTAACAGCGCATTGCTGTTAATTAGGAACTATTGTTTTCTTTCTTTTTAACTTTTATTTTAGGTTCAGAGGTCCATGTGCAAGTTTGTTATACAGGTAAACTGTCATGGGGGTTTGTAGTGCAGATTATTTCATTACTCAGGTACTACGCCTAGTAACCAATTGTTATTTTTTTCTTATCCTCTCCCTCCTCCCACCCTCCACCTTCAATTTTAATAGCACCTGACATATGGAAGGAACTCAACGGTTTCCTGAATTTTTGACTTAGCTTTCTTACAATAACATATGATTTACACCTGTCTCATAAAAGAAAAAGAACTATTTTTTCAAGAGCACTCAGGCTTAAACTTCTTAATACTCTGTTTCAGATAAAGTCAGTTCCTTTGGTGAGAGCTTTAGGGTTCTCTTTCCCTATGAGCTGCCTCTCCTCCTGGACAGAGTCTCTGAGTCACCACTCCGGGCATTGGGCAGGGCAGCAGTCCGTGGTCTCTGGAGTTTGTTTCTCCTGGTGGGAAATCTCAGCTCTACAAGTGAGCTGGGGAAAGGGTGGCCAGGTCCCCAGAGTTCTCAGCCTGCCACACCTGGGGAGAGCCTGAAAGCTGTGGATGTGCCTCACGGTTTTTTTTTTTTTGTTGTTGTTGTTGTTGTTGTTGTTTTTGAGGCAGTCTCACTCTGTTGCCCAGGATGGAGTAAGATGGCACAGTCTTGGCTGACTGCAACCTGTCTCTTGGGTTCAAATGATTCTCATGCTTCAGCCTCTAGAGTAGCTGGGACCACAGGCGTGCAACACCATGCATGGCTAATTTTTGTATTTTTTGGTAGAGATCAGGTTTCACCATGTTGGCTAGGCTGGTCTCAAACTCCTGACCTTGTGATCCGCCTGCCTTGGCCACTGCACTCCAGCCTGGTGACAGAGCAAGACATTGCCTGTGCACTCTTTTCTTTCTTTTCCCTCTCTTGGACTTTGGACTGTGGACTTTTGAGTTACTGCTGAAATGAGTTAAGACTTTAAGGGACTTTTGGGAAGGCATAATTCGTTTGAAAAGTGAGGACATGAGATTTGGGAGGGGCCAGGTGTGGAATGATGTGGTTTGGCTGTGTCCCCACCCAAATCTCATCTTGAATTGTAGCTCCCATAATTCCCATGTGTTACAGGAGGGACTCAGTGGGAGATCATTGAATCATGGGGTGGTTTTCCCCATACTACTCTCCTGGTAATGAATAAGTCTCACAAGATCTGATGGTTTTATACGGAGTTTCCCCTTTCACTTGGTTCTCATTCTCTCTTGCCTGCCACCATGTAAGACATGACTTTTGCCTTCCACCATGATTGTGAGGCGTCCCCAGGCTCACGGAACTGTGAGTTTATTAAATCTCTTTTTCTTTAGAAATTACCCAGTCTCAGATATGTCTTTATCAGCAGCATGAGAACAGACTAATACACCTGGTGTTCTAAGGTGAGAGCCTCGGTGATTGATGTTAGATCTTTTTCTCTAGTATTTTCATCAAATGCTATAAATCTTGCTCTATTCCCTGCATTTGCACATCCCACCAACTGTAGTAAGTTGTATATTCATTTTCCTTTAGTTCAAAATATTCGTTAATTTCTCTTGAGACTTTTTTGATCCCTGTGTTATTTATTCTTCAAATATTTTAAGATTTTTTAGCTATTGATTTCTAGTGCAATTCCATTGTGATCTGAGAACATATCTTGTATGGTTTCTGATCTTTTACATTTGTTAAGATGTGTTTTGAGGCCTGGAATGTAGTCAATTTTGGTGAATGTTCTGTGTGTGTCTGGGAAGAATGAGTATTCTGCTGTTGTTAGATGAAATCTTTTATAGCTGTCAATTAGACCCAATTGATTAATGGTGCTGTTCAGTTCAAATATCTTTACAATTTTCTGCTTGCTAAAGCTATCAATTACTGACAGAGTGGTGTGAGCGTCTTTAACTGTAATAGTGGATTTGTCCATTTCTCCTTGAAGTTCTACCAGTTTTTCCTCAGTATCTGGACACTGTTTTAGTGCTAGGCTTACACATATGCTTTTGCCAGAAGCCCAAGGTTGGCAAAGAGAGGACAGTGCACCAGAGAGAGTCAATAACAAAAGCAAAGGCTGAGGAGACTTCGTAGGGGGCAAGGCTGGAAAAAGGAGGGGTGGGGTTCAGCCTGGATAGAGGAGGGGGTGGGGATCAGGCTGGATAGAGGAGGGGTGGGGTTCAGGCTGAAAGAGGAGGGGTGGGGTTCAGGCTGGAGAGAGGAGGGGTGGGGATCAGCCTGGATAGAGGAGGGGGTGCAGTTCAGCCTGTACAGAGGAGGGGTGGGGTTCAGGCTGGAGAGAGGAGGGGGTGGGGTTCAGGCTTGTTCTGCAAACCCCACGTGAGTATCTTGGCCTTTGTTTTTCTTTTTTCTTTTTTTTTTTTTTTTTTTT